>NC_139512.1:352926152-353332670 GCF_947247035.1 Vipera ursinii | reverse complement strand
CGGCCTCCAAAGCTTTCCTCGTCTTGCCTCTCGCCGTTCTTAATCAGGCCCCTGCAGACTGCAATCCACCAATTAGGGGGGGGGAAAAAAAAGAAAGAACTGCAAGGCTTTCAACTCGGACCACTTTCCAGTTGCAAAAGCAGCGGCGGGAGGCGTAGGGCACACGCAGGTGGCCAGCCACCCATCCTGATCAAAGGGTTCTAGAGTTATCCAGGGTTCAGAAAAAGACTTAGGGCAGGGGTCCTCAAGCCCCTGGTCTGTGGACCGGTACCGGGCCGCGGCACGCCAGCAACCGGTCCGCACAAACAAGCACAGGCCCCGTCCGCGGATGCAGGCAGCACACAAAACCACGCACCCTCCGAAGCGCGGAAAAACCTCTCTCCACGGAATCGGTCCCCGGTGCCCAAAAGGTTGGGGGCCTCTGACTTGGGGGCATTCAGAAGTGATTGTGTTGACCAGCTGGGCCACATTCTCATTCCACAAGTTCCACCATTTCTGGAATTCTTGATGGAAGTGGATTGCATTCTTCTTTCTCTAGTCTTTTTTTTTATTACATTTATATCCCGCCCTTCTCCGAAGACTCAGTGCAGCTTACAAGCTTAGCAGTAGCCTTCATTCTATGTATATGCCTGCTTATTAGGGCTTTCACACACACCCCAAGCGGCAATTATTACAAAGTCAGCTTAATTGCCCCCAACAATCTGGTCCTCATTTGACCGACCTCGGAAGGATGGAAGGCTGAGTCAACCTTGAGCCTGGTGGGATGCGAACCTGCACTAATTGCAGGCAGCTGGTGTTACTTAAGGAGGCATTAGCCACTGCGCCACCAAAAACGTACACGGCGTTTTTCATTTAACGTGCAGTCCATTACACTGCACTCAAGACAAATATTGGAATGCAGTATGTAGGTTTAGTTCCTATTCAGCTGTTTAGCTTCTTTCTTACCCTTCAAATGGTCCTTACTGAAAAAGGTTGCTCCAGCAAACGTTTCTCTCCTCAGGCGCACCGACGGTGCCTTTGCAACACACAGCGACACCCAAAATCACTGCCGAACAAAGTATTTCAGGCCTTGGTGGAGCAGTGGGCTAATGCCTCCTTAAGTAACCCCAGCTGCCTGCAATTAGTGCAGGTTCGCAACCCACCAGGCTCAAGGTTGACTCAGCCTTCCATCCTTCCGAAGTAGGTCAAATGAGGACCCAGATTGTGGGGGCAATTAAGCTGACTTTGTAATAATGCCGCTCGGGGTGTGTGTGAAAGCCCTAACAAGCAGGTATATACATAGAATGAAGGCTACTGCTAAGTTTGTAAAGCCGCCCTGAGTCTTCGGGAGAAGGGCGGGATATAAATGGAATTAAAATAAAAATAAATAAAATAAAAAATGTAACATACCTTCACTGAAACTGTCTGGGACGTTGGCTACTAAAAGACAGAGGAACCAAGCTCCATTCTTCACGTGTAGCAAGGCTTCAGCCACGTCAACGATAGGCAACAGAGAAGGAAGTTCTGAACAGACAAGGGTTCATGTCTGTTTATTTTGTGCCAGAGGCATCATGATTAAAATAAGGCATACTCTTCAGCATCAAATTTAAAATACGAATACGGCAGCGAGACTCTTAGTAGAGCAATATTGGAAGAAGGAAGAACTGCCGGACTATAGAAGAATGGACTTTAAAGTTTCCAATTTGGCGGAAATGGCAAAGATTTCAAGCGTATTTGAAAGACCAATCGCAACAGAGATATATATTGTGGAGTGGCGAAGGTGGATTGATTACAATCCAGAATAAATATGGGACTAAAAAGTTTCACCGAGCATTTGAATAACTATGGATTTATGTGATATATAAAATTGCTTGTAGTTATTTCATTAAGAGTTAAAGTGCGATAGAATTTAATATTTTATTGTTGTTTGCATATTGTAGATTATGTTTGTTTGTATTTTTTATACCCTGTATTTAGCTCTGGGAAGTCGGGAGGGGGGGGAGGGGGAGGGGAGGGAAGAGTTGGGGAGGTTGGGGGAGAGGAGAGGGGGATGGGAGGGGTTTTGTCTTTAAAAAATGTACTGTAAAACTTTTCAATTAAAAAAATAAAATAAAATACAAGGTCAAGACATGTACAAGTTAAAACGGATCTTGCCCAGAAGCTACCAACTACCAATGCCTTGGTAAAGCCGCACTTGGAATATGGCGTCCAGTTTTGGTCACCACAAGATGTTGAGACTCTAGAAAGAGTGCAGAGAAGAACAACAAGATGATCAGGGGACTGGAGGCTAAAACATATAAGGAAACGGGTTGCTGGAATTGGGTATGTGTAGTCCAGGGGTAGGCAACCTTGGCTCTTTATGACTCGTGGACTTCAACTCCCAGAATTCCTGAGCCAGCATGGCTCAGCATGGAAACCTCTCCCTTTCTCCTCAGCGTGGCTGGCTCAGGAATTCTGGGAGTTGAAGTCCACAAGACATAAAGTGGGCCTAGGCCTAGGCCAGGGGTAGGCAACCTTGGCTCTTTTATGACTCGTGGACTTCAACTCCCAGAATTCCTGAGCCAGCATGGCTCAGCATGGAAACCTCTCCCTTTCTCCTCAGCGTGGCTGGCTCAGGAATTCTGGGAGTTGAAGTCCACAAGACATAGTGGCCTAGGCCTAGGCCAGGGGTAGGCAACCTTGGCTCTTTTATGACTCGTGGACTTCAACTCCCAGAATTCCTGAGCCAGCATGGCTCAGCATGGAAACCTCTCCCTTTCTCCTCAGCATGGTTGGCTCAGGAATTCTGGGAGTTGAAGTCCACGAGTCATAAAAGAGCCAAGGTTGCCTACCCCTGGTCTAGTCTAATGAAGAGAAGGGCGAGGGGTGACATGATAGCAGTGTTCCAATATCTCAGGGGCTGCCACAAAGAAGAGCACCCAAAGGCGGGACAAGAAGCAACAGATGGAAACTAATCAAAATCAAAGAGAGAAGCAACCTAGAACTAAGGAGAAATTTTCTGACAGTGAAAACAATTAGCCAGTGGAACCACCCGCCTCCAGAAGCGGTGAGTTGCTCCAACACTGGAAGTTTTTAAGAAGAGACTGGACAGCCATTTGTCTGAAACGGTATAGGGTCTCCTGCCTGAGCAGGGAGTTGGACTAGATGACCTCCAAGGTCCCTTCCAACTGTATTATTTATTATTATTATTATTGTTGTTATTATTCAAAAAGTTCAAAGTGAAGCCAGTGAACAATAGGCCAGGGATAAATGACATTATGACTAATATGAACAATATAGATAAAAGAAAAAAAAAAGTTGAAGATGCATATGTCTCTTAAGATCAGATGTGGGCATTTTATGGCCGCTGGGCCACATCTGGTTCTTCACGGCTTAACCTGGAAGACCATCTAACCACCGTGACCAGGGGGGCCTTCGCACAGGTTCGCCTGGTGCGCCAGTTGCGCCCCTTTTTGGACCGAGATGCCCTATGCACAGTCACCCACGCCCTTGTCACTTCTCGCCTGGATTACTGCAATGCTCTCTACACGGGGCTGCCCTTGAAGTGCACCCGGAGGCTTCAGCTGGTGCAGAATGCGGGTGCTTATGGGAGTATCTTGATACTCCCATGTTACACCTCTCCTGCGCGAGCTGCATTGGCTTCCGGTTGCCCTCGGGGTGCGATTCAAGGTGCTGGTAATTACCTTTAAAGCCCTACATGGCTTAGGCCCGGGGTACTTGCGAGACCACCTGCTGCCATTGTCAACCTCCCATCGCCCGGTTCGCTCCCACAGAGTCGGCCTCCTCAGGGTTCCGTCTGCTAAGCAGTGCCGGCTGGCGACCCCCAGGGGGAGAGCCTTCTCTGTGGGCGCACCGACCCTCTGGAATGAGTTGCCTCCGGAGCTGCGGATGGCCCCTGACCTTCGGTCCTTCCGCCGTGACCTGAAGATATGGTTGTTCCAACAAGCGGGCCTGGACTGATCATGGTTTTTAATTTGGTTTTTATTGTGTAAATTGTCCCGTATTTCTTATATTCATTGTTTAATTCTTTTTTTAAATTTTTGTATTTTATGTCTCTTAATTTTTATTGTTGTGAGCCGCCCTGAGTCCTTAGGGAGAAGGGCGGCATATAAATTTTAATAAATCCTAATCCTAAATCCTAATCCTTTGGCTGTCCCTTTCCAGCCTGCATGAGGTCACTTGGAAATCCTTAATTCCAGGTTGCTTCTCTCCTTGGTTAGTTTCCATCCATTGTTCCTTGTCTTGCCTTCGGGTGCTCTGGAGAATAGAGTGATCCCCTTCTTTGTGGCAGCCCCTCAAATACTGGAAGACTGCCCCCCCCTAGTCTTTCTCTTCTCAAGACTAGCCAAATCCAAATCCTGCAACCTGCCTTCTTATGTTTCAGTCTCCAGGCCTTCGATCATCTGAATTGTGCGACTCTGGGAAGCTGCAGCCATTATAAATCCACGCCGGTTGCCAAGCAACCAAATTTTGATCACGTGTGACCGCAAGGATGCTGTGCCGCCTGTAAGCGTGAGGACTGGCTGTAAATCACATTTTTCAGCGCCGGTGTAACTTTGAACGGTCGCTAAATGAGTGGTCGTTAAGTCGAGGGCTGCCTTACTCACACCTGGCAAGAAAGGGAGAGAAAGACACACCTGCTTGCAAAATGCAGAGGACATCTGCCGCCTCTTCCAAATAAACCGGGCTCTCAAACAGCTCTGGGGACTTGAAAAAAAACTCGCCAGTGGAGTCGGCCACCTGTTCGGAAAGATGATTTCTTGGTGAAAAGGAAAAGCAAAGCAAGCTGGAAAGGAAGGAAGGAAGGAAGGAAGGAAGGAAGGAAGGAAGGAAGGAAGGAAGGAAGGAAGGAAGGAAGGAAGGAAGGAAGGAAGGAGTATGCTAAGTGAATTTTGCCCCCATTTTACGACCTTGGTTACTACAGGTATTAAATTAATCTTTGCAATTAAATTGTCTCAGTCCTGCCAAGACTGAGTGGCTGTGCATACTGGCATCTCGGGTTTAACCAGACTATTCCATCTTTAACAATGGGGGGTGAGGTGTTACCCCCCGTTGATAGGGCTTGCAACTTAGGCGTCCTCCTGGATTCACAGCTCAATTTTGAAGATCACATAGGACCAGGGGGGGCCTTTGCCCAGGTTCGCCTGGTGCGCCAGTTGCGACCCTACCTGGACCGAGATGCCCTGCGCACAGTCACTCATGCGCTCGTGACCTCCCGTTTAGACTACTGCAATGCTTTCTACATGGGGCTGCCCTTGAGGACCACTCGGAGGCTTCAGCTGGTGCAGAATGCGGCCGCGCGAGTTGTGATGGGGGTTTCCCGATACTCCCATGTAACACCTCTACTCCGCGACCTGCATTGGTTTCCGGTTGCCCTCCGGGTGAGATTCAAGGTGCTGGTAATGAACTATAAAGCCCTAAATGGCTTGGGCCCGGGATATCTGAGGGAACACCTGCTGCCGGCATCAAGCTCCCTTCATCATGTGCACTCCCACAGGGAGGGTCTTCTCAGGGTGCCGCCGGTAAAAGACTGCTGGCGGATAACACCCAGGGGGAGGGCCTTCTCTGTGGGTGCGCCTGCCCTTTGGAACCAGCTGCCCGCGGAGCTTAGGACTGCCCCCAACCTTCGTTCATTTCTCCGGGACCTGAAGACCTGGCTCTTTGAGCTTTCCGGCCCAGGCTGAGATTTTTAAATTGGGGTTTTTTATATTTTTTCAGGGATTAAATTTAATCCTTTTAATCGTTTTAAATTTTTGTATCAATGTTTTAAGTACCCTGTAAACCGTCCTGAGTCCTTCGGGAAAGGGCGGTATATAAAGGGCGGTATATAAATCTGCTGCCGGCATCAAGCTCCCTGCGCCCTGTGCGTTCCCACAGAGAGGGCCTCCTCAGGGTGCCTCCGGTCAGGGAATGTCGACTGGTGGCCCCCAGGGGGAGATCCTTCTCTGTGGGCGCCCCGGAGCTATGGAACCAGCTACCGGTTGAGCTCCGGACGGCGCCCGATCTGCGCTCCTTTCGCCGCGATCTGAAAACATACTTGTTCGAGCAAGCCGGCCTGGCCTGAGGGGGGATTGGTGGGGTTTTTTATTATTTTTATTGGGGTTTTTTACTATGTATCAATTGTATTTTAATCGGGCATGCATTTAATTATCTTTTAGTTTTTGTAAATTTCTGTGTTTTATTCTTGCCCTGTACACCGCCCTGAGTCCTCCGGGAGAAGGGCGGTATAGAAATATTAATAAATTAAATTAAATTGAATTAAATTCAATAAAATAAAAATAAATAAAAAAATTAGTCACATGGCGGTTAAGCGAATCTGGCTTCCCCCGTTGACTTTGCTTGTCAGAAGATCGCAAAAATGTGATCACGTGACACACACCCCAGGACACTGCAACCGTCATCAATTTGAGCCAGCCACCAAGCATCCGAATTTTGATCACGTGACTGCGGGTGTGTGTGTGTGTGTGTGCGTGCTGCAACGGTCGTAAGTGTGAAAACCGGTCACAAGTCACTATTTCTAGAACGGTTGGAAGTTGAGGACAGCCCGTATTCTCCCCTTGGAGGCGAGTTCCACCCCTGCATTCCTGGCCTCCCAGAAGGGCCTACGAAGACGGCTCTGCTGCTTGCCTGGGGCTGCTACAGTGGGGGTGGCTGGCCAAGGAGAGAAAATCCCCATTGCCCAGGCTGCCCATCGTGTATCTTGGTGGGGTTGTTTTTGCTTTTCTCTTCGATTTTTTTCTGATGGTAATTGTTACTGTTTATGTTTATGTTTATGTTTTATTTAATTTATATACCGCCCTTCTCCCTGGGGACTCAGGGCGGTTCACAGGGCATATAAATAAAAATACAATACTATACAAAAGTTAAAACAAAGATTAAATCAGTGCCCAATTAAAAACAATAATACAATCTAAAAAGACAATTTAAAACCCAACTCCCCCATCAGGCCAGACCGGCCAATTCAAACAAATGGGTCTTCAGACCACGACGGAAAGTTCGGAGGTCCGATGCCGTCCGGAGCTCCACCGGCAGTTGGTTCCACAAAGCCGGGGCACCCACAGAGAAGGCTCTCCCCCTGGGGGCCGCCAGTCGGCATTCCCTGACCGGAGGCACCCTGAGGAGGCCCTCTCTGTGGGAACGCACAGGGCGGAGGGGAGTTGAAGCCGGCAGCAGGTGGTCCCCGAGGTACCCCGGACCCATGCCATGTAGGGACTTAAAGATCATAACTAAGACCTTGAACCTCACCCGGAAGACAACTGGTAACCAATGCAGCTCGCGGAGCAAAGGTGTAACATGGGAGTACCGGGAAACTCCCAAGACAACTCTCGCGGCCGCATTCTGTACCAGTTGGAGCCTCCGAGTGGTCTTCAAGGGAAGCCCCATGTAGAGAGCATTACAGTAGTCAAGGCGAGAGGTCACGAGCGCATGAGTGACCGTGCACAGGGCATCCCGGTCCAGATAGGGCCGCAACTGGCGCACCAGGCGAACCTGGGCAAAAGCCCCCCTAGTCACGGCCACTACATGATCTTCTAGAGTAAGCCGTGAATCTAGGAGGACTCCCAAGTTGCGAGCCCTATCCACGGGGGGTAAGAGCTCACCCCCCATAGAAAGAGATGGAACATTTTGAATGTCCCGGGATGCCGGAATGCACAGCCACTCAGTCTTGTCAGGGTTGAGCTGAAGTCTGTTCCTCCCCATCCAGACCCGAACCGCCTCCAGGCAACGGGACATCACAGCGAGGGCATCACTGGGGTGGTTTGGGGTCGAAAAGAAAAGTTGGGTATCATCGGCATATTGATGATACCCAACTCCAAAACCACGAATGATCTCACCCAGCGGTTTCATGTAGATGTTGAACAGGAGAGGCGAGAGAACCGACCCCTGAGGAACTCCACAAGCGAGAGACCTCGGGGTCGATCTCTGCCCCCCTGCCAACACCGACTGCGAACGTCCCAGGAGATAGGAGGAGAACCACCGAAGAACCGTGCCTCCCACTCCCAATCCCCTGAGACGCCGCAGCAAGATACCATGGTCGATGGTATCGAAAGCCGCCGAGAGGTCTAATAGGACTAGGACAGAGGAATATCCCCTGTCCCGAGCCCTCCAGAGATCATTCACCAGAGCGACCAATGCCGTCTCCGTGCTGTACCCGGGCCTGAAACCCGATTGGTAGGGGTCCAGATAATCCGCTTCATCCAGGACCAGAGGGAGCTGATGCGCCACCACACTCTCAACAACCTTCGCAAGAAAGCGAAGGTTGGAGACCGGACGAAAGTTGTTCAATACAGCTGGGTCCAAGGCAGGCTTCTTGAGGAGAGGTCTCACCACCGCCTCCTTCAAGACGGTGGGGAAATAACCCTCACTCAAAGAAGCAGATATAACCGCCAGGAGCCAGCCTCGTGTCCTCTCCCTAGCTGCATAAACCAGCCAGGAAGGGCACGGGTCCAACAAACATGTGGAGGAGCTCAGCCTCCCCATAATCCTGTCCACTTCATCAGGGGTCACAGAATCAAACTCTTCCCAGATAACATTGACAAGACCGTCCGTGTCCTGATCGCCTGACTCTGCCCAGCTGGAGTCCAAACCGGTCCGAATCCGAGCGATTTTATCCGACAGATGTTGACTAAATTCCTCGGCACGACCCTGCAAGGGATCCTCCCTCACCTCCTGATTAAGAAGTGAGCGAGTCACCCTGAACAGGGCGGCCGGGCGATTATCTGCGGACGCAATGAGGGTAGAGAAGTAATTACACCTCGCCACCCTCATCGCTGCGAGATAAGACCTAATATAGGTTCTTAACCGCAACCGGTCGGGTTCGGATCGGCTCGACCTCCAACAGCTCTCTAGGCCCCGTTTCCGACGCTTCATCTCCCGGAGCTCCGCGGAGAACCATGGAGCTCGCTGGGATCTGCGCCGGGTCAGGGGCCGCAAGGGTACAACCCGGTCAAGTGCCTCAGTGGCTGCCCTTTCCCAGGTTTCCACTAAGGCATCCGCCGAGCTGTGAGCAATGGAGGCAGGTGGGGACCCCAGCGCCGCTTGGAATCTGTCAGGATCCATTAAGCGTCTGGGGCGGTACCATCTAATTGGTTCCGTATCCCCACGGCGGGGGGTGGCAAAACGGAAGACCATCCGCAGGAGATGATGATCGGTCCATGACAGGGGCATAATAAATGGAGAGCCCCCACCAAGATCATCCAACCACCGTCTAGATAAAAAAATCAGGTCAAGAGTGTGGCCTCCCTCATGAGTTGGTTCAGAAATTACTTGCGTCAGGTCCATGGCCGTCATGGAAGCCATGAACTCCCGAGCTAGCTCAGATGAGCCTCCCAGGGATGGTAGATTGAAGTCTCCCAAAACTATAAGTTTGGGAAACTCAACCACCAACCCTGAGAGGATATCAAGCAGCTCGGGCAGGGCTGCCGCTGTACGACTAGGCGAAATGTACGTCAGCAGCAAACCCAACTGCGCCCCAGAACCAAATCTCACAAAGAGAGACTCACACCCGACTATCTGAGAAACGGTGGTCTCCCGCGGACATAAGGTCTCCCTAATGATAACCGCCACTCCCCCACCCCTACCTTGAGCTCTAGGCCGGTGCAGCACCCGGAAGCCTGGTGGGCAGATGTCAACCAAAGGGACCCCACCCTCTGGGCCCAACCAGGTCTCCGTGATGCAGGCCAGGTCCGCATGCTCATCCTCAACTAAATCCCTAACGAGGGGAGCTTTGTTAACCACGGACCTGGCATTCAGATACACCAGCCGGAGCTCAGGAGGCTGCACATCCTCGCTCCCGGAACCTCGGGGAAGAAGCAGAGGGTCGGAGCGCCTCACCGCTTGCAAGTAGCGGAGATGGCCCTCCCGGTAGCGATACGGCCCCCTGTCTATCCGCCTGCTGCCATTCCCCGTCGTGGGAATTGGTAATCCCACGACCCGCTCGTGAGCTCCGGAGACAGCGACACCCCGTTCTCCCGCCGCGTGGTCAGACCCAAATCCGGCCTGAACCATGGTTGATTGGCCACCCCCCAAGGCCAGACAACCCTTATCACCCACCCCCCTCCCTAACCCTATAAAAAATCTAGATAAAAAAGTAATCAGGGGCCTTCTGTTAACTTTATATTGACGGCCCCTGCCCCTGCCCGGCCATCTCTCAGGGTCCCAAAACTCGGGCCCGTCATCGAGGTTGAAGGTGTCTAAAGAGGCGGGTCGCACCCAGGAGAGGGGGGCTCCCCTGAGGGCACACAAATCCGTGCTAGTATATTTCCGCATAAGTCTAGCAAGTCCAGGAAAGGCGTCCCAATTAGTGGGAGGATCGAAGCATAAAGACAGGTATCTTGGTCCCCACCCAACTTCACTGCCACTCAGTTGGGTGCCCCCAGAGACAGGCCACCCCCCGCCCTCTCACGACGGGTTGCAACTCTGTTCCTGGAGGTGGGCCAGATATCCTCTGGGTAGGCAACCCCATAGAGCTCTCACCTCCATGGGGTCGCAGATGGATAAAGTCAAGCCACTCTCCCACCGTGGCCGATACCCAGTTATGTCCCAAAATCCAAGGGGAGAGGGGGAAGGTAGGCAGATAAGATGATAAGTATATATGTCCATATGTCCGAGACAAAAAGGGCAAGCAGGCCAGGATAGTGAAGATGGTCCAAATTGCGAACATCGCTGCAAAAGCAGTCCAAAGGCGGTGGGGGAACCACGTCATCCTAGTACCCTTATGATGATCCGCGGTCATCTTCTCCGCCACTGAATGGACTGAAGACGCCGTCGCCGCCAAGATGACTAACAGTCGCCCTTTCCACCGTCGAAACGGCCCGAGGGCGACAGTGCCGCTAAAGAGCAGCCCAAGGCGAAATAGGGCAACATGGAAAACCCACCGCTGGCGAGAGGGCCAAAAGCCGAGAAAGCTCGAAGTCAGTCGCCGGCAAACGGGCACACGGACCAAGAAACGCTGGTGTAGCCGTAAGCAGTCCAAAAGCAGGCCCCAGAAATGTCTCATCAGCTGTTGGGCCGCTAAAAACGGCCAGAACATACCATCTTCGCCGTCGCCGCCGAACACGTATTGCCGCCGCTGCTGCCGAGCGCAGGCCGCCGTCGGCGCCAGGCGCGGCCCAGACACCACCGCAACCAGCGCCGGGGACACCGCCCACGCCATTGCCGCCATTGCCGCCATCACCATCATTGCCGCCATTACCGCCTTCGTCATCGCCCGAAATCGCCGCCGCCCGAGCAGATTCACCGGCGTCCACCCCGACAACCGGGGCCAGTCCGGGAACGCCTAGGCGGCCCAAAAGGCCCGAGGAGCAGGAAAAAAAAAAAAAACGCCGGCGTCAGCCCCGAGCAGCCGCAGACAAACCGGGGAGAAACAGCTGACAAAGAAGAAGACAGCCGGCGTCGGCCCAAGCAGCCGCAAATGGTCCGAAAAAGCAGCCGCTGGAAAAGATCGCCGGGAGACAGCAAGAAGCAGGCGACAAACAGCAGGGCCAGCGGGCGGCCCCAAGCAGCCGTAAATAGTCCGAAAAAGGCGGCAGCAGAGAGAACAGCCGGCGGACAACAGGAAGCAGCCGAAAAACAGCAGGGCCAGCAGACGGGCAGCTCAGCAGATGGAGTAAGTCCTTGCCAGCTTCGTCGACCTCCTAGTTGTCTCGCTGCCTAATTCCCCAACCCCTCAATCCCCATACTCAAAAAGCCCGAAGGCTCATGAGGGGCTCCCAAGGGACGCCTAACAGCTGGTGCTCGCAGAGCTCAGCCGAGCACGTCCGCCATCTTGGGTGGGGCGGAAATGGAAGTGAAGTGATGTTTCTTCCTTCTTCTGCCCTTTGCCTGCAGTCTCTCTCTGGTGCTTTTTACTTTTTTATTATATGGTAAACTGCCCAGAGCTGCATCAGGGAGGGAGGATTGGGAGGGAGGGAGGATTGGGAGGGAGGGAGGGAGGCAGGAAGGAAAGAAGGATTGAGAGGAAAGGAAGATGGAGGGATGGAGGGAAAGAAGGAAAGAAGATGGAGGGAGGGAGGGAGGGAGGGAGGGAGGGAGGAGGAAGGAAGGAAGGAAGGAAGGAAGGAAGGAAGGAAGGAAGGAAGATGGAGGGATGCATGGAGGGATGGAAAAGGGAGGGAAGGAAAGAAGATGGAGTGATGGAGGGAGGGAGGGGGGGAGGAAGGAAGGAAGATGGAGGGAGGGAGGGAGAGAGGGAGGGAAGGAAGGAAGATGGAGTGAGTAAAGAAGGAAGATGGATGGATGGAACAGCGAGGGAGGGAGGAAGATGGAAGGAAGGAAGGAAGGAAGGAAGGAAGGAAGGAAGGAAGGAAGGAAGGAAGGAAGGAAGGAAGGAAGGGACAGAAGATGGAGGGAGGGAAGAAGATGGACTGAGGAAGGAAGATGGAGGGATGCATGGAGGGATGGAAAAGGGAGGGAAGGAAAGAAGATGGAGGGAGGGAGGGAGGGGGGGAGGAAGGAAGTAAGATGGAGGGAGGGAGGGAGAGAGGGAGGGAAGGAAGGAAGATGGAGTGAGTAAAGAAGGAAGATGGATGGATGGAACAGGGAGGGAGGGAGGAAGATGGAAGGAAGGAAGGAAGGAAGGAAGGAAGGAAGGAAGGAAGGAAGGAAGGAAGGAAGGAAGGAAGAAAAACCTACAGCTTTAAGAACTCAGAAAAAAGAGGTGACCTTGCCAGGAAGGACTGAAGGAAAAACTCACCTTATTCATAATTGCCAGCAGCTCGCTCAGCACAAGACGGAGCCGCCGGGGTGAATCACTGTGTTCAAATTCCAGAGTCAGGCCGTGCTGCAGCTGGGACACCAAAATGCTCTCTCCGCTGCCTCCGCCAAGCTTATGTCTAAAAAGAGAAGAAGATAAAGACTTCCTCTTCAGATTTGTTATGGCGCTTTTTTTAAAAAAAAAAACTGTCGCGAGGGAAGAGCAAAACCAGGCAGACTAACCTCAGCTGTTGCTCTTTGCTGGCGTCCTGTTCCAAAGCGTGAAAATCCACCGAGAGCAAGGCGACGATGGAGTTGACGGCTTCGACGCCCGAAAGCAGGCGCAGGATGAGTTTCTTGTCCTGGGCCCAACTCTGGCTCTGATCGGCTGGCGCACACAAGGCCATCCGCACCAAGCAAGGCAACAACAATCGGAGCTCCGGGTCGCTCAGCGCCGCTAAGCGCACCACGTCCACTTTCTGCATGGCTTCGAAGGCGTAAGTGCTGACAAACTGAAGAGCAGAACATTCCGCCATTTTGCTAGGGTTCCCCTGAAAAACCACAATAATGTATTATAATTTATAATTGAATTTCTATACCGCCCTTCTCCCGAAGGACTCAGGGCGGTCTACAGGGCAGTAAAAGCTTTACATACAAAAGTTAAAATGAAATTAAATTAATTAAGCCCTAACAATAAATAATTAAAAATACCCCAAACCCTTAAACCAGGCCGGCCTGTTCGAATAAATAGGTTTTCAGATCCCGGCGGAAATAAATAATAAAGAGTTTGGAAAATCAAACGGTCTCTGTCTGTCTATCTCTCTCTCTCACTCACACACACACACACACACACAATACCAATAAAGGAGAATATTTGTAGCTCAGGGTTGGTGCTCTCTCTAGCTTGGTGGGCTTTCTTGCAGAGGTTTCACGATCCAAAATGGGCAACATCTTTGGCGCTAGTAAGGAATGGGGTTTGTTCTCAATTTAAATTCTAGTGGCTTGCCCAAATGAGCATAAATTAAAGCTCAACAGACCAACAGTAAACAATACCCCAGTCAAGGAACTGCCGAAACACGTTAATGCTAACCCTAACCTAACCTCCATCTGGGCCCCCGAGTCAATTAACAGAGCAAGCTTTTAGGCCTTTAGCGAAGGACAAAATTATAATATGGGTTTTTTATAGCCAGCTGTTAGGATAAACGTAGAGGAAAAAGAAAAGCAATGATTACAAAAAGCAAGCATTATACTCCAAATCAATCCAAGCCACGAAAAAATTGCAACTCTTTCTTCCATCTAGGCAGGAAAAAAAACTGTTTTGGAAACTTTAGCAGTCAGTATTGTATGCCTTCCGGTTTCTTTAATTTCCTATCCATGAACTAAAGGTGTGGATATAGCAAATTCTTCCTTCCTGAATAATCAAGAAGTACAACTCAATAAAAAAAATCCACTATTGTACCTTACATGTTATTATACAGGTCACTAAGTGTTGTGATAATTTTCCATTTTAAATATGTACCTGCTTAAATAATTTTTCTTTTGGTCATATAGAAATCTATTTCTATTTCTCATAATCTATTTCTCTATTTCTCACCTCCAGAGGTGGTGAATGCTCCAACACTGGGGGGTTTTAAGAAGAGACTGGACAGCCATTTGCCTGAAATGGTATAGGGTTTCCTGCCTGAGCAGGGGGTTGGACTAGATGACCTCCAAGGTCCCTTCCAACTTCAACTTCTTCTTCTTCTTCTTCTTCTTCATTATTATTATTATTATTATTATTATTATTATTATTATTATTATTATTATTATTATTATTTGTTCAAACCAAGGAGCTTTCTAAAAGTTTGAGGCAATGTCATTTTTTTGAGCAACCAATTGGATTAACAGTCCCTTACAATAAGACATGTCTGTATATTTATCGTCACTCTGGTAGAAAACAACTTTATAAATGACTGTAAACACTGGTTACCCAGGGTTTTTTTTGTCACAGAACCCCCAGAACGGAGTTCCGGCACCTTTTTTGGATGGAACCTCGTAGGGTAGGCAAGGTGGGTTCTATGACATGTGTGAGTTCTGGCACCTTTTTTTTTTTTTACAAAAAAAAGCACTGTGTTTAACTATCAAGTTTTATTCTCCTTGCCCTTCTTCCTTTGCTTTTGCCATCTGTCTGTTCTTAGATCGATGCACAGGTACCATGTATGAGGATGAAGAAATATCAGTGATTACATACAAAAATAAAAGCATTTTGCATATTTTCCTCAAACCAGAAATTATTTTCGTCCCTCGTGATGGCAAGGGGAGAGCTAGTTTGGGAGAGTCAGGACAATGGATCTATTGTTCTCTAAGACTAATCTATTTTTACAGGATTGTTGTGAAGTTCATGAGGGAATGGAGAAGCTGGGAGATTGTTTTAAGTGAATCAGAGAAGCATTACAGAATAAGAGAATAACAAGAGTTGTAAGGGATCTTAGAGGTCCTCTAGTCCAACCCCCTGCTCAGGCAGGAAACCTTCTACCATTTCAGGCAAATGGCTGTCCAGTCTCTTCTTAAAAACCTCCAGTGTTGGAGCATTCACCACCTCTGGAGGCAGGTTGTTCCACTGGTTAATTGTTCTCACTGTCAGGAAGTTTCTCCTTAGTTCTAGGTTGCTTCTCTCCTTGATGAGTTTCCATCCGTTGCTTCTTGTCCTGCCTTCAGGTGCTTTGGAGAATAGCTTGACTCCCTCTTCTTTGCGGCAGCCCCTGAGATATTGGAACACTGCTGTCATGTCACCCCTCGCCCTTCTCTTCATTAAACTAGACATGCCCAATTCCAGCAACCTGTTCCTTATATGTTTTAGCCTCCAGTCCCCTGATCATCTTTTGTTGCTCTTCTCTGCACTCCTCCTTCAACACACAGCAGGGGTCTTCAAACTTGGCCCTTTTATGACTTGTGGACTTCAACTCCCAGAATTCCTCAGCCAGGCCCACTGGGAGTTGAAGTCCTCAAGTCATAAAAGGGCCAAGTTTGAAGACCCCTATTCTACAGTCTCTACATCTTTTTTTTTAAAAAAAATCAGAACAGTAGACATAAAATAAAATTTATTTATTTATTTTATTTTATTACATTTATATACCGCCCTTTCCCGAAGGTCTCAGGGCGGTTTACAGGGTGATTAAAAAACCAAGATACAAAAGTTAAAAACAAATTTTAAAAAAAAATTATATTTGTCCCTGCATAAATAAAACCCCAGTTAAAATTAAGATTTTAATGGGCTAGAGAGCTCCATCCTTAACAACAAAGGGTCCCTGGAGGACTTGAGGCCAGTCCCTCCCTCCCTCTCCCTCTCTCTCTCTCTCTCTCTCTCTCTCTCTCTCTCAGCACGACCTACCTCACAGGGTTGTTGTGGGGGAAACCAGCAGGAAGGAATGCTAGGAAAACCCCCTTGAGCGCCCGAAGGAAAGGCGGGATATAAACGTAATTACAGACGAGAAAGGAAAGCAGGAAGAGGAGCCAGGGCCGCCCTCAGCAGGGGAAGCTCGGCTTCCCCAACCGCCCTGAGAACCGGGCTTTTTTTTTTTTTTTTTTTTGCGGCGAGAAAACAAACGACTCGCGTCCAGCCTCTCCGATCAGGCCAAACCGCCTGGGAAGCATTACTTCCGGGGTTAAAAAGACCTACTTCCTCCAAGGGGCAGCCATGGCTCTGAAGGCAAGGAAAAGGTCACTTCCGGCAAGGAGTAGAGGGATCACGTGGCCCGCCCCCTTAAGGGCGGAAGTTGTTCCTTACCCTCTTCAGTTCCGCCCGCAAATGGATGCAACCTGAAGAGCTATGCAGCGTTGTTGTGGTTTTGTTATTGTTGTTGTGTGGGAAGCCGCGTGTGTTTTTTTGGGTTGCTTTTTTGTGCTTTTGTTCTTCCTTTTGTTACTGCTCGGAGCCGGCCAGGTTTGTGTTACGGAAGAGAGGCGGCATACAAATCTTTTCAATCGAGGGTGTCCAATCTTGCCTACTTTAAAACCTGTGGACTTCCACTCCCAGAATTCCCCAGCCAGCATGGCTGGCTGGGGAATTCTGGGAGTGGAAGTCCACAAATCTTAAAGTTGCCAAGGTCGGAGACACCCCCCCCGCCCCCCAAGTTAAATAATTTGACATTTTTTTTTAAAAAAAATGGGCTACTTATATTTCTAATGTAAATATTTGGATTGTAAATGTAAAGATATGTATTGCCGGAAAGTGGTGGTGAACCGTGGGAATATTGGTGGGTTTTAGGTTGTCATAAAATTCACCCAAATGCAATCCTTAATAATACCTCGAACGTCAGTTGGGAGGGGGAGGATATGATGGAAATCTTTTATATTGACAGAGTAAGGAATTGAACCCCAGAGAAGAAATCCTGTACGTTAATGGCCAATTCAGCAAGTGCCACCAACCCCCACCCCACCACTGCAATAAAGAGGTGCAGAGGGGTGTTATTTGTTGATTAAATCTATGCACTGCCCATCTCCCTGTCAAGGTGGCTTACAATAATCTAAATATAGAAATATAAAATAATTGAGTCCAATGGTTGGAGATCTTGCCTCAAAGAGAAATGATGTTCAAGATGGTGGGAGCCACGCTAGAAAAGGCCCATCTCCTGGACCCCAACAGCTAGAAGTCCTTGATTGATGGGGTCTGCGGCATGCCCCTCCTGCTGGACCCGTGCTTTTTTTGTAAAATAAAAAGGTGCCGGAACTCACACATGTCATACAACCTGCCTTGCCTACCCTACAAGGTTCCATTTAAAAAAGGTGCCGGAACTCCGTTCTGAGGGTTCTATGAGGAAAAAAGCCCTGATAACCAACAGCTTGAATTAGACCCAGAAGCAAACCAACGAACCCCTGGTCCTTGTGCAACAACAGAACATCTTTATAAAGGCTAGTACAGGAGGAGCTTGGAGGGCAATTTTCAATTTTGTCCCACCTTATGTTTACAGCAAGGAACAGCTACTAAGTGATGTAGGAGTGCCTAGATTCTCAGTCCTCCAGGTTATGGTTGTCCTAAAGGTGCTTTTTCAGGAGGCAACTGGACTTTCTTGTTTTTCCTTTGAAGATGGTGGCGCCCTGCTTGGCTGCGGCTGATTCGGCTCTCAAAAGTGTTGTGGTGATGGAGGGGAATGAACGATCCAAATTGAAGTACTTTTCAAAAATAGTGACCAGTAAGGAGAGTTGGATTGTTAAACTTTCATACAAACGTCAGTCCATATTGAAGATGAAGAAAAGGATGAGGGTGACAGTGTTCCTATATCTCAGGGGCGGCCCCAGGGAAGAGGCAGTCAAGCTCTTCTGCAAAGCACCTGAAGGCAGGACAAGAAGCAACGGATGGAAATTAACCAAGGAGAGAAGCAACCTAGAACTAAGGAGAAACTTCCTGATAGTGAAGACAACCAGTGGAACTCCTTGCCTCCAGAAGCTGTGAATGCTCCAGCACTGGAAGTTTTTAAGAAGAGACTGGATGGCCATTTGTCTGAAATGGTATAGGGTTTCCTGCCTGAGCAAGGGGTTGGACTAGATGACCTCCAAGGTCCCTTCCAAGTTATTAGTATTATTAGTATTAGTATTATTTAGCAAGAGAGGATGTAAGGGTGTAGGTCTATGCATGTTATATATAGTATGTTTAAATGTGTGTTATGTATGTGTACACTTTGAGAGGAAGCAACTAAATTTCATTTTTAATGTGTGCCATTGTGCCCACAGTAAAAAAAATGACAATAAGGGTTATGTATCTATCTGTCTGTTTTCCTGGGCTCCAAGATCACCGCAGATGGGGACTGTAGCCAAGAAATTAAAAGACGCTTGCTCCTGGGGAGGAAAGCCATGGCAAATCTAGACAGCACACTAAAAAGCAGAAACATTACCCTGTCAACAAAAGTGCGTATAGTCAAGGCTATTGTTCTGTTCCCCCCCCCCCCCAGGTACAAACAGACAGACGAGCAGGCACGACTAGCAAGGGTTAATTTCTCTGGCTGAAGTAATTTGCCGTTGGATAAAATCTTGGCAGCAAAATACAAGCAGTCTGCCAAAATAAACTCGTTACCTCAAGCGTTGCTGAAATGAGATAACGTCCAAACAAACAGTACAGAAATACAAAAACGTCAAGAAGCCAGACCAGGGTTTCACACAGGTAGAAAATCTGACAGAGTTCCAAAGAAGTGACCAGAAGTTGTTTGAATTATTGTTCATCACAAAGTCCTGAGAACAGCCACACACCCCTTTTGTACCTTGTGACTCAGCTAATCCTTGGCCCTCCTATTCTTCTTACGCTGCTGTAAACACTTGGCTCTGCATCATTCTCGGGGATCCAGCCATGATTCATCTTTGTCACTCCCCATCTGCTGCAGCTGCTCGGGCTCATTCCCAGCCTGGCTAATCACAGGCTGCTCCTGTCGGCCTTCAGATGGAGACAGAGGCCTTGCCAGAAAGGAGGGTCCCGGAGAGGAAGGCCTTGCCAGTTCCTCCCCATCATCCTCAGAGTCCTCTTCCTCGGGTAGGACAGGCTCGGGGGTCGGGGCCACAACAGCTATGGTCTTCCCAGTTGCAATGTATGGCTGTGAAAGTTGGACCCTAAGAAAGGCTGAGCGCCAAAGTATTGAGGCCTTTGAACTATGGTGCTGGAGAAGACTCTGGCGAGTCCCTTGGACTGCAAGGCAATCAAACCGGTCAGTCCTAGAGATCAACCCTGACTGCTCTTTAGAAGGCCAGATCCTGAAGTGGAAACTCAGATACTTTGGCCACCTAATGAGAAGGAAGGACTCACTGGAGAAGAGCCTAATGCTGGGAAAGGTTGAGGGCAAGAGAAGAATGGGACAACAGAGAATGAGGTGGCTGGATGGAGTCACTGAAGCAGTAGGCGTGAGCTTAAATGGACTCCAGAAGATGGTAGAGGACAGGAAGGCCTGGAGGAACATTGTCCATGGGTTTGCGATGGGTCAGACACGACTTCGCAGCTAACAACAACAGTCAGTCTGTCTGTCTATCTTCTCATCCAAGAAGCTTCTGCTCTGACTGGATGGTGGAGGAATGGAAGGATTTATATTCCTTGCAGACAGCTGGTCATTTGCATTCCTTTTAGAGAATTTTTGAAGCCATTTGGAGGTTTACCTGTGGCTCTTTGAGCTCTCGGGCCCAGGCTGAGGAGAAATTTTTAATTGGGGTTTTTTAATGTGTACAGGGTCAATTTAATATTTTCTAATTTGGTTTTTAACTTTTGTATCTCGGATTTTTTAATTCCCTGTAAACCGCCCTGAGTCCTCAGGGAAAGGTATATAAATGTAACTAAATTAAATTAATTGTCAGTGGTGCAAATGTGTGTGGAGCATCCTGCAAGAAGGCCCCACGCCCATTTGCACCACTCAGGTGATCTTGAGGACACAGGTAAACCTCCAGGTGGCCTCAACGACCCTCCAAAAGAAGGCAAATGACCGGCTGTCTGCAAGGAGTATAAATCTTTCCATTCTTGGAAGCTTCTTGGATCAGAAGTGAAACGCCTTCAAAAAAAAAACAAGGAAGTCCAGTTGCCTGCAGGAAAAGCATCTTTGGCATAGTCACTAGGGGGCAGCACCAGGCTGAGTCTATGAGACTTCTGAAGCTTATAAGGCTGTTTGTCATCAAACATGTAAACATAAAACAGTGCAAGTGTATTAAACAATAATAATAACAATAACAACAATAAGTTGGAGGGGACCTTGGAGGTCATCTAGTCAAACCCCCTGCTAAGGCAGGAAACTCTATACCATTTCAGACAAATGGCTGTCCAGTCTCTTCTTAAAAACTTCCAGTGTTGGAGCATTCACCACTTCTGGAGGCAGGTTGTTCCACTGGTTAATTGTTCTAACTGTCAGGAAGTTTCTCCTTAGTTCTAGGTTGCTTCTCTCCTTGACTAGTTTCCATCCGTTGCTTCTTGTCCTGCTTTCAGGTGCTTTGGAGAATAGCTTGACTCCCTCTTCTTTGTGGCAGCCCGAGATATTGGATCACTGCTATTATGTCACCCCTCACCCTTCTCTTCGATAAACTACACATACCCAATTCTACCAACCGTTTCCTATTTTCCTAATTCACTCTAAAGCTTTCCCTGCGCAGAGCCTTAAGTAACACCAGCTGCCTGCAATTAGTGCAGGTTCTCATCCCACCAGGCTCAAGGTTGAGTCAGCCTTCCATCCTTCCGAGGTAGGTAAAATGAGGACTCAGATTGTTGGGAGCAATAAGCTGACTTTGTAATAATGCTGCTTGTGGTGGGGTGGTGAAAGCTCTAATAAGCAGGCATATACATAGAATGAAGGCTATTGCTAAGCACATTGATTTGTGCTTTAAATTGTAAGCCGCCCTGAGTCTTCGGAGAAGGATGGGATATAAATGGGATTTAAAAAAAATACCAAATGGGAGATCCACTCCAGGTTTTCCAGCCCGCCCGCCCAGTTCCTGAGTCAAATGTGTCCTTAGAGCTGGCTATGGCATTCCCCACCTGCCTTTCAAGTTGCTCTTGCATTCCCCACCTGCCTACAGCTGCTCTTCAAAAAATCACAGACTGCAGCTTCTACTCCAATTGGTCCCGCTTCCCCTGCGTAGACTAAATGGAAGATCTGCTCCAGGTTTTCCAGCCAGCCCTGTCCCTAAAGTTTCAGCACCCAGCGTATAAGACGACCCCTGACTTTTGAGAAGATTTTCATGGGTTAAAAAGTCATCTTATACGCCGGAAACTACGGTAAATAAAAACTCCCAGAATTTTATTGAATATTTATATTCCACCTTTATTATTTTATAAATAACCCAAAGCAACAAACATGCCTAATACTCCTTCCTCCTCCTACTTCTCCCCCCACCCCACCCCCAATAACAACCCTGTGAGGTGGGTTGGGCTGAGACAGAAGGGCTGGCCCAAATTCACCCAACTGGCTTTCACGTCTAGGATGCGACTAGAACTCACCGTTGCCTTGTGACTGACCGAAAGTAACCCAGCCGGCTTTCGTGTCTGAGGCAGGACTAGAATTCACACTCTCCTGGTGACTGGCTCTAAGTCACCCAACCCACTCATAATCTATCAGACTAGACCAAACTGGTGGAAAGAAAGAAGGAAGGAAGGAAGGAAGGAAGGAAGGAAGGAAGGAAGGAAGGAAGGAAGGAAGGAAGGAAGGAAGGAAGGAAGGGTCTATTGATAGAGTTAGGTAGCAATGAGCAGTTCGTGGGGTTTTTTTTGCATTCTTCAGACATGTCAAACACAAGGCCCGGGGGACAGATCCGGCCCGCGAAGTGGTTTCATGCGGCCCGCGAAACCATCCTGGAAACAGTGAGGGAACGGCCCCCTCTGCCTTGGCCCTGGCCCAGAGACCCTCCTTCTGCCGGAGACCCCCAGATCTGTCCCACTCCTCCCCAGGGTCCCATAGGCACCCTTGATGCCAATGATGTAGAGCTGACCACGCCCACCCAGTAGGCCATACGCACTCTAGCCATGCCCACCCAGTAGGCCACGCCCACCCTGGCCATACCCACCCGGCCCCTTGAGGGCAACCGCAATGCTGATGCAGCCCTCAATGACATTGAGTTTGACACCCCTATTTTATGATTTCATCACAGCAGGGCCCAACTGCTTAGTTAAAAGAGGAAAGACCACGTACAGGTAAGCTTATGAGTTTCCACTGCAATGTGCAAACGACAAAAATTAAATCAAGGTATGGAGAGAAGTAGGGGTTTTTTTGTGTGTGTGTTTTTTTTTTTAAAAGAAGACTGAACTTGCATTCGTGGAATCGATTCTGGAAGAATTTAGCGAAAATCTATTTAAATTAATAACAAACTGCAGTCTTAAGAAATCAAAATCCACTCATTTTCTTACGGCCGCAGCTGTTTTTAGCATTTTGAAAATGGCTTGAGCTACAACTAACATTTCAGCTTGAAAGAGAAAGGTTTATGATAAGATAATAGCGATTTCCCCATTTGATTCCAACCTGGAGAAGTTTGATTTTAGTGACAAACACAAATGCTTGAAAATGAAAGTGACACAGTTTATTGAGGGCAAGGATTTCTTGTTTTAGAAAAAAGTGTCGCAATTTCATCAGATGACACAGAGATTCTGTCTTGGCTAAAATGCACACAGGGAAAAAACATCAGAGGCCCTTGTAGTAAAGCACATCCTCCTTCCTTTAAGAAACAGGGAAAGGGATCTGCAAAAGTTAGTCTCGGCCCTCAACAGAAATACCAATAAAATAAAATAAAATAAAATAAAACAATTTATTATTATTTTCTTCTTTAAATTCTCACTACAAGTTAAACCACCTAACAATATCACTTTTTAATATATTGCCATTATGTTAACTCTGCAAATGTGTGATATAAAACTGCTGTAGGACCTGGTACCTTTTATTTTTTTCTTCAATTTTATATAAACACAGTGAACTTCATTACTGTACACGTATAATCTGCAACTACAGCTTAGCTGTAAATCTCCCACACACAAAGGTATGGACATTTCTATCCCTCCCCACCTTCCTATATTCCCCATTAAACTGTACATCAAGACCAAATACAAATTTTCTGCGGTTCCCCAACCCCTCCCCACCCACTTACAAAAAAATAATACTCTAAAAGCAACCTACCGCAACTTTCAATTAAGACGATTACAGATATAATTTTAGACCAATTGCTTTAAAGCAAGAAGGCGGTATAAACCTTCTAGGAAATTTTTTTTTATAAAAGAGGTTAAGAAATATAAGACAATTTATACATTTAAAAACTTACAATAAATAAGAGATGCAGGCATTTTTTTTGAATACTAGATACTATAATCCAATACGAGAACATTGCAATGTTCCAAAAAAAGGTTCCATAAATTTTTGTTATTTCTCCCTCATTTTTATGGTCTCCATGCTCATTCTTTTTTTTTTAAATATTTATTAACATGGCAGGGGCCTATGGCTCATAAACTCTTCACAAATACTGTGTGACAGGTTGATGGGCGGAAGGAGAATGGATACTTGGCTACTAAAAAGATGCGTTATAATACATGTCGACTGACCGGCTCACCACTCTGACCAGTCAGATATAGGCAACACACCAACAAAACAAAAACAAAAGAAGGAGAGAGGGGGAACAAACAACCAGGTTAGGCACCTCCCACCGAAAAGTCAGACTCCTTGGAAATCAGTGAAGGATGCTTAACAGTCCCCTCTCACCCTCCATCACGAAAATGACGTTACAGAGAAGAATTAACTGGGTCCTGCAGTGGAATCCTGTTTTCCCATTCGGCTGTCGTTGTCTGTTCTTTGCCTCGCTCAGTTCGGATAAAGATCACAGCATATTCATGATAAAGTTATACAACTGATTCAGCACCACAAAGTGAATTGGGAGACACGACCGCCGGTCCTGGGTCGCAGGATCACAGGTCAGCCACGAGAGTGCATTGTACTGTTCCAACACAAACCTGGAGACAGAAACAAATCAACCAACTATTAATTATTAAGGGAGGATTTTGTTTTGTTTTGGTTTCCAGAAAAGCTCGGCAGGTAAAATCAAACTTCACCATCTCCACAAGCAAAATTGAAGTTGTACAGATTAAAACAAACTGAATGTGGGTCAGGAGACAAGAGGGATGCACTCAGCCCAGATGATAAAAGTCCTCAACGTACGACCACATCGGAGCCCAAAATTCCCCTTACTAAGCAAGACAGCTGTGAACCGAATTTTGCCCCGTTTTACAACCTTTTTTTGCTACAGTTGCTAATTGAATCACGGCACTTGTTAAGTCAACTCACATGGCTGTTAAGTGAATCTGGCTTCCCCACTGAAGGTTGCAAGAGGGGATCACGTGACCCCTGGACACTGCAACCGTCATACATATGAATCGGTTGCCAATCGTCTGAATTTTGTCCCTGTGACCGTGGGGATGCAACAATGGTCATATGTGTGAAAAATGGTCATGAGTCGTTTTTTTTTTCATTGCCATTGTAACTTTGAACAGTCACTGAACGAACTGTTGTAAGTCGAGGATTACCTCTACATCTCTTCCCCCCCCCCCCTTTTACAGTCTAAGAAACTAGGGAGGATTCCTTTCACGGTTGTTTGGAGTGGCCTCAAGCCACAAGATGAGTGCAAATTCATTTAATAATAATACAAATCTGCCTATTCCGGGCTCTTGGGAAGAACTTGATAGGAGATAAAAATGCCAAACCTAGTCTGAATATCTGGCTGACTGCATGGAAAGCAGAGGAAGAGGAGGAGGAGGAGGAGGAGGAGGAGGAGGAGGAGGAGGAGGAGGAGGAGGAGAAGAAGAAGAAGAAGAAGAAGAAGAAGAAGAAGAAGAAGAAGAAGAAGAAGAAGAAGAAGAAGAAGAAGAAGAAGAAGAAGAAGAAGAAGAAGAAGAAGAAGAAGAAGAAGAAGAAGTAATAATCTTGTTCCACCCCTATCCAGTTAAGGGCTATTCTGTCTTGGCTGTCTCTCTTGGACCAGTCTCTCAAGGTCTCCAAACTTGGCAATTTTGTTTTGGACTTCAACTCTCAGAAGTTGAATAGCTGACTGGGGAATTCTGGGGGTTAAAGTCCACAAGTCATTAAGTTGCCAAGTTTGGAGATCCCTGGCTTATATCGAGACAGAAAGGCAAAATAAAACAAACAAAAGGAAGAAGCTACCGACAGGTTAAACCAGAGATCGCGCCCAGCGGCGGATCTTAAAATTAAGCGAACGTACATTTTCTGCAATAAGCACACTTGCCCGCCCGGTGAAGGAGCATACCTGAGGACATCGGAAGTTTGATTCGAGTCAAGAGGGTGGGAGTGTTTACTGTGAAGTAGCTCGTCCGATTGCACTGAAGGCACGTGGAGGTGCAAAGAAGCCTTTAGGAAAAAGCCAAAGCCCAGAGTCAACAGTGCTCGGTGTGAAGCTCCTATCTCCCAATTCAATCTGCCACGGATGCCCTATCTATGGGGCGAAATCTAAGAATAAAAAATACTAGGAATTGTAGCTTAGGCCTTGGAAATAAAGCCAGGGGTTCTGTGCTAAGGGTCCTTCATTACAGCCGTCTCCTAAGACTTGCAGCTGTTACCTCCTTGGGTAGAAGGGCTTTGGAAAAGCAGCAGTGAACTGCAAATTTCACCAACCAATTATAACGGGCCCGTTGTAATATATAGGACGCTTCTTTTATACCTGCCATAATCACTATGTCTTCCTTTACTATCCTTTCTTTTCTCCATTCTTTCCTTCCTCCACTCTCCTTTCTTTCTGTTCCCTTCGCTTCCTCAATCTCCTTCCCTTCCCTTCCTTTTCATTCCTCTCCTCTCCTTCCCTTTCTCCATTTCCTTTCTCCTTTCCTTTTTTCCTTCTCCTTTTGTCCCAAAGTGCTTTTCACAACCGAAGAAGCTTCTTGGAGGAAAAGCAAAACCATTTTTTTTAAAAAAACAAACAAACCGAGGAAGCCTTTTGGAGAAGCACTTTTGTGACAACCATGGCCTGGCTCCATAGTCACTTTTTTTAAAACTTTCCTTGTCCCTTTCCTTTCCTTCCCTCTTCCTTTCCCTTTCCTTTCCTTCCCTTCCCGCTTCCTTTCCTCTTCCTTCCCTTCCCTCTCCCTTTCCTCTTCCTTCCCTTCCCTCTTCCTTTCCTTTCCCTTTCCTTCCCTTCCTTCCCTCTTCCTTTCTTCCTTTCCTTCCTTCCCTCTTCCTTTCCTTTCCCGCTTCCTTTCCTTTCCTCTTCCTTCCCTTCCCTCTTCCTTTCCTTTCCCTTTCCTTTCCCGCTTCCTTTCCTTTCCTCTTCCTTTCCTTCCCTTTGCTTTCCTTTCCCTTTCCTTCCCGCTTCCTTTCCTTTCCTCTTCCTTCCCTTCCCTCTTCCTTTCCTTTCCTCTTCCTTTCCTTCCCTTTGCTTTCCTTCCCTCTTCCTTCCCTCTTCCTTTCCTTCCCTCTTCCTTTCCTTCCTTTCCCTTTCCTCTTCCTTCCCTTCCCTCTTCCTTCCCTCTTCCTTTCCTTTCTTTCCTTTCCTCTTCCTTCCTTTCCCTCTTCCTTTCCTTTCCCTTTCCTTCCCGCTTCCTTTTCTTTCCTTTCCCGCTTCCTTTCCTTTCCTCTTCCTTCCCTTCCCTCTTCCTTTCCTTCCCGCTTCCTTTCCTTTCCTTTCCCGCTTCCTTTCCTTTCCTCTTCCTTTCCTTCCCTTTGCTTTCCTTTCCCTTTCCTTCCCGCTTCCTTTCCTTTCCTTTCCCACTTCCTTTCCTTTCCTCTTCCTTCCCTTCCCTCTTCCTTTCCTTTCCCTTTCCTTTCCTCTTCCTTTCCTTCCCTTTGCTTTCCTTCCCTTTTCTCTTCCTTCCCTCTTCCTTTCCTTCCTTTCCCTTTCCTCTACCTTCCCTTCCCTCTTCCTTTCCTTCCCGCTTCCTTTCCTTTCCTCTTCCTTCCCTCTTCCTTTCCTTTCCCTTTCCTTCCCTTCCTTTCCCTTTCCTCTTCCTTCCCTTCCCTCTTCCTTTCCTTTCCCTTCCCTTCCCTTCCCTCTTCCTTTCCTTCCTTTCCCTTCCCTTTCCTTCCGGCTTCCTTTCCTTCCCTTCCCTCTTCCTTTCCCTTTCCTTCCCGCTTCCTTTCCTTTCCTTCCCTCTTCCTTCTCTTCCCTCTTTCTTTCCTTCCCTCTTCCTTTACTTTTGTTTCCTTCCCACTTCCTTTCCTTCCCGCTTCCTTTCCTTTCTTCCTTTCCTTCCCGCTTCCTTTCCTTTCCCTTCCCACTTCCTTTCCTTTCCTTCCCTCTTCCTTTCCTTTCCCTTTCCCCTTTCCTTTCCTTCCCTTCCCACTTCCTTTCCTTCCCTCTTCCTTTCCTTTTCCTTTCCTTTCCCTTTCCCTTTCCCAAAACTGTCCCTCGGAAATAACAGGAGAAAAAGGAAAGGGCAGCCTGTCTTATGGCTTTTAGCTTCCCTGTTTTTCACACAATCTTCACCTAACCCCCCCTCCCCTTTTCCCAGCTCCTTACCTTAAGAAAGAGAGGACACTGATTTTGTGCTTGAGGACAGGCCGACCAAAACCAGTCAGGCAACGGACCCGCTTTAGCGGTGGAGACGAAGTAGCCGAGGGCCAACGGCTGCTGCAGAATGTTGGGGACTTCATCGTGGGATTCCGTGGACAGCAGCCGGTCTGTCCCTTGACCCTGAGAAAACCGACAAAAAGAGGAAACTGGCATTTAGGATCAGCCTCAAAGAGCTACCATTTGGCAATTCAGTATTCTGCTTTAGCTAGTGATCACCTAGTCCCGTGGTGGCGAGACTATGGCACGCATGCCACAGGTGGCACATAGAGCCCTCTCTGCGGGCACGCGCGCCGTCGCCCCAGTCCTAGGCCTTCAGCCTGGTTTTATAAGCCCTTTTTGCTTTAGGCCTCCGCCATTGTATGCACACACAAAAAAAAGTTCAATCAATCAATCAATATCAACTTCTCGTGGGGAAAAAAAAAGATCTCGCAAAGTTGGAATTGATTGATTGACCTTTTTAGTCCCACCAAGTCTGTCGTTACCACTGCAGCCACACCCACCCAATGGGCCATGTCCACCCAACTGGCCACACCCACCCAATTGACCATGCCCACCTGGCACCTGACGATACCTAAGTAGGTTTTGGGTTGCAGCTTGGGCACTCGGTCTCTAAAAGGTTCGCCATCACTGACCTAGTTGCTTCTGGGAAACTTACAAGAACTGAGGAGCAATCATGCAATCACTCAACTCACACACCACACATATTCACACCATTTCCTTACCCCTCCTTGCCACAGAGTTTATAGCCATCAGTAGCCTCATTGCCTAGAACAGCGTTTCCCAACCTTAGGAACTTGAAGATGCGTGGACTTCAACTCCCAGAATTCCCCAGCCAGCATAGCTGGCTGGGGAATTCTGGGAGTTGAAGTCCACGCATCTTCAAGTTCCTAAGGTTGGGAAACACTGGCCTAGAAATTTGTTCAGAAGGATTTAACTTGTTCACCGTGACCCTATCGCCTGCTGGCCAATTTCATCAGACACGAAGTGAATCTCACCACGTACTTCAGGTTGTCCTTGTCTTACAACCGTTTGAAGTTACAACGGCACTGAAAAAAGTCATGTATGCCAGCGTCCGCGCTTATGACCGCTGCAGCATCCCCATGGACACGTGATCAAAATTTGGGCGCTTGCCAACTGGCGCATATTTACGATAGTTGCAATATCCTGGGGTCAGGCGCTTGCTATTTACAACCTTCGCGGCCGACGTCCGTCAAACAAAGCCAATGCAGGAAGGCAGAGTCACTTACCAGCTACAACGATTCACTTAACAACTGCAGTGATTCGTTTTTTTAATAAAAACCCAACAACAGGGCAAGAAAAGATCGTAAAATTGGGCCTGGCTCACTTAGCAACTGTCTTGTTCAGCAATGCAAATTCTGGTCCCAATTGTGGTCGTGAGTTGAGGACTGACTACCTGTATGGGAATTCGAGTTTTATTTCAGATGTCCTCTGCGGCACTGAAATATCCTGCTCGGTGCTAACATTATAGCAGAGAGAGGGAGAGAAACACACACATATTCCCTGCACTGCACACTCAAGTTGTTTACCAGCCAAATTCAGAGTACCGGTTTTGACTTATAAAATCCTTTAAGGCTTGACTCCGGCTTACCTTAGGGCAGGGGTAGGCAACCTTGGCTCTTTTATGACTCCACGAGTCATAAAAGAGCCAGGGTTGCCTACCCCTGCCTTAGGGACTGTCTGCCCATGAGAAATCAAGGGACAATAAAGCGGAGGACAAGCCTTATTTCACGTGGCCACCTTATTATGGATGGTTTTTTATCTCCAGAGATACATCAGGCACATTCCTAATTTGCTTTCCAGAGAGCCGTGAACATAATTTTGCTTTAGCAGGCCGCTGGTGACTGATTATTAATATTCTTGTTTGACTGTACTAGGCTGCCAACTTTTTATCTTGCTGATGTGGAATTACACATCTTATTTGTGTTTATCTTTCTGCAGTCTTCCTAGTGCATAGTAGGCCTGTGTGTTTGTTTTCACGGGTAGTCCTTGATTTACAATAGTTTGTTTTAGTAAATGTTTGACGTTACAACGGAACTGCAAAAGGGGAGTTCTGACTGTTTTCACATTTGGGACTGTGGCGACATCCCCAACAAAATCCAGGTGCTTGGCAACCGACTCATATTTATGACGGTTGCAGTGTCCCGGGGTCACGTGACAAGCAAAGGCTCACTTAACTGCATCACTAACTTTAACAATTGCAGTGATTTATTTAACAATTGTGGCAACAAAACTCATAAAATGGGGCAAAACTCACTTAACAAATGTTTTGCTTAGCAACAGAAACGTTGGGCTGAATTGTGCTCATAAGTCAAGGACTGCCTGTCTAGATATATCCTTTCCATGCGTAATTCCATAAATGTGTATTATATTTTCCCTTATTCCCCCTTTTTTCCAAAAGAGCATTTTCTTGTGCAGAATGATAGTTCAACCTCCTGATTTGTTGTTGTTAGCTGCAAAGTCGTGTCCGACCCATCACGACCCCATGGACAACGTTCCTCCAGGCCTTCCTGTCCTCTACCATCTTCTGGAGTCCATTTAAGCTCACACCTACTGCTTTAGTGATTCCATCCAGCCACCATCTCCTGCTCTAAATTTTCTTTTTAACATGCTAGTTAGAACTGACTAGCATATTGTAAGGGCGATCACACTATACGTAACATTGCCTTCAAGTCGCATTTAATTCCTGGTGGCTAGAATGGCCCATCCCTGCTCTTACCTTGACCACAACATGGAAGTTTTGTCTTCCTCCAGGATTCTGTGTTTTGATTCCCAGAATAGCCTACAAGCCTGGAGGTTAAGGAGCTGAGCGGGCTGAATTGGAAGCTGGGGTTAAACGCATCATCAGTTTGGAATCATTGCGCATCCACAAGAGGACCAAGTCCAGCCCTCCATGAATTACACTGGCCTTTCTCTAACGTCAGTTGAGCTTCATCTGTTAGTTGACCAGATTGTGGCGTGTGGGTGACAAAAAATAAACTCTTAGTGCTTTGAACTCAACTCCTCTCCCTGGTTAATTGCGGCCAACAGGAGGTTTCCCGTTCAAGTGCTTACTTGGTGAAACCCTGCTTTGCCTTTTCAAGATTAGCTCTGCCATCCACTATGATAACGATAATCAAATTATAGTTTTGTAGATCTGATTACCCTGCAAGCATCATCGTTATCATCGTCACTGTGAACCTGCAAGCATTGGTTGCAGAAGCATTTAAGTATTCTGGAGTAAATTGCTGTATCCCAAGAAGGAATTTCAATCAGGTCAAAAAAACCTTCTCTGTTTTCTCATGCAAAGTTACCTTGCCCATATCACCTCCGTGGGTAAAGTGAGAACCGGGTGAGTGAACAGGGGATCCTGTTGGAGATGCAGGAAGGATGTTTATGATATCAGGGTCCAGGTCATCTGCCGTGTCCAGCAAATCGAAGATTCCCATTCCATCTGCTCCATCTTGAAAGAAAAGATTCACAGAAATAGAAGGGGGAAAAAAAACGTTGACCAAAAGGAGCAACTCACTAGAAACAAAGAAAGAAAGAAAGAAAGAAAGAAAGAAAGAAAGAAAGAAAGAAAGAAAGAAAGAAAGAAAGAAAGAAAGAAAGAAAGAAACCGCACACACATCCATACAGTGTTAGACCCAACGACTGTGAGTTGGCCTATAGATTGGATGGGATTTGATCTGATTTGCTCTGACATGAATGGCTGCCCATCTCGAAACAACTCACCAGAACAATAAAACCATAAAAACCACACAACAAAAAAACTTAACAAACCTGGCACTTTAATCAATCCCCCCCTCCCCGGGCTATAAACGGCATCACAGAGCCTACACGAAGAGCCAGGTTTTATTGGCTTTCCAGAAAGCTAAAGGGGGTGGGAAGGTATTCCCTAACCAGCTGTGCTGTGTTTCCAAGTGCAATTCAAGGTGATGGCTGTCACCTTTAAAGCCCTACATGGCTTGGGGCCAGGTTACCTGAGGGACGATCTTCTCCCAGTCCTTTCTGCATGTCTAATTCGATTTAGCAGAAATGGGCATGCTGCAGATACCATCAGCCAGGTGGGGACCAGGAAACAGGCTTTATCCACAGTGGCCCTTGCTCCATGGAATGTTCTCTCTTCGGAGATCAAAATGGCCCCCCGACCGTTACGTCTTTGGTAAGGCCCTAAAAACCTGGCTACGTTCCCTAGCTTGGGGTGCTGAATGTTTCAAGTGCCACGTTTCGTGGCCGTACTGCTACGAGCCAAGTCTCTCAGCTGCAATTTATATTTATTTATTTTGGATATTAATATTAATAATAATAATAACAACAACAATAAAGTTGGAAGGGACCTTGGAGGTCATCTAGTCCAACCCCTTGCTCAGGCAGGAAACCCTATACCATTTCGGACAAATGGCTGTCCAGTCTCTTCTTAAAAACTTCCAGTGTTGGAGCATTCACAGCTTCTGGAGGCAGGTTGTTCCACTGGTTAATTGTAATGGTTAATGGTTTTAAATGGTTTAATGGTTTTAAAATGTTTTAGTGCCTTAATTGTAATATATTTTGAACTGTAATTCACCCAGAATCATTGACTGAGATGAGCGGCTATAGAAATTGATTGGATGAATGAATGAATGAATGAATGAATGAATGAATGAATGAATGAATGAATGAATACAATAAAGGCCCGCTTCCTAAGTCCCGCTATATCAAGGGTGGGCAACTACGGCAACTTTGACCTGTGGACTTCAAGTCCCAGAATTCCTGAGCTACCCATGTTGGTTCAGGAATTCTGGGAAAGTCCACAGACTGTAAAGTTGTTATAGTTGCCTACCCCTGCACTAACATAGTAATACTTCAGGGAAGGGATTGCAGTTTGCCCACGCTATCTGATTTATATTACAAGAATTCACTGTTCGGGGCTGAACGGACGAAGGCTGGATCTAAATTGTTATGCACCCAGGATACTCCTTGGCTAACACAACCATTGAATCAGCTATTAAGTCTGCCCAGGTCTGACACTTTGCAAATCAGTTTCGTTTCTTTTATCATATTTGTTTCCAACTGCAAAGAGCTGGCTAGGCGTATTCTCTTTAGTCCTTGTGTGAGCAGACTGTTACATTATGAGCCAAATTTTCAGTGGAGGGCGGCCCAAGTTCGAAAGCGCTCAGTATAGTTTCTGCAAAGTAAATAACAGGTTTGCTTTGTTTTAGTGAAGGACATCTAGAGGCAGTCTTCGACTTATGATCACAACTGGGATCAGAATTGCGGCTGCTAAGCAAGGCGGTGGTGAAGTGAGCTGCGCCCGATTTTATGATCTTTTTTTTTTTTTGGCCATGTTTTTTTTTAAAGTTAAAACTAGTCACTGCAGTTGTTCAGTGAACAGGGATACCGCAACGGTCGTTAAGCAGAGATGCTGCAACGGTTGTTAAGTGCAAAGGACCAGCAATAAAGTTGCTTTTTTTCAGTGCCATCATGTGATCTGGGTGCCTAGCAACCAGCGTGCATTTACAATGGTCACAGCATCCCATAATCACAGGACCACCATTCGCAACCGACACAGCCAGCTTCCGACAAGCAATGTCACGCGATGTTGCATTTAACGACCTGGGATTCGCTGTACAGCCACAGCCGGATGCGACATTGCAAGGTGGTGAGGTCACATGACATTTCACTTTCATGACCGTGCCACTTAGCACTAGAGCTGCCAGTCAGTCCCAAATGCAGTTAGTAAGTGAGGACTAACTATATTTGTGGAGTTTGGGAGTTTTGGTGACATCAGCAGAAGGAAGGGAACCTCCTCTCCCCCCCCCCAGGGATTTCAGGTAGTCCTTGACTTACAACCACTCATTTAGTGACTGTTTGAAGTTACGAAGGCCCTGAAAAAAGTGACTTAGGTCCAGTTTTCACACTTAAAGGTAGAGGTAAAGGTTCCCCCGCACATGCGTGCTAGTCGTTTCCAACTCTAGGGGCCGGTGCTCATCTCCGTTTCAAAGTCCGAGGACGTCTCCGTGGTCATGTGGCCGGCATGACTAGATGCCAAAGGCGCACGGAACGCTGTTACCTTCCCACCGTAGTGGTCCCTATTTTTCTACTTGCCTTTTTACGTGCTTTCGAACTGCTAGGTTGGCAGAAGCTGGGACGTGTAACAGCCGCTCACTCTGCTACGCGGCACTCGGGATTCGACCCGCCAAACTGCCGACCTTCTGATCGACAAGCTCAGCGTCCTAACCCACTGAGCCACCGCGTCCACTTACGACCATTGAAACATCTCAAGTAATCATGGGATCAAAAATCAGTGCTTGGCAACCGGCATGTCTTTAGGAGGGGTTGCGCCATCCTGGGTCACCTTTTGTGACCTTCCCCCCGAGCTCCTGATGAGCAAAGTCAATGGGAGGAAGCCAGGTTCGCTTGATGACCGCACGATTCACTTAACGACAGCAGTGATTCACTTAAAAGCCGTAGCAAAAAGAAAAAGGGGTTGCCAAATGGGGCGAAACTCACTTGATCAACCGCCTTGGCTTAGCGATGGCAATTTTGGGCTCCATTATGGTCGTTAAGTCGAGGACAACTTGCCGCAAGGAAAGGCTTCACGGGCTGTTGGGAGCCAATGGGCACAGCTGCTTTCCCTATCCAATACGACAGCTGCCATCTTAGCCTGCAGCCCCTCCCTTTTCTATCGATGAAAAACGATTCGCTGGTTTAACATTCCCGCACACGGGCATAACATGCACACGCACACGCACACGCACACGCACACAAACCATTGTTCGTATTAAAGGCCAGTTCCAAACCAGTTTCAGTGGTGTAGGTGGAGGGTGCCAGCTGCACGGACGCAGAGGTGGGGAACACGAGTATGTGGGTGCACGAAGTGTCCTGGGGGGTATTGAGTTGGGAGGTCTGCATGTTGAGGGTGGTGCTGCGTCCAAACACTGAGCCAGTGGAGACGGAATCTTTGGGAAAAGAAGAACAGAGGAGAATGACCCCTGGGATCAAAAGCAAATAGCAGGTAGCAATAGCACTTAAGACTTATAGACCGCTTCACCGTGCTTTATAGCCCTCTCTGAGCTGTTTACAGAGTCAGCATCTGGCCCCTAATAATATAGGTCCTCATTTTACCGACCTCTGAAGGATGGAAGGCTGAGTCCAGGATCGAACACCTGGCGGTGGGCAGAGTCAGCCTGCAATACTGCATTCTAACCATTGCGCCACCATGAGAAGGAAGGAAGGAAGGAAGGAAGGAAGGAAGGAAGGAAGGAAGGAAGGAAGGAAGGAAGGAAGGAAGGAAGGAAGAAGAGGGAGAGAAAGAAGGAAAGGAAGGAAGCAACAGCAACAGCACTTAGACTTATATACCGCTTCACCGGGCTTTACAAGCCCGCTCTGAGCTGTTTACAGAGTCAGCCTATTTGCCCCCAACAATCTGGGTCCTTATGCTACCGACCTCGGTAGGATGGAAGGCTGAGTCGACCTTGAGCTGTCCAGGATCGAACTCCTGGCAGTGGGCAGAGTCAGCCTCCAATACTGCATTCTAACCATTGCGCCACCATGGGAAGGAAGGAAGAAGAGGAAGGGGGAGAAAGAAGGAAAGGAAGGAAGCAATAGCAACAGCACTTAGACTTATATTTAATTTAATTTTAATTTAATTTAATTTATTGAGATTTCTATACCGCCCTTCTCCCAAAGGGACTCAGGGCGGTTCACAGGGCATAAATATAAATGACAATACAAAAATTAAAAGACAATTAAATCAATGCCCAAGTTAAAACAAGAATAATAAAAAAAGCCTATAAAAAACCCATGTACCCCCATCAGGCCAGACCCGCTAGTTCAAATAAATGGGTCTTCAACCCGCGACGGAAGGATCGGAGGTCTGATGCCGTCCGGAGCTCAACCGGCAGTTGGTTCCATAATGCCGGAGCACCCACAGAGAAGGCCCTCCCCCTGGGGGCCACCAGTCGACATTCCTTGACAGGAGGCACCCTGAGGAGGCCCTCTCTGTGGGAACGCACGGGGCGGAGGGGAGTCGACGCCGGCAGCAGGTGGTCCTCGAGGTATCGCGGACCCATGCCATGTAGGGACTTAAAGATCATAACCAAAACTTTGAACCTTACCCGGAAGACAACTGGTAACCAATGCAGCTCACGGAGCAAAGGTGTAACATTTATTTATTTATTTTTATTTTAATTCCATTTATATCCCGCCCTTCTCCGAAGACTCAGGGCGGCTTACAAGCTTAGCAGTAACATGGGAGTACCGGGAAACTCCCAAGACAACTCTCGCGGCCGCATTCTGTACCAGTTGGAGCCTCCGAGTAGTCTTCAAGGGAAGCCCCATGTAGAGAGCATTACAGTAGTCTAGGCGAGAGGTCACGAGCGCATGAGTCACTGTACATAAGGCCTCCCGGTCCAGATAGGGCCGCAACTGGCGCACCAGGCGAACCTGGGCAAAAGCCCCCCTAGTCACGGCCACTATATGATCCTCCAAAGTGAGTCGTGAATCTAGGAGGACTCCCAAGTTGCGAGCCCTATCCACAGGGGGTGAAAGCTCACCCCCCATAGAAAGAGATGGAACATCCCAGGTGCCCCGGGAAGCCGGAATGTACAGCCACTCAGTCTTGTCAGGGTTGAGTTGAAGTCTGTTCCTCCCCATCCAGACCCGAACCGCCTCCAGGCAACGGGACATCACAGCGAGGGCATCACTGGGGTGGTTTGGGGTCGAAATAAAAAGTTGGGTATCATCAGCATATTGATGATACCCAACTCCAAAACCACGAATGATCTCACCCAGCGGTTTCATATAGATGTTGAACAGGAGAGGCGAGAGGACCGACCCCTGAGGAACTCCACAAGCAAGAGTCCTAGGGGTCGACCTCTGCCCCCCTGCCAACACCGACTGCGAGCGTCCCAGGAGATAGGAGGAGAACCACTGAAAAACCGTGCCTCCCACTCCCAGTCCCCTGAGACGCCGCAGCAGGATACCATGGTCGATGGTATCGAAAGCCGCCGAGAGGTCTAATAGGACTAGGACAGAGGAATATCCCCTATCCCGAGCCCTCCAGAGATCATTCACCAGAGCGACCAATGCCGTCTCCGTGCTGTGCCCGGGCCTGAAACCCGATTGGTAAGGGTCCAGATAATCCACTTCATCCAGGACCAGAGGGAGCTGATGTGCCACCACACTCTCGACAACCTTCGCAAGAAAGCGAAGGTTGGAGACTGGACGAAAGTTGTTCAATACAGCTGGGTCCAAGGCAGGCTTCTTGAGGAGAGGTCTCACCACCGCCTCCTTCAAGATGGTGGGGAAATAACCCTTGCTTAAAAAAGCAGATATAACCGCCTGGAGCCAGCCTCGTGTCCTCTCCCTAGCTGCATAAACCAGCCAAGAAGGGCACGGATCCAATAAACATGTGGTGGAACTCAGCTTCCCCATGATCCTGTCCACTTCATCAGGGGTCACAGAATCAAACTCCTCCCAGATAACATTGACAAGACCGCCCGTGTCCTGATCGCCAGACTCTGCCCAGCTGGAGTCCAAACCGGTCCGAATCCGAGTGATTTTATCCGACAGATGTTGACTAAACTCCTCGGCACGACCCTGCAAGGGATCCTCCCTCACCTCCTGATTAAGAAGGGAGCGAGTCACCCTAAACAAGGCGGCCGGGCGATTATCTGCGGACGCGATGAGGGTGGAGAAGTAATTACACCTCGCCTCCCTCATCGCAGCGAGATAAGACCTAATATAGGTTCTTAACCGCAATCGGTTGGGTTCAGATCTGCTGGACCTCCAGCAGCTCTCTAGGCCCCGTTTCCGACGCTTCATCTCCCGGAGCTCCGCAGAGAACCATGGAGCTCGCTGGGATCTGCGCCGGGTCAGGGGCCGCAAGGGTACAACCCGGTCGAGTGCCTCAGTGGCTGCCCTTTCCCAGGCTTCCACTAAGGCATCCGCCGAGTTGTGAGCAATGGAGGCAGGTGGGGACCCCAGCGCCGCTTGGAATCTATCAGGATCCATTAGGCGTCTGGGGCGGTACCATCTAGTTGGCTCCGTACCCCCACGGCGGGGGGTGGCAAAATGGAAGACCAGCCGCAGGAGGTGATGATCGGTCCATGACAGGGGCATAATAAATGGAAAGCCCCCACCAAGATCATCCAACCACCGTCCAGATAAGAAAATCAGGTCAAGGGTGTGGCCTCCCTCATGAGTTGGTTCAGAAATTACCTGCGTCAGGTCCATGGCCGTCATGGAAGCCATGAACTCCCGAGCAAGCTCAGATGAACCTCCCAGGGATGGTAGATTGACGTCTCCCAAAACTATAAGTTTGGGGAACTCAACCACCAACCCCGAGAGGATATCGAGCAGCTCGGGCAGGGCTGCCGCTACGCGACTAGGCGAAATGTACACGAGCAGCAAGCCCAACTGCGCCCCAGAACCAAATCTCATAAAGAGAGACTCACACCCGACTATCTGAGGAACGGTGGTCTCCCGCGGACATAAGGTCTCCCTAACGATCACCGCCACACCCCCACCCCTACCCTGAGCTCGAGGCTGGTGTAGCACCCGGAAGCCTGGTGGGCAAAGGTCAACCAAAGGGACCCCACCCTCTGGGCCCAACCAAGTCTCCGTGATGCAAGCCAGGTCCGCATGCTCACCCTCAACTAAATCCCTAACAAGGGGAGCTTTGTTAACCACGGACCTGGCATTCAGGTACACCAGCCGGAGCTCAGGAGGCTGCACATCCTCGCTCCCGGAACCTCGGGAAAGAAGCAGAGGGTCGGAGCGCCTCACCGCTTGCAAATAGCGGAGACGGCCTTCCCGGTAACGATATGGCCCCCTGTCTATCCGCCTGCTGCAATTCCCCGTCGTGGGAATTGGTAATCCCACAACCCGCTCATGAGCCCCGGAGACAACGACCCCCCGTTCTCCCCCCGCACGGTCAGACCCAAGTCTGGCCTGAACTATGGTTGATTGGCCGCCCCCCATAGCCAGACAACCCCTATCTCCCACCCCTCTCCCCAACCCCGTAAAAATTTTTGATAAAAACATAATCAGGGGCCTCTTATTAAATTTATGTTGACGGCCCCTGCCCCTGCCCAGCCATCTCTCAGAGACCCAAAACTCGGGCCCTTCATCGAGGTTAGGATTTAAAGAGGCGGGTCGCACCCAGGCGAGGGGGGCACCCCTGAGGGCGAGCAAGTCCGTGCTAGTATATTGTCTCATGTTAGTCCAGCAAGTCCAGAATAGGCAGTCCCGGAGGTGATCATGTCCATAGGAGGGTCGAAGGCCGGAAAAGAAAATATCTGGATCCACACCCAACTGCACTGCCACTCAGCTCTCTGAGCTGTTTACAGAGTCAGCCTATTTGCCCCCAACAATCTGGGTCCTCATGTTACCGACCTCGGTAGGATGGAAGGCTGAGTCGACCTTGTGCCGGTCAGGGTCGAACTCCTGGCGGTCGGCAGAGTTAGCCTGCAATGCTGCATTCTAACCACTGTGTCACCCTTACGGGTGGTCCATGCCTTCCTCAATCTCCAGTCCTCTCCCAGAAGGCTGGGGGTTTGAGGGTTTTGCACAAGATCTTAGTTGCTCCTAGCATTGCACTTAGCCATAATCATAATAGTAAAGTTGGAAGGGACCTTGGAGGTCATCTAGTCCAACCCCCTGCTCAGGCAGGAAACCCTATACCATTTCAGACACAGCTCTGAAATTTTTTGGAGTGTTACTTCCAAAGAGAGGAGTAGCACTGACGACTTATATACCATCCCACAGTATTTTACAGCACTCTCTGGGTGGTTTGCAATGTCAGCCTGTTGCCCCCAACAATCTGGGTCCTCATTTTACTGAGCTCAGAATGATGGAAGGCTGAGTCAACCTTCAGCCCCATCCAGATCAAACCCCAGACTGTAGGCAGTTTACCTGCAATGCTGCATTCTAATCACTGTGCCACCAAGGTTCAATGCCATCAAACTCTCCCTCCCTCGGCCTCTCTTTTCTTCTTCCTCTCTTCCAACTTTCTTCCTCTCTCCCTTTTGCTCCTTCCTTCCTTCCTTCCTTCCTTCCTTCCTTCCTCTCTTCTTACTCCGTCCCTCCCTTCCTTGGCCTCTCTTTTCTTCTTCCCCTCTTCCAACTTTCTTCCTCTCTCCCTTTTCTTCCTTCCTCCTATCTTCTTCCTCCTTCCTTCCCTCCCTCCCTGTATCCATCTTCCTTCCTTCCTTCTCTCTATCCACCTGCCTTCTTCCTTCCTTGGCTGATTCCTTCCTCCCCCACTCCCTCTATCCATCTTCCTTCCTTCCCTCCTTCCCTTCTTCCCCTCTGTAAAATTCCTATCAAGCCTATTCATTCGTTTGTTTGCTTGCTTGCTTGTAAAATTTATTAGACACCCATCTTACCACTCTGAGCAGCTTACAATATTAAAAATCTCCTTTGTGGGAGGTTTGAACAAGATGCAAAGGACTGCGTATATACCTGGCATGATCACAAAAGATCCTTGAGGTTCCATAGCCACTAAGCAAGCACTGAGGATGCTGGGAGAATCAGCAGCAGAGATCCCACACATCCTGCACATATCTTTGAGCCTCTTGCTAAGAGACTGTAGGTTTCGGCGACTCAGTAAACAGCTCCAATCTGGAAAGGAAACAAGAGCAGCTGACTACCTGGGACATCTTTTTTTTTTCCAACAGCCTCCCAGAAAAGCAATATTGTCTGCAGGGAAGTAGTTATCATTTTGTAGGGTTTTTAAAGGAACGAGTCAAGAGAGCTTCCCACCACTTCAAAACGGCAACCGGTCAGAACGCGAGTCTGTTATTTGTCTCGTAATCTGGAAAGCCAGAAGGGGAACTGGTAAGCATTACAGGTCGCCCTTGACTTGTGACCGCAACCCAGCCCAAAATTCCTGTTACTAAGCAAAAGGGGGTTTTAAGTGAGCCTGCCCCATTTTACATCACAGTCTTGCCACCATTGTTAAGTGAACCACTTCGGTTGGTTGAAGTTGGTGACGTGGTTGTTTAAGTGAATTGGACTTTTACTTGTCAGGCGGCGAAAGAGGATCGCATGAATGGGGGGGGGGGGATTGCAACCATCGTTAAGTACATGCCAGTTGCCAAGTGTGTGAATTCTGATCACGTGATCACAGAGATGTTGCAATGGTCATTAGTGGAAAAAAATGGTCGTAAGTCACTTTTTCCAGGGTTACTGGAAATGCCAGTTGCCAAGCGTGTGAATTCTGATCACGTGATCACAGAGATGTTGCAATGGTCATTAGTGGAAGAAATGGTCGTAAGTCACTTTTTCCAGGGTCACTGTTAACTTTGAACTGTCGCTAAACAAATGGTTGTAAAGTCGAGGATTACCTGTAATTACCAAAAAGGATGCTCATTAGCTATAAACGCAGGCTAGTATAGGTCCAACCAATTAACAAAACAACTGACTCAGGGTGATTTGGGCAACCAACCAAAAGCCCAATTCTTGCGAATTGTCATGCATGCGTCATGGATGTGTTTCACTTTTGAAAGCGGGCAACTAAATTTCATTTTTGATGTGTGCCATTGTGCCCTCAGTAAAAAAAATGACAATAAAGATTATCTTATCTTAATCTTATCTTACCTACTCTAATCTCTAGAGAGCAGTCTATTAGCCAGGAGTTGCCTTCTGCAGAAGACAGCGTTATAACGTGCCCTTGAAAATATGGTTTGAAGAGACTAAAGACATAGAAGTTGCTACAGCAGATACAGGCAGTCCTCGACTTACAACCACAATCAGGTTTTGCCCCCTTTTGCAACCTTTCTTGCCGCAGTTGTATTGGCTCTGAAAGGTGAAGTTTTTGGAGGGATGTAAGGGATATAGGCCTCGTGGTTGGGAAGGTTTAAATGGGTTTGAGCAAGGTGGTGGGACTATGCATAATTCTGCATTTATTTATTTTTGTCATATTTGTGTAGTGTACATTGGAGGTGGTGACCCCTTTGAGAGCTGTACGCAACAAAATTTCATTTTAATGTATGCCGATTAGTGTTACGTTCAAAGTGACAATAAAGTTATTCTTCTCTTCTCTCTTCACACCGTTGTTCAAGTGATTCTGGCTTCCCTGTTGACTTGGCTTGTCAGAAGGTCGTAAAAAGGGATCACGTGATCCCGGGACACTGCCACCGTCATAAATACATGTCGGTTGCCAAGCGTTCCAAATTCTGCTCACATGACCACAGGAATGCTGCAAAGGTTGTAAGCGTGAAAAACGGTGACAGGTCACTTTTTCCAGTGCTGTTGTTAACTCTGAACGGTCACTAAATGAATGGTTGCAAGGCAAGGACTTCCTGTAATGTTTAGACCAGGGGTAGGCAGCCTTGGCGCCTTTATGACTCGTAGACTTCAACTCCCAGAATTCCCGAGCCAGCCATGCTGAGGAGAAATGGAGAGGTTTCCATGCTGAGCCGTGCTGGCTCAGGAATTCTGGGAGTTGAAGTCCACGAGTCACTAAAAGAGCCAAGGTTGCCTACCCCTGCTTTAGACAGTTTAAAGGTAAAGGTAAAGGTTCCCCCGCACATGCGTGCTAGTCGTTTCCGACTCTAGGGGCCGGTGCTCATCTCCGTTTCAAAGCCGAAGAGCCAGCGCTTGTCCAAGAAGGTCTCCGTGGTCATGTGGCCGGTATGACTAGACGCTAAAGGTGCACGGAACGCTGTTACCTTCCCACCGTAGCGGTCCCTATTTTTCTACTTGCATTTTTATGTGCTTTCGAACTGCTAGGTTGGCAGAAGCTGGGACGAGTAACAGGCGCTCACTCTGCTACGCGGCACTCGGGATTCGACCTGCCAAACTGCCGACCATCTGATTGACGAGCTCAGCATCCTAACCCACTGAGCCACCGCGTCCCTGAGTTAGACAGTTTACATATCACCATTTCAGTACCTTTCAGCTCCCCGTGGCCTATTCTTCCGAGACGTCCTATTACAACTCTCCATGGCACAGAACTCATTTGCACAAGACCCAGGCACCACTCCCAGAGTTTCTGAAGACCAAGTCTGCGAGCAGATCCTTTTTTCCTACGGGCCCTGTTTGGAAACAAAAGTTCCGTGGTAAACACGAGTGTCACGCACGAAGAACCCGGACCATACGTTGAGTTCCAGGGAAGATGATTTCTTGTTCATGCTTATATACAAGAATCTAGTCAACTAATGGTTAGCACTAAATTGGCGCTAGGTAAAAATCAATGAAATTCAAAAGGGGTTGGATTGGGATTGTTTATGGGAATGGAAGGATTCCAGGCCGATTCCTCTCTTGACTCTGCCTCTCCTTCTCCTACATACAGTTGCCCATACCTTCCTCAGTTGCTCCCAACAGAACAGCTTGGCCTGCTACATCAGAGGTCCCCAACCTTTTGGGCACCAGGGACCGGTTCCATGGAGAACAATTTTTCTGCGGTTTTGTGTGCTGCCTGCATCCCACGGATGGGGTTTTGCTTGTTTGTGCAGACCGGTTCCTGGCATGCTGCAGCCCGGTACCAGTCCGCGGACCCAGGGTTGGGGACCCCTGTGCTACATAATCAAATGGCACATTTGCTGTATCTTTTCTAAAGTTAGCCAAATGTTTCAAATTTGAAATGTTTCTGAATTTCTTCCTCTCACTCAATTGCGTTGTCCACTTAACGTTTTAACATTTGATATTATTGCTTTTATTCTGTAAGAAGAGCCACTTGATGGCAAGAAGGCTGGCATATAAATTTAGTGGAAAAATAAGCTAAATAAGCTAAGAGGACAAAATAAAAATAAAAAAAAATAACTGCACCCTCCCTCGCAACAGGAACGACATTCCTACTCTTTCCTATTTTAAAAAAATGAAAGATAGCCAAAGCGGTTAGAAACCAGCAAACAAACAAACAAGCCAATCTGTCATCAAATATGAGTAAAATGTATCAGTGTAAAAACTTCCAAATACCAGTACACTATAAAAATGAGGTTAAGTTAATTTCTGGAAGAGAAGAATTTATAGGGTATTTTTCTCCTAAAAGAAGGGGGGGGGAAACGAACAGGAGGGGAACAGAGAGAACACACCTGTCTTTTAGTCGATAAGAATTATAGAATTCCTGGCCGGCCGGGGAATTCTGGGAGTTGAAGTTCACAGGTCTTAAAAGTTGCCAAGGTTAGGAAACCCTGATTTATAGATACGAGTTCCAAGAAAACTCTGTACCTTCCTACCTTGCAACGTAACCGTCTTGCTCTTCCATTTTAAAACGGGCTGCTACCTTACCTGAAAAGGCCCATGTCCCCTACTTGACTTTAACAATCTTCAAACCTAACACTCCAAGGGAAATGATATCGGCGTACCTGTTTGGCACGTCGATGTTTATGATGCAGGTTTCCAGAAGTTCTCCGTAGAGATCCGTGCAGGATGCGAGAAGCCACCTTTGATCATGGGACAGACAGTAGCCCACAAAAAGCACGTTGTATTTTTGCCCAGCCTCGCCAAATGTCTCTCCCAGCTCAGTCTGTTTGTCTTTGACAGGAGCCAGGATGAAAGGAGGAGCGTACAGTTTAATACACTCAGGTCTCTGCAAAGTGCACAGGGGGGGTGGGGGGAGGGGGAGAACAACAACAGAATATTGGAAACGTTAGCCGTGCTTTCCAGTAATGAGTCATATATTTATAAAATAAAGAGTTGGGTCTGTCCCACACCAATATTACCCACCTTCTGCTTCCCCAAATGCATCGTTCGTATCTATCGCTTAATTCCGCACAGCCCTCTCAACTAGGCACAAAAATGGAGTGGGCAGGTCAATCAGTTAAACCTGGGGCCCAGGCATAAATAGACCGTAATTCTAATATTTTAATCAGGTTGCCAAGATAGGAAGTTTGGAGTTAAAGAACATCATTATACTTCCAAGTACAGATACCCTCATGTGATCGAAATTTGGAAGCTTGGCAACCAGCCTGCGTTTATGACGGCTGCATTGTCTCGGGGCTGACGTGATCCCCTTTTGCGACTTTCAAGACAAGCCAAGTCAATGGGAGAAGCCAGATTCACTTTTACAACCGTCTTACTCACTTAACAACTGCAGCGGTTCCCTTAACAACGGTGGCAAGAAAGGTCATAAAATGGGGCAAAACTCAATTGACAACTCTCGCCTAGCAACTGAAATTTTGGGCTCAGCTGTGGTTACAAGTCAAGGACTACCTTTACTCCTCAACTTACGACCGCAACTGCGACCAGAACATCCATCGCTAAGCGATGCAGTGTTACCGCGTAACTATGTCTGATTTTATGACCTTTTTTTGCCACGGTCATTAAGGGAATCCGGTTTCTCCCACTGACTCTGCTTGTCTGAAGGTGGCTGAGGAAGTCACAAACAGCAATCGTGTGACTGCAGGGATGCTGCAGCTGTCGTAAGTGTGAGGACCAGTCACAAGTCACTGTTTTCAGAGGCACTGTAACTTGTGACAGTCTCCACCTCTATAGCACAGAGGGCTACGAATTCAGAAGTGCCTCCATATCCTTCCCCATTGAGACCAACCTACGCTGACAGCCTGAAACCACCTTTTTTTATTCAGCTAATATTTCTCAAAACTCTACTAGAATTTCACCTTGTTCTCCCATTTGCAGTACTCACATCAGGACTTTTGAGTGCCATTTCCACAGCTAAGCCTGGGCCAAACCCTGTTAACGTTTTCACATTGGTTGATGTTGGGAGTGGTCTTCGGCACTGTGTAAAGGCAGAAAATGCCAGGGATTTCAAGTGCTGGGTGTAAATCTGTCTGTCTTCGTTCTTGACAGGTTGCAACAGATACTGACAAGGAACAAGCTAAACACCAGACCAGAAAGAGATAGAGATAAACAGATAGAGAGAGAGAGAAATATCTATTAATCTGGGCACACTATTTATATAGCAGATGGCATATCATATATGGGCTTGCAATATATATTAACATGTCCCCTAGATTAAAAAAAGCAGAGTAAAATATGAATATGAAAAAAGATCTATGTTCAGATACCAATGTCTAGGCCCGTGGTGGCGAACCTATGGCACGCATGCCACAGGTGGCACGCAGAGCCCTCTCTGTGGGCACGCGCACCGTCACCCCAGTCCTAGGCCTTCAGCTGGGTTTTGTAAAACCTTTTTGCTTTAGGCCTCTGCTGCCACGTACCCCCCCAAAAAAAGGTTCAATTAATCAACTTCTTGTGGGGGAAACAGTTCTCGCAAAGGTGGAATTGATTGATTGAACTTTTTAGTCCCACCCAGTCTGCAGCTACCACTGCAGCCACGCTCAGCCAATTGGCCACCCCCACCCAAAGGGATCTTCTAAATCCAACCTCCTACCCAAGCAGGAGACCATACATCACTTCAGATGCACAACTGTCCAATCTCTTCTTAAAAACTTCCAATGATGGAGCACCCACCACATCTAAAGACAAGTCCTTCCCCCTGATCAATTGTGGAACTGACAGGAAATTTTCTCCTTTCTAGACCGGTTCTCTCCCCGATTGAGCTGCCGTCCATTGCTTCCTGTTCTGCCTTCAGGGCAACTGCTTACCTTAACTCAGCGGCTTACCTGAACAGCCACGATGTTTCTGAGGTGAGGAGGAAGGCTTTGGATCATTTCTAGAAAGCAGCGGAGAAGCCCAAGGGTCCAGACATTTGAGGAGCTGTTCTCCTCTTTCTTTTCGTACGTGAAAGGATCCACGATGTAAACAACAATGGCCGGCGGGTAGGTGACGGCGTGGGAGTCGCCATCGGTGGGAATTCCAACTCTGTCCCGTTCCATAGTGCTGGAAGATGGCAAAACAGAACTGCTGTGAGATGCCGGCAGTTTCTCTCTTGTACGAAAATAAAACTACTCCCGTGTAACGCTTGCCATTCAACAGGGCTTATTTGCGCTCCTCCCACATAAGAGAAGGCATTCCCCATCCAGGACAGGTAGTCCTCGATTTACAACCATTCCTTGAGTGACTGTTCGAAGTTACTACTGCCCTGAAAAAAAAAGGGATTTAGGACCATTTTTCACACGGCTGTTGCACTGTCCCCAGGGTCACGTGATAAAAATTCAGACGGCTGGCAGCTCGCCTGTGTTTGATGACGGCTGCAGCGCCCTAGGGTCGTGGGATCACCGTTTGCAAAATCAGATTCACTTTACAACTGTGTTACTAACTTAACAATGGCAGTGATTCCCTTCGCAACTGTGGCAAGGAAGGTTGTCAAAATGGGGCAAAACTCACTTGACAACTGTCTCACTTAGCAACATAAATGTACGCGCTCAACTGTGGCTCTTAAGTCGAAGACTACCTGTATTTAAATTGTCTCCTAGACCTAGAGAGGTAGTCTGTTTTGCAGAGAGGATGAAGGCAACCCTGACCCACCATCTCTACCTTCCTCACTCCAACTATCCCCACTGAACGACAATAATAATAATAATAATGATGATGATGACAAAGTAGAAGAAGAAGTTGGAAGGGACCTTGGAGGTCATCTAGTCCACCCCCTGCTCAGGCAGGAAACCCTATAGCATTTCAGACAAATGGCTGTCCAGTCTCTTCTTAAAATGTCTTAAAAGTGACACCCTCTTTTATCCTGACAAATTGGAGACAACCCCCTTCTCTCAATTTACCACTTCTTGAAACTTCACAGCCTGGCACTTTTCAGCCCTGGTGTGTACATGAGCAAAAGACAAGAATGACACACAGGCAAAAGAACACAGCCTCCACGTCCCCTGGACTTGTGTCTTCTCATTCTTCAGTGCAGGTTCCTAGGCAGTTCTACGGAAGAGTTAAAATGCTAGGAGGCCATACAATCAGTCCTCGGTTTACAACAGTTCGTTTAGTGACTGGTCGAAGTTACAACAGCCCTCAAAAAAAGTGATTCATGACCGTTTTTCACAGTTAGGACCGTTGCGGCCTCTCCAGGATCAGGTGATCAAAATTCATATGCTTGGCAATTGGTTCACATTTACGACGGTTGCAGTGTCCCTGGGGTCACGTGATCCCCTTTTGCGACCTTCTAACCAGCAAAGTCAATCCAGATTCACGTAACAACCGTGCTACTATCATAATCATAATAGTAAAGTTGTAAGGGACCTTGGAGGTCATCTAGTCCAACCCCCTGCTCAGGCAGGAAACCCTATACCATTTCAGATAAATGGCTGTTGTGTTTCTTCTTCAAAACCTCCAGTGTTAGAGCGTTCACCGCTTCTGGGGAACAACTGCAGTGATTCACTTAACAAACGTGGCAAGAAAAGTTGTAAAATGGGGCAAAACTCAATTAATTTCACAGCAACACACATTTGGGCCTTAATTGTGGTCGTTAACTCGATGGCTACCTGTATTTAAGAACCCTGAACAAATCAGGAGACGAATAATCCACCCTACGGAATCACTGAGGAACAGGCATTAAGAACGATGCCCTCAGGAAATAAGGAATAGACGTTGGCACACTATTCACTTATTTTCACACTGCGTATCCTTCTCACACACATCTACTCTTCTGCACAGGCAGCGTGACGCAGAGTGGCAAGATGAACACAGCTGCAGAAGTGTGAAGACAAGCTCATGATTAAAATCTTCCACTGTATTCCAGTGTATTTTAAAGACAGACGAGGCAATGTGAATCCGGGTTGAAGAGTCGGGCAACAACAACATGCAAGTGTCAAAGTCCTTGCAGGTCATGAAGAGCACTTGGCAAAGCTAAACCAGTCACCACTCCGGGCTGTACCGTGATCATAAAACTGGGAACAGGGAGAAAATTTCTAAGAACTCTGGACTTCTTGGGGGAAAATTAGGATGTGGTCTTAAGTTTTAAAAATCAGTACAGGAAACTTTGGGGCCAGAATTTCTGTTGCTAAGCTAAGCGGTTGTCAAGAGTCGTACCTCACTGGCCACTGCCAGGAGTTCGATTCTGTCCAGCTGAAAATCAACTCAGCCTTCCGTCCTTCCGAGGTCGGTAAAACGAGGACCCAGATTGTTGAGGGCAATACGCTGCCTCTGTAAATCGCTTAGAGAGGGCTGTGAAGAACTACAAAGCGGTATATAAGTCTCAGTGCTGTTGCTATTGCTATGGGGCTGTTGAAAGCATCAGAAATGCATGCCGGTGGCCAAGGACCTGAATTTTGACCATGTGATCCTCGGGATGCTTTAACAGTTGTAAGTGCAAGGACCAACCCTAAATCGCTTTTTTCAGTACTGTTGTAACGGGTCTATGACAATTCGCCACGGGACAAGTCACCATGGCCAACTCGCTGTGGGACAATTCGCTGCAGGACAAGAGTTACGCTAATATTATACACTAATAGGGGCAGAACAGAATCATTAAAGAAAGGGAGGGGGGGGAAGGAGGAACAGAATGAAATGTGAACAACAAAAACTGAAAACCATGTTTTGATTTATTTTAAATAAAATTAAACTCCCCCAACCGTTTAAAAACTGTCCCGCAGCGAGCTGGCTGTGGTGAGTTGGCCGTGATGGGATTGTCCCATTCCACGTTGTAGCTACGAAGGGCCACGAAATGAGCGGATGTAGGCTGAGGACTAGCCGGACATCAACGCCCGCTTGAACGAAACATTACCTTTCAGAAACCTCCGGATGCGTCTGCGTCGGGGCAGACAAGACTTCCCCCGTTAACCCTGGTGCTTGCTGCGGGTGCTGTATCCCTGCCTGCCCGTTCTGGATGGCCGTGGGCTGCGTGGGGTGGGAGGAAGGAGCCGCATTGTTCATGCTGCCGAAGGGTGGAAATGAAGAGGGCTTGCTGGCCGGCATCAAGGTGCCCAGGCTGGAAGAAGAGGATGAAGCAGCGGTTGTGGTCAAGGTGGAGCTGGCAGTGGTGGTAGCGGAGGTGATGGCACTGCTGGGATTCATCGGGACAGCAGCGTTACTGGCGGTGGATGATGGGGTGCAGCTGCCTGCAACCTGGGGCTGGGTGGAAGCAGGATGGCTGGTGGGAGGAGCGAGGTTGGACTGGGAAAGCAAGGAATTGTCCAATGGCTGTGTAGCAAGATAAGGACCTTGAAACAGAAAAAGGCACACAGAAATCAGTGTCTATGGAGATGCTCGATGGCCCAGGTCATGGTCGTCCCAAAGGTGATTTTCTCCCCCCCCCAAAAAAAAGGCAACTGGACTTTCTTGGGGTTTTCCACCTCCCCCCCCTTGAAAACATGTTTAACTTCTGAAGAACACCAATGATACTCCAAGAGGCCCGGTTGAATCAGCAAAAAACAAAACCACTGAATCTCTAGGTCCCGAAGGTGTTTTTTTTTCTCCCCCCAAAAAGGCAACTGGACTTTCTTCTGAATGAAGCTTCTTGGAGGAGAAGCAGAGAGTCTTGAAAGGAGGGGGGGGGAACCAAGAAAGTCCAGTTGCCTTGTGGGGAAAAAAAGCACCTTTGGGATCTAGAAGTCAGCGGTTTTGTTTTTGCTGATTCCGCTGGGCCCATCTTGTGGCACCACTGCTATTTATTTAAACCCAGGGGTCTTCAACTGTGGCAACTTTTTAAGACTTTTGGACTTCAACTCCCAGAATTCCCCAGACAGCACATGCTGGGAATTCTGGGGAATTGAAGTCCACAAGTCTTAAAAGCTGCCAAGGTTTGGAGACCCCTGATTTACACGAAGCATCCATTCAGCTGAGGGGGCGGGGGGGGTGCTCGAAAATTTTAGATTGCAGCAAAGATATGCCAATCTCAAAAAAACAGATAGATGCTCGTGAAGGACAGCTTACCCAACCCCATCCATTTTCCCCCCACGTAATTCTGAGCTGGAAACCACCTTCTCCCTCCCAGCATTCCCCATGAGCTACTATCACCTGAACACCTTGGTACACAGCCCCAAATGCTCTGCAAAGCTTTGCATTTTTGTGGCAAACGTGCAGGGTATGGGGGGGGGGGAACAGACAAGGAAGGAGTTGGAAACCAAAAGGATTTCTCAAGCTTTGGGGCTGCAGTAAAAAAAAAATATATCCCTCTCAAGAGTTGCAAGGCATGTTCTGGACACAAGATGGCAATGCCATTTCCCCCCACCCCTATGTCTGACTTATCAGCCTATCACCATACTCAGTAACAGCTGCGATAAAAGTCACACGCAGCAGAGGTGCGTCAAATAACATGAATAAATTTGTCCAAGATTTCAGAGGGATAGGCTGAAGAACCAAGGGCAGGGATGGTGAGTTTGAACTTTTGAATGCCAGTACCATAAAATGTTCAACACTGTTCTGAGAGTGTGTGTGCACACACACACACACACACACACACACACACACACACACACACACACAGAGTATCCCTTTAGGAGGAAAAATGGAGGGGTGGGTGAGTGGGATAGAAACCATACCCAAATCGTATCTGCAGACTTGAGCATAGAGTTTGAGTCTAGAAAACGATTCCTTGTTGGCATGAGCTGTGTGCGAGAACCACTCAGCCACAGACTTCTCAGAGAGTTTGTTTGAAGCGGTGGATCCCACTCGCATGATCCCGTCCGGCAACAGTTTACAGATGGGCCGATGCAAGCCGAGTTTGCAGGACTGCAAAACAAGAGACGCAAGAAGGAAGGCCCGGTGAATGCAATGCACTGGGGATGGATTCTTGCCGATGGACTCCCAAGGTCCAACCCGCTGGGCCAAGCAGGTTATCCTAACCCATCTAAGAGAACATATGCTGGGGAATATAGACCCCACTATGACCCTAATTGGGGACGACAGAGAATGAGGTGGCTGGATGGAGTCACTGAAGCAGTAGGCGTGAGCTTAAATGGGCTCCAGAAGATGGTAGAGGACAAGAAGGCCTGGAGGAAACTTTGTCCATGGGGTGGCGATGGGTCGGACAGGACTTCCGCAGCTAACAACAACAGTATGACCCTAATGGAACCTGCCCAGGCCATAAGTCATGACAGTTGTAAATCTTACAATCTTTCTTGCAGTGGTCATTCGGCAAATCAACACACTTGTTAAGTTAATCTGTAGTTGTTCAATGAACCAATGGTTCGTTATGGACTCAATTTTGCCAAAAAAAATGGAAATGTGGGGGTTTGGGGGGGCGGAGGGGAGGAAATGAGGTCACATGACACAGGACACTGCAAATGAGGACCCAGATTGTTGGGGGCAATAAGCTGACTTTGTAATAATGCCGCTGGGGGGGGCGGGCGAAAGCCCTAATAAGCAGGCATATACATAGAATGAAGGCTATTGCTAAGCACATTGATTTGTGCTTTAGATTGTAAGCTGCCCCGAGTCTTCGGAGAAGGGCGGGATATAAATGGGATTTTTTAAAAAATGGCCACAAACGTTCAGTGTTCAGTCATGTGACGGGAGAAAGAGGGGTCACCATCGGAATTTGAAATCCGGGTTGTAAGTAGCCCCAAGGTAAGTTCATGATAACCCTGAACCCTGACTACAGGCAGCCTTTGACTTATGATCACAACTGAGCCCAAAATTTATGTTGCTAAGTGATGAATTTGTTAAGTGAGTTTTGCCCCATTTTACAACTTTTCTTGCCACGTTTGCCAGCTGAATCACTGCAGTTGTTCCAAGTTAGTAGCACGGTTGTAAAGTGAGTCTGACTTCCCCCCCACATTGACTTTGCTTGCCAGAAGGTGGCAAAAGGGGATCACGACACCGGGACACTGCGACCGTCATAAATGTGAGTCCGTTGTCAAGCATCTGAATATCAATCATCTGACCAGATTATAAGTCGCTTTTTTCAGGGCCCCGGTAACGTCGAACGGTCACTAAATGACTTCTTGTAAGTTGAGGACTACTTGCAACCGCAAACAGAAGCAAGTGCCGTTTCTACTAATTAAGCCTTCCAACAAATTTTTGGTCCTTTACTGTTCACATCAAAGAATGCCAAAAGTTGGAATGCAGGTGGACAAACAAGCAAGAGAGGTTGATTTAAGAGTACTTTAAAATTTGCTCTGTAGTTTACTTTGGCAGCAGCTGAACACCATTCTCTGTTTGCTTGGTTCTGAGCAACCTTTGCAATAACGCATCGCGTTCTACGGTAGCAATTTAGGTTTAAAAATTATAGCTTCTGATGCAAAGGGCTTTCTCGCTCACTCCCAAATTATACTTGATTACTTCTTCCATTTTGTCCTTCATTGCTGTGTACGGCACAATATATGTGGAATCTGAACAGGCCTAGCGCAGCTCTCTTTGACTGAATGTCCCCTTGGCAGGATGTAATTTAGTCCAACGTTACGTTAGAAAAAGTCACGATAATCTCAGATAAAAGCCATGTTAGGATATGGTCTCCAAGGCTTCATGCAGGTAGTCTTCAAGTTACAGCAGCACTGGGGAAAAAGTGAACTGTGACCATTTTTCACATTTACCACCATTGTAGCAGTTGCCAAGTGTCCGAATTTTGATCCCATAACCATGGGGGATGCTGCAATGGTTGCTGAGTGTGAAAAATGGTCGTAGGCCACGTTTTTTTCCCCCAGTGCCGCCGTAATTTCGAACGGTTACTAAACGAACTGTTGTTGAGGACTACCTATATATTATTTTAGGAAGGCTGGCAATCGTGGCCTTTTGGAAAACAACAAAGAGTTTAGCGTCCCCAAACGACGAGGCCTGGCGTCGTACTGCAGGAGGGCAGTACAAAATGTAACCACAGGATGGCACCTTCAAAAGAAGCAGCTTTTATCTTCCACGACCATCCATTTTAGTTGCTTTGTTCAGATAGGGCCCTGCAGGACTTTTCGCTGACAGCTGGAATGCAGGGTTGATGGATGATCATTTGGGGGGGGGAGGGGAGATGGAGGAGGGGGGCCCCTGGAACTCACATGCCCTTAAATTCCTCACCTCGTATATTGCAGTGAGGTCTCGGAAGAAGCTCTTCGCTCCGTTCAGCAGGGCTTCGTTCTCTGGACACACCACCACGTAGGCGATGTCTCGCTGAGATCCGTAGGGCTCCAGCATCAGCCTCTCCCAATATGGTAAGGCAAAAGGCGACAGCACCAAGAAGTCATAATCGTGCCCTAACAAGAAGGTTGGAATGGGGAGGGGTTCAGGAGACTCATCAGTTCCTGGGGGGGGGGGGGGGGAAGAGAAGGAAATAAAATAAATAAATAAATCAATAAATCTATATATCGTTTTCTTCCTAGGTATCCTAACGGAGCAGGAATATCACAAACTTGTCCGTCACACTTTCAGACGAGTTCCCAAAATTCATAGAAAGTTGCCTGTGGGGTTCTGAGAATTGTTACCCCAATGCATCTGCAAAGCACAACAAGAATCTAATTCTAGGCCATTGGTTTTCATTTTTGTTTTTGACTTGTATTTATATTCCGCCTTTTATTACTTGTACACAAAGCTTTGTTAAGATAACATTTTACAAGTATTATGTTTACAAATAACTCAAGGCAGGTAACATATCCCACGCGCCTTCCTCCTCCTGTTTTGCCCACCACAACAACCTTGTAAAGGTTGGGTTAGGCTGAGAGGGAGAGTGGCTGGCCCAAAGTTACCCAGCTGGCATTCATGGTAAGGCAGGATTAGAACTCGCCGTCTCCTGCTTTCTAGACTGGTGCTTTAACTGTTAGACCAAACTGGCTCTCTTGATGGAAGTCAGCTCAACCCCCTTAAAGACTGGAAACAACACAATGAAGACTAAGTGGTAATATTAAGTCTTAACTAATAGTAAAACTACTAGTTCTAGTAATGGAATCACTGTCCCAGACTGCAAGGAGTTTTCTCTCCATAAGAGAGGTATGGAATAATTGTTGTTGTTCAGTCACTAAGTTAAAATAAGAATAACTTTATTGTCACTTTGAATGTACACTAATCGTTGCATTCAGCTCTCAAAGGGTCACCGATATACACTACATAAATATGACAAAAATAAATAAATAAATACAGAAATATGCATATACCCACATATATTATATGACACAGAGTTGTCTAGGACTCTTCGTGTTACCCATGGTCCACAACACACCAGGCCCGTCCTCAAATTCATGTTCATTTGAAACACACACACACACACACACACACACACACACACACACACACACACACACACCCTCTCCTATGCCTCCTCTGTGGACATCCATACTTACCAATTTGATCGCCAAAACTTTTAAATTTGCAAAAATGTTTCCAAAAGACAATCTAGAGTTTTACTTTTAGTCATGATGTCCCTCGTGGCTTGGATTTGGCAGTTATAAAAGAAAGGGAGATAAGAATTGAAAACGCCCACGAAAATGCCTGATTCGAGCAGGCAATTATTTGGTGGGCAAACTAGGGTTTGATCACAATCTATGAAATAACGCTGCATGGTTTGTTATATTGTACTCTGGGGTGGCAACACATTAGACGCGTGGCCAATTGCTACAATGTGTTTCTCACATTTAAGGTAAAGGTTCCCCCGCACATGCGTGCTAGTCGTTTTCCGACTCTAGGGGCTGGTGCTCATCTCTGTTTCAAAGCCGAAGAGCCAGTGCTTGTCCGAGGACGTCTCCGTGGTCATGTGGCCGGCATGACTAGACACCAAAGGCACACGGAACGCTGTTACCTTCCCACCCGTAGTGGTCCCTATTTTTCTACTTGCATTTTTACGTGCTTCCGAACTGCTAGGTTGGCAGAAGCTGGGACGAGTAACAGGCGCTCACTCTGTTATGCAGCACTCAGGATTTGACCCGCCAAACTGCCGACCTTCTGATCGACAAGCTCAGCGTCCAAACCCACTGAGCCACCACGTCCCTTTCTCACATTTATGTTCCTCCAATTCTCGCAACCCTGGGCAGTTTTCATCTCCAGTCTCTCGCCACAGTTCTGTAACCACCATTTAAGCTATTTCCAGAATTATTCTTCTCTACCAATAAAAGCAAAGACCGTTTAAAACAGACACCCAGCACCCCATCAATTAAAGCAGAGGGACAACTTTTAAGACTTGTGGAGTTCAATTCCTTGCTGGCTGGGGGGGGGAATTCTGGGAGTTGAAGTCCACCACTCTTAAAAGCTGCCAAAGTTGGAGACTCCTGGATGAAAAGAATAGTCATGTTTCACAGACAACGCTTACCGTAAGAGCCTCGTCCAGCCATTTTATGAAACTGCTGCCACGTGAGGGGCCCTTGTACACCCCAGGATCGAACCGTTCGTTTTTTCTGAATGGCGTCCTGAAGAACTGGTTGGAGCGAGAGCAGCATGCGAAGGACATCCTGAGAACACTGCATGCTCACGTCTACAATTGGAAGAACAAACGTTCATTCAGATAAATTGGGAAGCGGAAAATTGACCACTGCTTTTAATTGCTAACAGCTATGTTTCTAAAGGCCAGGCCTTATAGCTCAAGATACATAGGATTAAGGAAGGGGCAACTTTTGGCGAGGGAGGGAGGAAGGGAGGGAAGAAGGAAGGAAGGAAGGAAGGAAGGAAGGAAGGAAGGAAGGAAGGAAGGAAGGAAGGAAGGAAGGAAGGAAGGAAGGAAGTTAATTTAGGGCTCAACATCTCAGGGACAGTTGATTTCAGTATCAAATAATTCTTCTTATCATTATTTTTTTTTCCCTGGAGGTTCAAGAGAAAGGCCTTCCTGTAACATAAACCATGCAGAATTAAAAGAAACAGATCTTGCCCTTTTTCTGTTGCTCAGATACCTGTGCAGAAGGTTATTCGATCCCTCCTCAATCTATTTAAAGCTAACACGCTTTGGTGACGCTGAGTGAGGACTTGTTAGTGATCACCTTCTTTGTAAGAAACCTGTCAGTTTCCACAAGTTGGAAGAGGGAGAAAAATATCTAAGCCAGGAGAAACCCAAGTCGGTCCCCCGATTAATTACAACGCAGTCACTACAGCTGCAGAAAGCATCCCTGTGGAAATTTCCAGGATCAAATCGGGATCTCCTCTGCAAGGCTCCTATCTCATGACAGGAAGACCGGCTCAGGGATTCTGGGAGTTGAAGTCCACAGGTTGTAAAGTTGCAATAGTTGCTCACCCCTGATTTATACCAACTACTGCCTGACTAGCTCCTTAAAGTTATCCAGGTAGTCCTTGACTTACAACCACAACTGAGCCCCAGATATCTGTGGCTTAGCAAGGCGAGGCGTGGAGTTTTGCCCCATGTTGTAACGTTTCTTGACACAGTGGTGAAGTGAATCACTTCACTTATTAAGTCAGGAACACACGATTGTTAAGCGAAATCTGGCTTCCCCATTGACTTTTGTCAGAAAATCACAAAAAGCGATCGTGTGATCCCGGGAACCTGCAAGGGTCATAAATAGGAGCCTGCTGCTGGTGTTTGAATTTCGATCATGTGACCACGGGGATGCGACAGTGGTCTTAAGCGGCGAACAAAAATCGTAAATCATTTTTTTTTCAGTGCCACGGTAACTTTAAACGGTCACTAAAAGAATGGTTGTAAAATGAGGACCACCTGTCCTGGACTGAATGCAGATTGCTAAAACTGACACAGATGTTCCGCAGACTGCAGGATCCCAAATCTTCAACTTGATTAAGCAGCATTCCTACGTTCCACTTTGTCACTGGCGTTCCAAGTACAGGGACTCCTCGGCTTGCAACAGTTCATTCAGCGACCGTTAGAAGTTAAAACGGCACTGAAAAACTGACATAGGACCATTTTTCACACTTAGGACTGTTACGGCATCCCCGTGGTCACGTGATCAAAAGTCAGACACCCGGCGACTGACTTGTCTTTACGCCAGTTGCAGCGTCCCAAAGACGTGTCACCGCCTTTTTGCGACCGTCTGACAAGCAAAGTCAATGGGGGGGAAGCCAGATTCACTTAACAACCGGGTTATTAACTTAACAACTGCAGAGATTCACTTAGCGACTGTAGCGGGAAAGGTTGTAAAAACGGGGCAAAGTTCACTTAACAACTGTCCCACTTAGTAACAGAAATTTTGGGCTCGATAGAGGTCATCGGTCAAGGACTGCCTGTAGCTTACAAAATTTCTTTTTTCCCCCCAGCCAAGTCTGTTTTTTCCCTTTGCGGAGTCGAGGTGGGCGTGGCCTGGAAGTGACGCATCCAGTCCGCGGGCCCCCAGTTTGACACACACAGTCCCCCCCCCCCCGCTGCAGGCTAAACAGCTCCAACATTCCTGAACTCGACTCGAGTTGTATATGAAGTGGTAACTTTTCCCCGTGACTGTAATTGTTCGGGGTTCGGTGGGTGACACAAAGGCTACAGAACACAACTGTTCAAATTGCTGGTGAGGACATCAGTAGCAAATCGCACCCATAATTCTGCACTAGGTGTTCATAGCTGCTGTTTCTCCTTCTCCTTCTTCTCGGCTTGCTTTGCAGTTTAGGGATAGTATCAGCTTGCATTTTGTTTTTAATCCAGATTGTTTTTACTTTTGGTTTGACTTGACTGTTCCAGATTGATTTGATCACACTCCAGGAATTACTTTAGGGCTGTTTATAAATATTTTTTTAGATCTATCTATCTATCTATCTATCTATCTATCTATCTATCTATCTATCTATCTATCATCTATCTATCTATCTATCTATCTATCTATCTATCTATCTATCTATCATCTATCTATCATCTATCTATCTATCTATCTATCTATCTATCTATCTATCTATCTATCTATCTATCTATCTATCTGTATCTCAATTTTCATTCAGTAGCTTAAAGTGGCATACGTAAAACACTTTGGGTGTTCCCACAATAACAGCTTCAGGAGTTAAGCTGGGCTGAGAGAGAAAGCGATTAGAGCTTTTCTGACTGGGGATGCATTTCAACCAGGCCTCCCCAGGGCCAGTAATGCTTTAGAGAACCCGACTAGCTTTCTATTTGAAAGTAAATCAAATGCTACCTGATACAAAAAACGCAATTCCATATCTAAACTAAACCTGTTGATGCCTCCTCCTACCAGCTGTTACAAGTTCTTCATATACAGGTAAGTCCTCCAGGTACGACCATAATTGAGCCTGATAATTAGCCATAGGTCATGACAGTTGCACAGCGGGTCTCCAGGTGACTGTTGTCCGCTTTCACGACCTTGTTTCCAGGGGTTATTAAGCAATCACCAAGGTTGTTTTTGGCAAAAACAGTTATAAATTGCATTCATGTGACCGGGGGGGGGGGGGGGAGAAGGGGCGCTACGACAACTCGCCCTGGCCAACTGGAGCGCCCAAAATGCAGTCACACAACTGCTGGGAGGGGGATACGTCGTAACTTCAAAACTGGGTTGCAATTCCCTTTTTGGGGGAGTCCGTTGTAACTTGAAATTGTCATTAAGCTATTGGTTATAGCTCAGGGGTTAGGCAACCTCGGCTCTTTTATGACTCGTGGACTTCAAACTCCCAGAATTTCTAAGCCAGCATGGGGGAACTATGGTCCCTTCATGACTTGTGGACTTCAACTCCCAGAATTCCTGAGCCAGCCATGCTGAGGGGAAAGGGAGAGGTTTCCAAGCTGAGCTAGGCCGGCTCAGGAATTCTGGGAGTTGAAGTCCACGAGTCATAAGAGAGCCAAGGTGGCCTACAGGGCTACCTGTACATCACTATATGCTTCCTGCTCTCCTTGTCTCTGTTCGCTGAAAAGTAAAATCCTCAAAAGTCTGAGCAGCGTGGAGCAGGTCCTTCTTCATCAGGGTTTCTCAACCTGGCAACTTGAAGATGCCGAAGAGCAAGGCTGGCTGGGGAATTCTGGGGGTTGGAAGTCCATCCATCTTAAAAGTTGCCAAGGTTGAGAGACACGGTTCTAGATCCATTAGGACAGAGAAGCAAGTTCTTGCTTCCGGATGGAAGAGAGTATTTGTGGCTCAGGGTTAAGCTGTCGAGATCCCGGTGCTCTCTTGAGCTTGGCTGTTTTCTTGGCAGACCTTTCATCACCAAACGATGTAACACCATCAGGGCATGCCTTGTCAATCAACTATCCCCGTGGTGGCGAACCTATGGCACGGGTGCCACAGGTGGCACGCAGAGCCCTCTCTGCGGTCACGCGTGCCGTCGCCCCAGTCCTAGGCCTTCAGCTGGGTTTTATAAAACCTTTTCACTTTAGGCCTCTGCCATCATGTACCCCCCCCCCAAAAAAGGTTCAATTAATCAACTTCTCGTGGGGGGAAAATGTTCTCGCAAAGGTGGAATTGATTGATTGAACTTTTTAGTCCCACCCAGTCTGCAGCTACCACTGCAGCCACGCCCAGCCAATTGGCCACCCCCACCCAACTGGTTACACCCACCTGAAGGGCCATGCCCACCCAACACCCGATGATACATAAGTGGGTTTTAGGTTGCAGTTTGGGCACTCGGTCTCTAAAAGGTTCGCCATCACTGAACTATCCGCTTGTGAGTCCACGTTTTACGCGGGGTTCAAAACACACTCTTTCATTCTAGCAGCGAAACCGGAAGCACTTACCATTTCGTTTCGACCAGTGATGCAAACAAGTACTCTTCACAAGCGCTTCGTCAACTTTCCCTCCCGACATGTTGTCCATAAACTGGCGCCCGTGTTCCAGTGCGAGATAGCAGTCGTAGCAACAGTCTCTTTCCTCGGCACGTGCCAGATTGCCCGTGGCCCCAGCTTTGGGCAAGGAGTCTTGATCGGCTGCTCCAAACGGCGAGAACAAGTTGGTGCACTGTTCTTGCAGCAAAAGGATCAGCTCGTCGGGGAGCCGGTCCGACTCTTTCAAGCTCCCGCTCTGCTCGACCGAAGCCGCGCGAAGGGCCTCGAAGCGCTTCTCCGCTTCTCTGCCACATTCCGAATTGCGACCCAAAATGTCTAACTCATCCTCGAGGAACAATCCCGAGCTGTTGCCAAACTTCCGGTTCATCACGGCGCTGAATCCGCAAGTACACCGGTACTGGGCTTCCTGGGTTGGGTCTGGAATGTAAACGCCGACGTCAGCACCTTTGATGTTCATGTTGCAAACGCAGATGCAACAGCTGTCGAAGTTACAGTCTTTGAAGAGGTTCATCACCGATTCGGACAGAATGAGGGTCACGTAGAGGCTGTGCGCCTCCGGAATTGACGGGACTGTGGCCGGCTCGACTGAATTTAAGGGCCTGCAGGTTGACGGTGTCGAGGCCGGCGAGTACAAATCTGAATTCTCGTACTTGACAGAGCCTTGCGCGCTTGCTGGCCCACCCGCCCCGCGGGGAGTCCGAGGTGTCCTTGGAGTCCGAGGAGTTGGAAAGCGAGGGGTGGAAGGGGACGGGAGGATCCCAGCGCCGCTGTTGCTTGGGGGGGCACTGTTGGGTGGCATGCCGAAAGGGGTATGTGTCTGTGGAGTGTAGGCAGGGCCGTACTCTTGATCCATGGTGCTCCCGTCCCTAGAGAAGGAAGGGAAAAGCTTTTAATTCGAGACTTTGTTTTCACTGCTCCCCATTTTGTCCTCTCCGATAAAACAATAAACGTTCAAAGACTTTCAAACAGTGTGCTTATTAAAGCCAATGGGACATATAACAACCAAAGCGTAATTATGAAGAGTTATACGGGTACTCTTTCAAGGAGCTGGTCAAGTACTGGTAGTCCTCGACTTGCGACCGCAATTGAGCCTGACGCTTCTGTTAAGGGAGACATTTGTTAGGGGACTTTTGCCCCCTTTGACCCCTATTCTTGCCACAGCCGTTAGCCGAATCGCTGCAGTTGTTAAAAGTTAGTAACCTGGTGGGTCAAGTGAACCTGACTTCCCCATTGACCGTGCTTGTCAGAAGGTCGCCAAAGGGGATCCCATGACCCCAGGACACTGCGTCCGTCATAAATGTGAGTCAGTGGCCAAGCGTCTGAATTTGGATCGCGTGACCACGGGGATGCTGCAGTGGCTGTAAATGGGGAAAATGATCATCAGTCACTTTTTCAGTGATAACTTTGAAGTCACTAAACGAACAGTTGTAAGTCGAAGACTAGCTGTACAGCAGGGGTGTCAAACTGCCAGTCCACGGGCCGGATGCGTCATGCGGAAGCCACGCTCACCCCATTGCCAGCAATGTCAAAAACCGTCCCGATACGTTGCGCAATGTCACACGACATCACGAGTTTGACATCAATGCTGTACAGTCATAAGTCAGGATGATCATAAATTGGCTCATCATGTGACTGGACCTGATTTTATTAATCTTTTTGTGTCGTTAAGCAAATGCCCCAGCTGTTAACCAAATGTCATGGTCATTAAGAGAAACCATGGTTCGTTATAGAGCCTTTATTGCTGGAAACTAGAAGTAAATGCTGGTTCCTGGCAAAGATGTGCTACAAACAGCTTACAGGTCGGCTGCGAGTATGACTAGTCGTAAGTCGAGGACTAACTGTAAACAGCAAGGAGGTAGAAGCAACAAATGATTCCACACCTCCTTGACTTGTTAAAATAACTGTATCTTACATTAGCTTTCTCTCAGATATTCTTTATTTTACAGGAATGCTATATTTTTAGTGCTTTGTGCACTACTTTGAAAAGAGAAAAAAATATTATTGTTGCTTATTGCTGTTAAAAATAAGCAATCAGTCTCAAACATTGATTGGAGACCTTGCAATTTATTAAGGATCTTTTTCAATGGAATAGAACACTTAACACACATTTTTACTACAAATAACAGAGAAAAACATTGCGACACACATACACACACTCCACATACCCAGCACTATCAGATTTCCAGAAGGATAGAGGAATTCCTAGTTTGTATTTAGTCTTAATAGTCTTCATAGCTTATTAAAATTAAATTGATAGTATTAAGTACTGCAATGAAATTGTACATCTGTTAAATATTTTTAATAATGTTTAAATGGAAAAAAATAAGTAATGATAAATTATGTTATGACATAAAGAACAGGGGTAATATGACTGAAGTATTCCAGTATCTCAGGGGCTGCCCCAAAGAAGAGGCAGTCAAGCTATTCTCCAAAGCGCCCGAAGGCAGGACAAGAAGCAACGGATGGAAACTAACCAAAGAGAGAAGCAAGTTAAAACTAAGGAGAAATTTCCTGAAAGTTAGAACAATTACCGGTAACCAGTGGAGTTTTTAAGAAAAAAACTGGATAACCACTTGTCTGAAATGGTGTAGGGTTTCCTGCTTGAGCAGGGGGTTGGACTAGAAGACCTCCAAGGTCCCTTCCAGCTCTATTCTGATACACTTTCCAAGTGTCGTTATCACTTTAAAAAGTGTTCGATAAATAAATAAACCTAAGCCTTGCTGAAATGCTTCTGGATTCAGTAAAACATAGCCATGCTTTCCGACCAATACATTTATAAGAAGACATGTGTTAAGTGTTCCTTAAACTGAATGAAATCCTTTGATTGTCTCATCTTAAAGAAACACTTAATCTAGACAGCACACTAAAAAACAGAGACATCACCCTGCCAACAAAAGTGCGTATAGTCAAGGCCATGGTCTTCCCAGTTGCAATGTATGGCAGTGAAAGTTGGACCATAAGAAAGGCTGAGCGCCAAAGAATTGAGGCCTTTGAACTATGGTGCTGGAGAAGACTCCTGAGAGTCCCTTGGACTGCAAGGCGATCAAACTGTTCAGTCCTAGAGGAGATCAACCCTGACTGCTCTTTAGAAGGCCAGATCCTGAAGCGGAAACTCAAATACTTTGGCCACCTAATGAGAAGGAAGGACTCACTGGAGAAGAGCCTAATGCTGGGAAAGATCGAGGGCAAGAGAAGAAGGGGACGACAGAGAAGGAGGTGGCTGGATGGAGTCACTGAAGCAGTAGGCGTGAGCTTAAAGGGACTCCAGAAGATGGTAGAGGACAGGAAGGCCTGGAGGAACGTTGTCCATGGGGTCTGCGATGGGTCGGACACGACTTCGCAGCAACAACAAAGAAACACTTACCCTTCTTTAATGAATGGCATCGATGGTCCTGGTGGAAGCAAATCCAGCTTGCCAACAGTCCAACTCTGCCGATAAACACACTCCTCTGGCAGTTTGATGGCAGGCAAACACTGGCTTGGGAGAGTCTTCAATGGTGCAAACATGGAACACCCCATGAAAGCCTGACTGTTCTCGGGCTTATAAACATAGGAATAATCCTGAAACACAAAACAGGAAGAGCGTTTAAAAAGAGCTGGTAGGTGGAAAGTTTCAAAAGAAAGACTCAACAGGTTTTAAGTTTGAAATGCTAGTCTATTTTAAGGATCAGTTTCTCTCATCCCGGAGACGAAGCTGCAGGTCGTCCTTGCTTAATGACCGGCCTCGTAATAAGACATTCAAAGGTACGGCAGACCCCCCCCCCACAAGAGCTATCCCAAAGGTGCTTTTCAAAAGGCAACTGGACATTTGGTTTCTCATCCAATAAGCGGTTTCTTCAGAACTGAAGAAGCTTCCTGGATGAGAGGCGAAACCTTTTCAAGGGGAAAAAAACACAAAACACCTGCCTCCACTGCTCACAGCTCGGCGGATGCCTTAGTGGAAGCCTGGGAAAGGGCAGCCACTGAGGCACTTGACCGGGTTGTACCCTTGCGGCCCCTGACCCGGCGCAGATCCCAGCGAGCTCCATGGTTTTCCGCGGAGCTCCGGGAGATGAAGCGTCGGAAACGGGGCCTAGAGAGCTGCTGGAGGTCTAGCCGATCCGAACCCGACCGGTTGCGGTTAAGAACCTATATTAGGTCTTATCTCTCAGCGAGGAGGGTGGCGAGGTGCAATTACTTCTCCACCCTCATCGCGTCCGCAGATAATCGCCCGGCCGCCTTGTTTAGGGTGACTCGCTCACTTCTTAATCAGGAGGTGAGGGAGGATCCCTTGCAGGGTCGTGCCGAGGAATTTAGTCAACATCTGTCGGATAAAATCGCTCGGATTCGGACCGGTTTGGACTCCAGCTGGGCAGAGTCAGGCGATCAGGACACGGGCGGTCTTGTCAATGTTACCTGGGAAGAGTTTGATTCTGTGACCCCTGATGAAGTGGACAGGATTATGGGGAGGCTGAGTTCCTCCACATGTTTGTTGGACCCGTGCCCTTCCTGGCTGGTTTATGCAGCTAGGGAGAGGACACGAGGCTGGCTCCAGGCGGTTATATCTGCTTCTTTGAGTGAGGGTTATTTCCCCACCGTCTTGAAGGAGGCGGTGGTGAGACCTCTCCTCAAGAAGCCTGCCTTGGACCCAGCTGTTTTGAACAACTTTCGTCCAGTCTCCAACCTTCGCTTTCTTGCGAAGGTTGTCGAGAGTGTGGTGGCGCATCAGCTCCCTCTGGTCCTGGATGAAGCGGATTATCTGGACCCCTACCAATCGGGTTTCAGGCCCGGGTACAGCACGGAGACGGCATTGGTCGCTCTGGTGAATGATCTCTGGAGGGCTCGGGATAGGGGATATTCCTCTATCCTAGTCCTATTAGACCTCTCGGCAGCTTTTGATACCATCGACCATGGTATCTTGCTGCGGCGTCTCAGGGGATTGGGAGTGGGAGGCACAGTTCTTCGGTGGTTCTCCTCCTATCTCCTGGGACGCTCGCAGTCGGTGTTGGCAGGGGGGCAGAGATCGGCCCCTAGGTCTCTCGTTTGTGGAGTTCCTCAGGGGTCGGTTCTCTCGCCTCTCCTGTTCAACATCTACATGAAACCGCTGGGTGAGATCATTCGTGGTTTTGGAGTTGGGTATCATCAGTATGCCGATGATACCCAACTTTTCTTTTCGACCCCAAACCACCCCAGTGATGCCCTCGCTGTGATGTCCCGTTGCCTGGAGGCGGTTCGGGTCTGGATGGGGAGGAACAGACTTCAACTCAACCCTGACAAGACTGAGTGGCTGTACATTCCGGCATCCCGGGACATTCAAAATGTTCCATCTCTTTCTATGGGGGGTGAGCTCTTACCCCCCGTGGATAGGGCTCGCAACTTGGGAGTCCTCCTAGATTCACGGCTTACCCTGGAAGATCATATAGTGGTCGTGACTAGGGGGGCTTTCGCCCAGGTTCGCCTGGTGCGCCAGTTGCGGCCCTATCTGAACCGGGATGCCCTGTGTACGGTCACTCATGCGCTCGTGACCTCTCGCCTTGACTACTGTAATGCTCTCTACATGGGGCTTCCCTTGAAGACCACTCGGAGGCTCCAACTGGTACAGAATGCGGCCGCGAGAGTTGTCTTGGGAGTTTCCCGGTACTCCCATGTTACACCTTTGCTCCGCGAGCTGCATTGGTTACCAGTTGTCTTTCGGGTGAGGTTCAAGGTTTTGGTTACGATCTTTAAGTCCTTACATGGCATGGGTCCGGGATACCTCAGGGACCACCTGCTGCCGGCATCAACTCCCCTCCGCCCTGTGCGTTCCCACAGAGAGGGCCTCCTCAGGGTGCCGCCAGTCAGGGAATGCCGACTGGTGGCCCCCAGGGGGAGGGCCTTCTCTGTGGGCGCTCCGGCATTATGGAACCAACTGCCGGTGGAGCTCCGGATGGCATCAGACCTCCGAACGTTCCGTCGTGGCCTGAAGACCCACCTATTTGAAATAGCTGGTCTGGCCTGACGGTGGATTATGGGTTTTAATTGTTGTTTTAGATTTGTATCACTGTTTATAACTGGGCATGGGTTTAATCTTTTTTAATTTTTGTATTGTCTTTTTTATATATGCCCTGTGAACCGCCCTGAGTCCCTACCAAGGAGAAGGGCGGTATACAAATTAAATAAAACTAAACTAAACTAAACTAAGTCCAGTTGCCTTTTGAAAAGCCCCTTTGGGACAACCATGACAAGGATGATTGAGACTCTCCATCGACACTTCTCCCATTGTGGCGCTCCCACGCTCATTTATCCTTACACTGCGGTGTCCCCCCGGGGGGAGGGGGGGAAAGGAGGGGAGGGCAGAGCTTGGGAGGTGTGGGGTAAGTAGGCCTGGGCCTGAACGAACTAACCCAAGGCAATCTGCGCTCCGCTTAAATGACCCGCACTTTCACTTAACAGCTGCACCAGGGAGAGCAGGAGTTGTGGGTTGTTAAGCAAGGCCACCATGTTCTACAGCCATCATGACATGGGACCGTAAGAGGCTGGCTCTGTTAAAGGCGTATGTCAGACATGTCAAACACAAGGCCTGGGGGCCGGATCCGGCCCGCGAAGTGGTTTCATGTGGCCCGCAAAGCCATCCTGGAAACAGTGAGGGAACGGCCCCCACTGCCTTGGCCCTGGCCCAGAGACCCTCCTCCTGCCAGAGACCCTCAGATCTGTCCCACTCCTGCCCAGGCCCCCATAGGCACCCTTGATGAGAACCATGTAGAGCTGGCCACGCCCACCCAGTAGGCCATACGCACTCTAGCCACGCCCACCCAGTAGGCCACGCCCACCCTGGCCATACCCACCCGGCCCCCTGAGGGCAGCCGCAATGCTGATGCGGCCCTCAATGAAATTGAGTTTGACACCCCTGGCTTATGTCAAGGGCTACCTGTGCTAGGAAGGGGGAAAAAAAGATACTAATGGAAGAAAAATGGGCTCATATCGGATTGTAGATAATGGCAAAGCTCTCCTTTGTGGCAGAATCTGTTTTCCTCCCTTGCCAAGGTACCTCCCTCCACGCAAAATGCATTCACCTCATCACTGATACAGACAGAAGCGGAGTTAATATTTAATTTGAACGCAGGGCTGAAAAAGTCAAAAAGTTAATCAAACAAGCTGTTCACAGCTAATGAAAGCTGAGTCCATTTCACTCTGCACCCAAATAAAAGCTATGAAAAACCTTGTAATGGTGGCCGGAAGAAAAACAAAACAAAACACACACATCAAAATAAAATTCCAGGGCAACCAACCCAAAAGCTATTAAATTGTCCAAATCGCTTTTGAAAATCAAATCAAAACTAGACGACGTTAACTTAACGTTTAAGAACATCCAAAAGAATTTGCCAACCTTTATTTCTGTAGGTTTGGGACTACAGAATCCCTCGTCCACTTCAATCCTGAATTGAAGGCCAGTAGTAACGCCATTTCCTTCCAGGATTGTTCCTCCGGGTGTGGTGTCCATGCTGCCATACTCCTTATTGTTCATATTCATGGGAGAAAATCCCATAATGTGTTGCTCCAAAGATGGTGGTGTGGGATACATTTTATGAAGATCAGCTGTACCTGGTTTAGATTCAAGTATTTAATCTGTGTTTTTTTTCCACCCCTCTTCTACACGTCAGGCTACTAAACCAGCACAGCTTTCACGAAATTTCCCTTCTGCATGTTTTACCCTTTTATCTCATGTTTAAAGGACACAGAGGCCTATTAATATTCTTGCAAAGCTAAAGCACAGACATTTTTTTTGAATCAGCCTTTTTAGGGCTTCTACATCTTCTAACAGTTATACGTAGCCAATCTGAAAGCCAGCTCAGTAGTAGCATTAAACTCCACAAACCCACAAATAGTTCTCTCTCACTTCTACTGGGACCACCAGAATAAATGGGATAAATGTCTTATTAAAAAAAAGTTATATAAACTTAACCTAAACTGCACAGAAATCAAGAATCTTCCTCCCTCCCTCCCTCCCATCCATGTATTTGCCAATCATCTTATCACCAGATGACTCTAAGCGGCTTACAATTATACAGAAATAAAAAAAAATGAAACATGATAAAAAATGTTATGAAGGAAGCTTTCTTCCCTTTCCCGCTTCATGTTCCCCAACCACTAATCACTATTTAAATATTTTGTCATTCGCACGGAAGATTAAACATTGGTGATTGCTGCTTATATCTGTTTAAAATCATTTCATTTCCTCAATTTTAATTATTCTTTTAACTCTAGAAATTCCAAAGGTGCTTTTTCCAAAGCAGCCGGATTTTCTTGGTTTTTTGTTTTTCCTCTGAAAAGGAAAAGTCTTCTTCAGTTCCGAAGAAGTTTTTTGGATGAAACATTTGAGAGGGAAACCCCCCCCAAAAAAATCCAGTTGTCTTTGAGGAAAAGCACCTTGGGAATAACGGTGACCTGGATGCTTGAAAATCTCCATAGACAACTTTAGAAATCATATTCTAAATATCTAAATTTGCTTTGCTGTGTAGTACGTCATGAATAAGGGAATCATTTCTGCTTAAATTTAGTTAATATTCTTTTATGAATATATACTATTAGTTTTGCTTTTGCTGCCTGTTCTCCAATTTTGGTCTCCCAAGCTTGTATCAACAACCAAAATTTCATTTTTCGAGGGCAGAGCATAATTTATTCTTGCTGCTGCCACCATATATTTTAGTAAATTATAATACTTTTCATTTATGCATCCTGTAATTACAGTACTCCTAATAAAAATATTTATGGTTTTAGGCCAAATTTCTGTGTATTTTGTTACACTTCCTTCCAGATAACATTTAGGTATTTTTGTATGAACACCACAGGTAATAAAATGTTCCTTCTTCTTCATGGCATTTCCAACATGTATTATACGTGATCTGTCCATCTTGGCAATCACTGATGGAGTTATACAGCCTCTTTAAAACATTTTATGCCAGGTTTGCCTCAAATTATAGCTTTAGTGAATGTTGTTGATTTTTTTTTACAGCTCTTCCCATTGTTCCACTGTAATTACTTACGTGAAGTTTTGCATGCACTTTATCGTGCAATTTTTAATTTGTTCCATCTCCATGGCATATTTCAGTAACAATTTGTAAATATATCCCAGTAAATCATCTTGACCTGTATTGGTGCTTTGAATTCTGCCATCCTTCTTAGGGCCGGTTCTTGAGTCTTGAGGTCATTTGTTATTCTTCCAGCAATTTATAAATTAATTAACTATGGTAAATTCCTATCTATATTAAGCAAATCTTGCCAGGTCCTTAGTCTATCTTTTGAGGGTGAATGTACCATATTAGCATACGTACCTAAAACTTGCTGTCATTATCTTTTATGTAAAACATAATTGATGGTGATGCCAATGGTAAAGACCTATCCTTATTCTCAGAAGATTCCATATTTTTAACAAATTAATTAACAAATTAATTAATTAATTAATTAATTAATTATTGGGACTTATATGCCGCCCTATCTCCCGAAGGACTCAGGGCGGCTAACAACAATAACATATAATAAATACAGAAGTTAAGATAAAATTAAAATTAAAGGCCTCTGTACAATAAATTAAAATTAAAATTAAAGTAAATTAAAAATTAGAGTTAAAAATTAAAAACATAATTAAAATCCCTGTCAGTCCAGGTCAGCCAGGTGGAAAAGGAGTGTTTTGAGGCCGCAGCGAAAGGACTGGAGATCTTGGGCCATCCGAAGCTCATGGGGGAGCTGGTTCCACAGGGCTGGCGCTCCCACAGAGAAGGCCCTCCCCCTGGGGGTCGCCAGCCGACATTGTCTAGCCGACGGTACCCTGAGGAGGCCTTCTCTGTGTGAGCGTACTGGGCGATGGGAATTCGTTCCTGGCAGCAGATGGTCCTGCAAGTATCCCGGTCCTAAGCCATGTAGGGCTTTAAAGATAAGTACCAGCACCTTAAATCTCACCCGGAGGGCAACCGGTAACCAATGCAGCTCACGCAGGAGGGGTGTAATATGGGAGTATCGGGGTGCTCCCATCACTACCCGTGCAGCCGCGTTCTGCACCAGCTGAAGCCTCCGGGTGGTCTTTAAGGGCAGCCCCATGTAGAGAGCATTGCAGTAATCTATACGGGAGGTAACGAGTGCTTGGGTGACTGTGCGTAGGGCATAATATATGTCTCATAATATATCCTAACAAATTCTTTTTGTTTTCTTGTTCTGCTTCTTTGTACCGTACTTCTAAAGTCCGTTGGCTAATTTTATCATTGATTGTTCTGCTATTTGGAGGATTTTTATCCGTTCTGTTATCCATAAGAAACAGCTTGCTCAATAATACAATTTAAGGAAAGGAAATGTTAAGTCCAACTCTTTGTGAGTCTTGCAAAATTTTGAATCTTAAATCTTGTTTTCGCTCCACTCCATCTCAATCTGTGGATTGTTCTTTGCCAGCTCACCAATACGTACTTTTTATCTAAGATTGTCCCAAAGGTGCTTTTTCAAAAGGCAACTGGACTTTGGTTTTTCTTGAAGACGTTTCGCTTCTCATCCAACAAATGTCTTCAGTTCTGGTAGGGTTGGGGGGGGGGTGGGGGATGTCTTCTGTTTTTCTTGTCTAAATTGTAGGGTAGAAAATTTGTCTTTGTGTCGTTCTTTCCTTTTTGTTGCGTTAAGCTCCTTGTGCCTTCTTCGCAAATTCTGTGACCTTCTCCAATACTTTTGCTGGCAGAAGCGATTTCAGCTCTTGCGAGTTTTTTGTTCCGCTCTCTCTTTCAAAACCTCAATGGTAAAAATTAACCTGTCTTTATTCTTTCAGTGAGAAGTTGGAGCTGTGCTTTCTGCAGGATGTTTTCTGCCCTTCCCTGTTGAAGACAAGGCACGCAGGCAGTTGGGGATGAGACTGCGTTGTCTGCATCTCGAACTGAAGCGCAAATGGGTCCTGGAGTCCGCAGGTTTTCTGGAAATCCCTTCATACTCTCTCACCATTCGAAGGGCGTTCATCTCAAGCGTTAATTCCAAAGTGTTCATCTCTAAGACTGGAATTTATTTCTTAGAGGGTTGAAAAATCTACTTTCTGTGTGCTCAAGTACTAATAAAGGAGAATATTTGTAGCTCAGGGTTGAAGTGAGGAGCCCTTGGTACTCTCTAAGCTTGGTTGCTTTCTTTGTTATAGTTGTTGTTAGCTGCGAAGTCGTGTCCGACCCATCACGACCCCATGGACAACATTCCTCCAGGCCTTCCTGTCCTCTACCATCTTCTGGAGTCCATTTAGGCTCACGCCTCCTGCTTCAGTGACTCCATCCAGCCACCTCGTTCTCTGTCGTCCCCTTCTTCTCTTGCCCTCAACCTTTCCCAGCATTAGGCTCTTCTCCAGTGAGTGCTTCCTTCTCATTAGGTGGCCAAAGGATTTGAGTTTTAGCTTCAGGATTTGGCCTTCTAAAGAGCAGTCAGGGTTGATCTCCTCTAGGACTGATCGGTTTGATCGCCTTGCAGTCCAAGGGACTCGCAGGAGTCTCCTCCAGCACCATAGTTCAAAGGCCTCAATTCTTTGGCGCTCAGCCTTTTTTATGGTCCAGCTTTCACTGCCATACATTGCAACTGGGAAGACCATAGCCTTGACTATACGCACTTATGTTGACTTTCTTATAGACGTTTCATTACTCAAACTAGGTAACATCCGGGTAGCACTGATGAGGTTACCTAGTTTAGGTAATGAAACATCTGCAAGAAAACAACCAAGCCCAGAGAACATCAGGGACCCCTCCTGCTTTGGTACCTTATAACCTGAGCCAGATCTCCCCAATGTGGTTCAGTTCTAGTTCAGCTGGACTGCAACAATCCTACTTTTCTGACAATATGAGACAGCTGTCCTAGAACAGCATTTTTACAAGCACCAAGTAATGGGAACTTCTTTTTTTTCATTTTAGCTGGTACTGTACCTACTTCCATCATAAAGTTTCTCATTATCAGACTACAAAGATAACCCGAGAAAAATAATTAATACTAGAAGAAAGCAACTTACTTATGCATGACAATGGGTCCAGGTTTCCAGCTTTTGACTCTTTGCAACCAGACTTGTCATCTGTTCCATTCAGTATTCTTTTAGATCCCGGCTAGGGAAGAAAGAAAGGGGGGGAAAATAAATAAATAAACATCCCAGGGGCCTAAGTTCCAAATTGTTAACACTGGACAATAAAAAAATGTAAAACAATTAACCTCTTTTTTTTTTTTAAAGAAAATTCAAGCAAACAGCTGAGCTAATGAAACAGAGTACCATCCAAACCACTTCATACAGTAAAAGCTTCAATTATTTACATATGTTCCGGGTAAAATGTTTCTGCATGGCCATTATTTATTTTTTTTTTGAACAAGCTGGCCTGGCCTGATGAGGGACTGGGTGGGGTTGTTATTGTTATTTTATTGGGGTTTTAAGATGTATTAATTATTTTTAGTATATGGGCATGTATTTAATTATTTTTTAACTTTTGTAATCCTGTATTTTTATTCTTGCCCTGTTCACCGCCCTGAGTCCTTCGGGAGAAGGGCGGTATAGAAATATTATTAAATTAAAATTAAATTAAATTAAATTAAATTTGAGAGTAAAACAGAGAGAAAATTCATCAGCATCATCCCCATGACCAGGACCATTTATTTCATATATTAAGACGTATGGAGGATAGTGTGATGCTAAGTATAATTCCACTGACGCAGTATATCAGTTGGAAGCAACTGGCCATCTAAAGCGATGGTTTTTCTTCTTAGCAGCACCAACTTCACTGGAAGAGTGACTTAGGGCAGGACAAGAAGCAACGGATGGAAACTGATCAAGGAGAGAAGCAACCTGGAACTAAGGAGAAACTTCCTGACAGTTGGAACAATTAATCCGTGGAACAACCTGCCTCCAGAGGTTGTGGGTGCTTCAACACTGGAGGCTTTCAAGAATAGATCGGACAACCATTTGTCTGGAATGGTATGGGTTCTCTGCTTGATCGAGGTGTTGGACTAGATAGAAAACCTCCAGGTCCCTTCCAACTATGTTATTCTGATACAAGCTTGCCCAATTACTTGTATGTTATTTTCAGCAACTGAGATCAAACTCACGGTACAAACTGTGTCCTTTGGAATGATTTGATGAGGTTTCTTTCTCTGGTATTTGTGTCATTTGCTAAGTCATGAAGTTACACACACAGCCAAAAAAAAAAAAGCATTTGGGAATCCTATTAACATTTCCAGGCTGAGAAACGGGGAAAGAACCCAGACAAAGAAAAGCTAGTTTATAATTTAGGAAGCTTTCTCCTTCCAGACAAAGTCTTGTAGCTGCAGAACTGTGCAACAGGGAACTGCACCCCTGTAACCTTCATACTTGACCCACAAACTCACTTACCCAAACTACACAATACCTTTATAACACAACAGGAAAGATAACAGCACACATAGCACTGTAAGCAACATAGACAGCCAATGGTTAACATTAGTTTTACATACACATTTTAAATAATAATAATAAAGTTGGAAGGGACCTTGGAGGTCACCTAGTCCAACCCCCTGCTCAGGCAGGAAACCCTATATCATTTCGGACAAATGACTGTCCAGTCTCTTCTTAAAAACTTCCAGTGTTGGAGCATTCACAGCTTCTGAAGGCAGGTTGTTCCACTGATTAATTGTTCTAACTGTCAGGAAGTTTCTCCTTAGTTCTAGGTTGCTTGTCTCCTTGGTTAGTTTCCATCCGTTGCTTCTTGTCCTGCCTTCGGGCGCTTTGGAGAATAGCTTGACTCCCTCTTCTTTGGGGCAGCCCCTGAGATACTGGAAGACTATCATGTCCCCGCTCATCCTTCTCTTGGGACAGAAGTTGCAAAAAATAAAAAAGAACACTTATTGTGTATTGTGTAAGAATGCAGGTAGTCCTCAACATATAACTTCAATTGAGCCTAACATTTCCACTGACAGTTGTTGAGTGAATTTTTCCCCATTTTATGACCTTTCCTGCCATAGTTGTTAAGTAAATTGCGGCAGTCGCTAAATTAGTAACCTGCTTGTTAAGTAAATCTGGCTTCCCCATCGACTTTGCTTGTTAAAAAGGTAAAGGTAAAGGTTCCCCCGCACATGCATGCTAGTCGTTTCCAACTCTAGGGGCCGGTGCTCATCTCCGTTTCAAAGCTGAAGAGCCAGCGCTTGTCCGAGGACGTCTCCATGGTCATGTGGCCGGCATGACTAGACGCCAAAGGCGCATGGAACGCTGTTACCTTCCCACCGTAGTGGTCCCTATTTTTCTACTTGCATTTTTACGTGCTTTCGAACTGCTAGGTTGGCAGAAGCTGGGACGAGTAACAGGAGCTCACTCTGTTACGCGGCACTCGGGATTCGACCCGCCAAACTGCCGACCTTCTGATCGACAAGCTCAGCGTCCTAACCCACTGAGCCACCGCGTCCCTTTGCTTGTTAGAAGGTCGCAAAAGGGGACCACGTGACCCCTGGATGCTGATCTGTCATAAATATGAGCCAATTGCCAAGAGTCTGAATTTTGATCTCTTGAGCATAGGGATGAGGCAAAAGTCATTAAGTGGGAAAAACGGTCATACCTCACTTTTTTCAGTGCCGTCGTAACGTTGAACAATCTCTAAACGAACGGTTGTAATTTACGTCAAGGACTACCTGTATTGTTGTACATTCTAGACTGGAATCACTACGCTATGCCTCTCGATTATACTGCATCCAGTTTTGGTCCCCACATTACAAAAAAGATGTTGAAGCTTTGGGGGGGGGGAAGTGCAAAGAAGAGCAGTTAAGATGATTAAGGGCCTGGAGACAAAAACATATGAGGAACAGTTGCAGGAATTAGGTATGGCCAGTCTACAGAAAAGAAGGACTGGGGGGGGGGGGCATGATAGCAGTATTCCAGTATTTGAGGGGCTGCTGCAAAGAAGAAGGGGTCAACCTATTTTCCAAAGCACCAGAAGGCAAGACAAAAAAACAATGGATGGAAACTGAACAAGGAGAAGCGACCTGGAATTAAGGAAATTTTTCCTGACAATGAGAACGATTAGCCAGTAGAACAGCTTTGCCTCCAGAAGTTGTGGGCGCTCTATCCCTGGAGGTTTCTAAGCAAAGACTGGATAGCCACCTGTCTGAAATGGTCTAGGGCAGGGGTCTTCAAACTCGGCCCTTTTATGACTCATGGACTTCAACTCCCAGAATTCCTCAGCCAGCGTGCCTGGCTGAGGAATTCTGGGAGTTGAAGTCCATGAGTCATAAAAGGGCCGAGTTTGAAGACCCTTGGTCTAGGGTCTCCTGCTTCAGCAGGGGGTTGGACTAGAAGACCTTCAAGGTCCCTTCCAGCTCTATTCTAATTGACTGATTGATATTATTAAATAAATGGGTGGCCACCTAAATCACACATTGCTGACAGTTTACGACTTTTAAAAATCCATCCCATAAAAACCCATTAAAAAAAAAACCCCACTCCATCACCCATGGCAGCAGCAACAGATCACCATTATCACAACAATCTAAGGCTCCCAAACTTAAAAAGCTACTTACTGTTAGCTCATCTTCATCAGAGTTGAAGAGATTGTCAAGGTCAGTGTAGGAGACAACCAGGTCATTTTCATGAAACAAACTGGTTGAAGCCGTGCGATTGTGAGGGGGAATACGCTGCGCATCTATTGCTGAAAGAGGAGCAAGGTTCACTATTAGGCATCATCTAAATTATAACATTTCGACTGCAGGTAGTAATTCCATTAGAGGCTCCGCTATCAAACAAACGAATATATTCCTGTTACTCTTAACACATTTTTTTTTAACAATAAGCCAGCTGAACATTTTTCTAAAAAAAAATTAAGAAATTTTTACCTTGTTTGACCGAAGGGCTGAAAAGGGACATTGCATCTTCTCCAACGTTGGGTGTTCCATCTTCAGGCTGTGAAAAAGGGAGCAGTCAGCGGCGCACAGGAGGAGGGATACGTGATAACCCACAAACTACTAGATTCTGTCATCCACTGAGACCAGCCACTTAGCAGAGCACTGACTCCCGTTCATTGATACTTGATTCCCTTTAAAGAGCTGCTGTACCAAGATCTTTTTACGTGAAGATCTTTGAGACCAATTAAGATCTCTGTGTTCTACTCTCTCAGCTACAGCATCTTCAGAGTTAAAACGGCTAGATGATATTTATGTTACTTATATGTATGGGTGTAGGTCTACATATGTTGTATATGTATGTGAACACTTTGAGAGCAAGCAACTAAATTTCATTTTTAATGTGAGCCATTGTGCCCACAGTAAAAAATGACAATAAAGGATATCTATCTATCATCTATCTATCTATCTATCTATCTATCTATCTATCTATCTATCTATCTATCTATCTATCATCCATCCATATCTATCTATCTATCCCTCATCCATCCATCCATCCATATATCTCTGAGTAGCAGTCCATAAGGGACGCGGTGGCTCAATGGGTTAGCACACTGAGCTTGTCGATCAGAAGGTCGGCAGTTTGGCAGGTCGAATCCCAAGTGCCGCGTAACAGAGTGAGCTCCTGTTACTCGTCCCAGCTTCTGCCAACCTAGCAGTTCAAAAGCATGTAAAAATGCAAGTAGAAAAATAGGGACCACTACGGGTGGGAAGGTAACAGCGTTCCGTGCGCCTTTACCGTCTAGTCACGCCGGCCACATGACCATGGAGACGTCCTCGGACAAGCGCTGGCTGTTCGGCTTTGAAACGGAGATGAGCACCAGCCCCTAGAGTCAGAAATGACTAGCATGCATGTGCGGGGGAACCTTTATCTTTATCTATCTATCTATCTATCTATCTATCTATCTATCTATCTATCTATCTAATCTAATCTAATCTATCTATCATCCATCCATATCTATCTATCCATCCATATCTGTCTATCCATCCATATCTGTCTATTCATCCCTATCTCCCTATCTCCCTATCTATCTATCTATCTATCTATCTATCTATCTATCTATCTATCTATCTATCTATCTATCTAAGAAAGCAGAATCACAGACCAACAAAATATTTTGTGCACAACCCCACCCAAAATCTGAGTAAAATACTTTTTTCTTCTTTTTTCCTTCTCTTTTTCCTTTCCTTTAGCAATGGATGGAAACTAATCAAAGAGAGAACCAACCCAGAACTAAGGAGGGATTTTCTGACAGAGCAATTTATCAGTGGAATGCAAATGGGGGAAAAAAAAGCTTCTAGCAGAAACAAATTCATACAAAGTGTGTATCCTGATTGCAGAGTGATCAAAATCTTCCTGAGTCACTAGGCTTTTTGTATTGATATAAATAAATATTTTAGATGGGACTAACAACTGAAGCACATACATATCTGACAGAATTTTTGTCTTTGAAGGCTGATGCTATACGTTCTATCACTATCTGTATTTTTAAGAAAACTTCTGACATTCTAAACAAACCCTACTAAACTGATGATGTTAACTAGTTGGATAATGAAATGTCTGTAAGAAAACAACCAAGCTCCCACAGCACCAAGCACCCCACAGCTCAGCCCTGAGCTGCAAATATTCTCTTCTATTGATAGAATTAATCGTTCAGTTGTGCTCCTGTTGTGTGTAATCCATCACGTTAAAACGCCTCAGGAAAAAACCCCAGATCCTTGATATTAATGCTTACTGTACTGGTTTATATTTTCTTGTTGTTTTTTTCCCCCACTTACCTTATGTTTTTTCCCAATTTCTCGGTCATTGTTGGGCCTATCCTTTTTATCGGGAAACGGGAACTCTTCATCTCCATCAACAAATGCATACGGGTCCATTTCAAGCTCCTGGTCAGCTACTATAGCCGCTAAGTATTGGTTCTTGCTCTGGTACTGCTGTACCAACTCATCAGAAACTTTGAGAGGCTTTCTACATTGCAACATTAATCTAAGGGAAAGAAAAAGGCAGAATTACAACGAGTGCAAGCTGACAATCCAAAAACCTTCTGTTGACTAGCCATTTAAGAAGGCAACGTCAGCAGCAATGTGGAACTGCAGGCCTTCAGAAGTTAACCGGTGGAACCACCTGCCTCCAGAAGCGGTGAATGCTCCAACACTGGAAGTCTTTAAGAAGAGATTGGACAGCCATTTGTCTGAAATGGTAGAGGGCAGTGATGGCGAGCCTTTTACAGACCGAGTGCCCAAACTGCAACCCAAAACCCACTTATTTATCGCTGAGTGCCAGGTGGGCGTGGCCCACAGGGTGGGTGTGGCTGTGTGGTCATGGAAGATTGGGTGGGTGTGGCCAAGGTGGGTGCGGTCACCCCAATGTTGCTCGTGGGGAGGGACACCTGTGTGGGGAGCAGCTGGTTGAAGAGGGACAGTTGCCACCTCTGAGGCACGGCGCGGGTGCCTACATGGAGGGCTCTGAGTGCCTCCTCTGGCACCCGTGCCATAAGTTCGCCACCACTGGTATAGGGTTTCCTGCCTAAGCAAGGGGTTGGACTAGATGACTTCCAACTTTATTATTATTATTATTATTATTATTATTATTATTATTATTATTATTGTTGTTGTTGTTGTTGTTGTTGTTGTTGTTGTTGTTGTTATTCTGTTATTTGGTTCTCACAGTTATATCAATCTTTTCTCCAAGCAGCTCCAATAATATGAAGCAATTTATCACCCTGCAGAAAATGACTTAGTTAATATATCTCAGTCTACAACTGATACTATCCTAGGCAAGAATTGAATTATGGGTCTACTCTTTACTGATCTAGCTCTTTAAATAATATACCATATTAATCCTCTCACAAATTATACAATTCGTAACAGTTTAATTTCTATTTAGATGTGTGTAAGAATATTAGGTAATGTTCTTTGGCAAATTATGTGTGGAGTAATGTCGTTTTAAGTTTTTTATGTCCATGTACACATGATCGCAACTGAGCTCAAAATTTCTGTTGCTAAGTGAGACAAGTTAAGTGCATTTTGCTCCCTTTTACGACCTTTCTTACCACAGTTGTTTTAAGTGAATCACTGCAGTTGTTCGTTAAGAGAATCTGGCTCCCCCATTGACTCTGCTTGTCAGAAGGTCGCCAAAGGGGATCACATGACCCCAGAACACTGCAATTGTCATAAGTAGGAGTCAATTGCCAAGTGCCTGATCATGTGACCATGGGGATGCTGCAACAGTTGTTAAGTGTGGAACTTTTAATGGTCATTAAATGACGTGTAAGTTGAAGACTACCTGCATTTGAATAACACAAAAAATAATTTCCTCCAATGTAGCCACGGTAATTTTACTGTATCAAAATCAGTCATTTTAAAAATGGCCATCCTAGTTAAGATGCTATTCTTACAAAATGATTAGGGAGAAGTGACTAGCCTTCTAAGACTAACTGTTTTCTCCATTTAGCAGATTATAGTCTAATTAACACAGAATTTCCACCCTGGGACACAGTTAATCCCCAAGGGGCCTGATCTGAGAAGAACTGTAGCAAACTATGCTATTTATTGGAAAAAGTTGAGTATTCCCTTCTGCTCTCTTAGGATCACAACAATGAACATTCTCAGCTAGTACAACCAGGATTAAAGACAGTATTGAAAATGAGCCTGTATTCAAATACTGTAGTCAGTCATTGATGGCTTTTTTTTTGAGGACCACTCTAAGAAGATTGGGCTTTGGTGGACCAGTTCCACTACCAGCAGTAAACAATCTAGGTTTGTGGGGTCCTTGGTGCTCTCTGAGCTTGGCTGGTTTCTTGCAGACGTTTCATTGCCCAACTAGGTAACATTATCAGGCCTAGCACTGATAATTAACTAGTACTAAGCTCAGAGAGCACCAAGGACCCATAGTTCAACCCCCTGAGCTACAAATATTCTCTTCTATCAGTACCAATCTAGAATAATAATAATAATAATAATAATAATAATAATAATAATAATAATAATAAGAAGAAGAAGAAGAAGAAGAAGAAGAAGAAGTAGTAGTAGTAGTAGTAGTAGTAGTAGTAGTAGTAGTAGTAGTAGTTGGAAGTGACCTTGGAGGTCATCTAGTCCAACCCCCTGCTCAGGCAAGAAACCCTATACCATTTCAGACAAATGGTTGTCCAGTCTCTTCTTGAAAACTTCCAGTGTTGGAGCATTCGCAGCTTCTGGAGGCAGGTTGTTCCACCGGTTAATTGTTCATTGTCTGAAGATCAGATGCTTCTTCTACACTAACACTGCATCAGGAGACTTGGATATAGTATCTTATCTTTACTTTCAGCTTTAAAATAAAACAAACGTGGAGAAGGACCTCATTGCATTTTCTTACAATTTTTCATCAGAACTGCCCTACTTTTTAAATAGATCGTGGCAAACGAGATATTGGATAGTGTCCCAGATATGGCAAAATAAATAAATAAAATGATACAATCAGAATGAAAAAAGGTTGTTTTTTTAACTCCCAGGGTGAAATCAGTAAAAGGTTTCACTGTTTTTCTCAACTAGGCTCAGGTAGTCCTCGACTTTCAACAGTTCATTTAGTGAATATTCAAAGCTACAACAGCACTGGGGAAAAGTCACTCGTGACCGCTTTTCACACAACCGTTGCAACATCCTCACAATCACGTGATCAAAATTTGGATGCTTGGCAGCTGACTCATATTTATGATGGTCGCAGTGTCCCGGGAGGGGTGGGGGGGGTGGTCACGTGATCCCCTTTTGCGACCTTCTGACAAGCAAAGTTAACGGGAAAACCAGATTCACTTAACAACCGTGCTATTAACTTAACAACTGCAGTGATTCACTTAATGACTGTGGCAAGCGAGCTCATAAATTGGGGCAAAACTCACTGAACAAATGTCTTGCTTAGCAACAGAAAGGTTGGGCTTAATTGTGGTCATAAATTGAGGACTACCTATATACACGTACTCTTAAATCCCACAAAAAGAGTCTTGTCCTTCTTTCCCCAAGGATAATTAAGCTTATATCTTTTCATCCCTCTCCATTTTCATATCGTGCTGTGGAAACAAACAGCTGCAATCATCAGCTACCACTGAAGTATTTGAAGACAAGGAGCTGCAAGCGTGTTTTTTTTTTTTTTGCCATTTTGTTTCAAGGAAATGCAATTCTTTCGAAATTCAGCAGCAATCAAGGACAATTAAATTCATTACTGGTTAGCAAGGGGGGTAGATTATAGCTAGCTTGCTAGGAAATTGTCAAGACAGTTCTCTGAATAATGAAAATAAAGGGAAGATGTGACCCTGCAAGGCAGGGACAGAAATCTGGAATATATCTCCTCACGTAGCCTTCACCCTCTTCTTCTTCATCACTGCTTCGGTTTTCATACAAACATTTTCGGTACACAACCGATACTATTTTAAATACATACTGGAGAACTGAAAAGCACTAATAAACTGGAATGAATTAAAACAGACTGAATACAATTAGATGACAGAGCCAAAATTCATTTAGGGCAGACATGTCAAACGCAAGGCCCAGGGGCCGGATCCGGCCCGTGAAGTGGTTTCATGTGGCCCACGAAGCCATCCTGGAAAGAGTGAGGGAACGGCCCCCACTGCCTTGGCCCTGGCCCAGAGACCCTCCTCCTGCCAGAGACCCTCAGATCTGTCCCACTCCTGCCCAGGCCCCCATAGGCACCCTTGATGCCAACGATGTAGAGCTGGCCACGCCCACCCAGTAGGCCATACGCACTCTAGCCACGCCTACCCAGTAGGCCACACCCACCCTGGCCACACCAACCTGGCTCCCTGAGGGCTACCGCAATGTTGATGCGGCCCTCAATGAAATTGAGTTTGACACCCCTGATTTAGGGGTTATAACTGTGACACAGCCCAAAAGGCAAAAAGCCCCAAAGGTAGTCCTCAACTTTCGACCATTTGTTTAATGACTGTTCGAAGTTACAACGGCACTGGAAAAAAAAGAAAGCGACATAGGAGAGTTTTTCACACTTTACAACCACTGCTGCATCTCCAGGGTCACATGATCAAAATTCAGCTGCTTGGCAACCGGCATGTATGCGTGACAGCTGCCGTGTCCCGGGATCACCTTTCGTGACCCTCTGACGAGCAAAGTCAATAGAGAAGGCAGACTCACTTAACAACCGTGTTCCTAACTTCACAACTGCAGTGATTCACTGACCGACTGTCGTAAAACGGGACAAAGCTCACTGAACAACTGCCTTGCTTAGCAACGGAAACGTCGGCTTTAATTGTGTTTGCAAGTCGAGGACTGCCTGTAGACTGAGCCAAGCGAGAACAGACCACCCTGTCGTTTTTTTCCTGTCTCCCTCCCACTGTCACAGGCCACCCACCCCTTCTTATAAGGCAGACCCACCCAGGCCTGAATCGCGTACTGTACAGATTCAGAAAAGCAGAAGAGATGCCATGGCATCTCACATTCGCATAGCGGTCTTGTCGCAAACCATTTTGATCCGAATGGTAGTTAATACAGGCGGTCCTCGACTTACAACCGCTCATTTAGTGACCATCCGAAGGGAAAACGGTGCTGGGAAAAGGTAACTTAACGACCATTTTTTCCCCCACACTTAACAACTGTCGCAGCATTCCCCCCCCTGGTCACGGGATCAAAATTCGGACGCTTGGCAACTGGCATGTATTTATGACGGTCGCAGTGTCCCCGGGTCACGTGATCCCCTTTGGCAACCTTCTGACCAGCAAAGTCAACGGGGATGCCAGATTCACTTAACAACCATATTTACCAACTAACCAAATATTAAGAAGTGTTTTGGTTCATTTTAACGTTTTATCGCTCTGATTGCTTTCATATAGTGTAAGGCCACCGAGTCGCTGGGCAGTCAAGAGGGGTGGCATATAAATTGAACAAAATAAATAAGTTTAATTAATATAAGATAAATACTTCTACTGTACAGTGAGACCACTGAAGAACAGGCAGGCCTACTTATTTTGGACTCTACTGCGGTGTAAGTCAAAGTCTACTTGTAAAACTGATCAAGCGTAACAGCCCAGAAAAAGAAAAAAAAACTCGAACAGGGCTAGAGAGCGAGGCAAATGAAGCTGCCATTTTAGTATATGCCTCAAATTTCAGCAGGGATAGGCAAGTGGACATAAAATGCTACGGCCTTGTTTAAATGAATTGCGGGTAGTCCTCAATTGACGACCACAACTGAGCCCTAAACTGCCGTTGCTAAGCAAGACAGTTGTTAAAAGTGAGTTTTGCTCCATTTTTACGGCCTTTCTGGCCACAGTCCTTAAGTCAATCGCTGAAATTGCTAAGTTAGTAATTTGACTGTTGAGTGAATCTGTCTTCTCCACTGACTTTGCTGATCAGACCCCAGGACACTGCAACTGTCATAAATATGAATCAGTCGTCAAGCATCTGAATTTTCATCAGGTGACCTATGGGGATGCTGCGACCCTCGTGTGAAAAACAATCATAACTCACTTTTTTCAATGCCGTTTGAACAGTCACTAAATGAACTGTTGTAAGTTGAGGACAACCTGTATAGGAGAGGAAAAACAAATACCGTATGTCTCTGGATCAGCAGAAGAGCATTTCTTCCTGTCTTCAGCCAACCTCAAAGTAATATTTAAACGTTATCTATTGTTGAAGTCTGAGAACCAGCTCAAGTTACATTTAAAATGCACTTTCCCCCCTAATATCATTCTCCGACTTTCCCTTCTCCAGATGAATTTATGTTCTAAATTTTGATTTCAAGCTCATCACAGTTCTATTCTTAACATTTTAAAGTTTGAACACTGTCCTAAGTACTCAACAGAATATGCCATATAAATACTGCTGATAATACTGCAGCTGCCAAAAAAGCCAACACAGTGCTAGGCTGCATTAAGAGAGGGATAGAATCAAGATCAAGTGAAGTACTAATACCACTTTACAATGCTTTGGTGAGGCCACACCTGGAATACTGCATCCAGTTTTGGTCACCACAATGTAAAAAAGATGTCAAGACTCTAGAAAGGGTACAGAGAAGAGCAACAAAGATGATTAGGGGGCTGGAGGCTAAAACATATCGGGAACGGTTGCTGGAATTGGGTATGTGTAGTTTAACGAAGAGAAGAGTGAGGGGTGACATGATAGCAGTGTTCCAATATCTCATGGACAAAACGTTCCTCCAGGCCTTCCTGTCCTCTACCATGTCTAGTTTAATGAAAAGAAGGACTGGGGGGACAGGATAGCAGTCTTCCAATATCTCAGGGGCTGCCACAAAGAAGCAGGAGTCAAGCTTTTCTCCAAAGCACCTGAAAGCAGGACAAGAAGCAATGGATGGAGACTCATCAAGGAGAGAAGCAACCTGGAACTAAGGAGAAACCTCCTGACAGTTAGAACAATTATCCAGTGGAACAACCTGCCTCCAGAAGCGGTGAATGCTCCAACACTGGAGGTTTTTAAGAAGAGCCCGGACAGCCACTTGTCTGAAATGGTATAGGGTTTCCTGCCTGAGCAGGGGGTTGGACTAGATGACCTCCAAGGTCCCTTCCAACTTCTTCTTCTTCTTCTTCTTCTTCTTCTTCTTCTTCTTCTTCTTATTATTATTATTATTATTATTATTATTATTATTATTATTATTATTATTTATTATTATTATTATTTTAATACTTTAATTTAAAAACTCCCAAGACAAGATTTTGTCTTTTTTGTCTTTCCCAATACATTATGTACCACATTACCAATGTGGAAATTTGGGGAAAGAAATTTGCTTTTGATGAACAGAGAACCTAATGCCAGAGGTATGAACAAAGAGGAAATCAATCAAAATTAAGTTCACTCTCTGAAGTTTGTGAACACATCCAAAGAAAATCAGAAGCTTTCAAGCTCTTAACAACAATGACCAAAGTCTGGACAGAGCTCAACTCTTTAATCTCCTCATAAAAGGCCATGTTAGAAGTGTTAGAAATTTCTCCCAGGCAATAAATCAAAACAATAAAACATTTTAATTATTGCATTTAACCCAGTTGCTCTTGTTTAACTAGCAGCAGTTTACCAAAAGGTTTCCCTTTCCACAACTTATTATCCGTGACCCACACAAACAGAATTGCCAGGAATCTTATCTAAATCTTAATTCAAGCAAATTATGCATCACTCATCCTCAACTTACAACCATTCATTCAATGACTGTTCAAAGTTACAACAGCACTGAAAAAAGCGGTGATCATTTTTCACGCTAACGACCGTTTGCAGCATCCCCATGGTCATATGTTCCAAATTCAGACCCTTGGTAAGGGGCTCATATTTATGACGGTCGCAGTGTCCCGGGGGTCACATGATCACCTTTTGCAACCTTCCGACAAGCAAAGTCAATGGGGAAGCCAGATTCACTTCAACAACTCTTATTAGTAACTTAACAATTACAGTGATTCACTTACCATCTATCGCAAGAAAGTAAAATGGGGCAAAGTCACTAACAACTAACTGCCTTGCTTAGCAACAGAAATTTGGGGCTCAATTTTGGTTGTAAACTGAGCACTACTGAAATTTGGGTTTCAACTGTGGTCCTAAATTGAAGACCGTATATATACTTCTTTTCCAACATTATAATGGTTCAACCACCACGATTTCAGGATTAAGGATTTCATAATTTCTAAGTGAAAAAAAAATGACTCAAGAACAAAGAAAGCTGTCAATTCTCTCTCTCTCTCTCTCTCTCTCTCTCTCTCTCTCTCTCTCTCTCTCTCTCTCTCAGACAATGAAGAGCAGACTGGCAATCAAAAGGTATTGGTTCATTAAGTAAAGGTGACTTGGACCTTGAGTGACTGTGTCTGTGTCATCCCAGAGTTTATGATTACAAGAGGGGGAGGATCAGAGGATCAGAAGAGCAGACAGATTTTGATCAACTCAAAATAATAATAATAATAAAAGGTAGGTCCGATCCAACGGTTAGAAATCCTGAAGGCAAAAGCTATCTGGAAAATCTTTCTGAAACAAGACATTGAAGATGCAATCACAAACACTTCCTATTAAAAGGAAAAACGGGAGACATCTAAATAAACCAGGTGCATATATACCCAGGGCTATCTAAACTGCCAAAAAGAAACATACAAACAGAGAAAATGGAAGGAGAGAGGTATAATCAAAGAAGGGAAGAAAGTAGCTAACAGAGAAGTATAAGGATTCTGAAAAAAGACAAAATCTCAACATATGCTAAGCCTAGAGAGAAATTTCTACATCATCCGGAACAAAAAAAGACAGAATGGTTCTACATCATTCTATCGTGAGAAAAAAAGGGGTGAACTGTTATAACACAAAAGCAGAAGGTATTACATGTAATCCTTGACTTATGACCCCAACTGAGCCCAAAATTTCTGTTGCCTGGTGGCGCAGCGGTTAGAATGCAGCATTGCAGGCTAACTCTAGAGTCTGGAGTTTGATCCAGATGGGGATCAAGGCTGACTCAGCTTTCCATCCTTCCAAGATTGGGAAAATGAGGACCCAGATTGTTTGGGGGGGGGGGGGGAGAATATGCTGACATTGTAAACCGCCCAGAGAGTGCTGTAAAACACTGTGAAGCGGTATATAAGTCTAAGTGCTATTGCTATTTATAACCGTGGCATTCACTGAACCACCACCATAAAAAAAAGCTCGTAAAAAACACGTTGTGACCCGCTTAATGGCCATCACAACTGACCACCAAAATTGCAAGCTCTATTACAGGGGTCTTCAATCGTAGCCCTTTTATGACTTGTGGACTTCAACTCCCAGAATTCCTCAGCCAGGCACACTGGCTAATTCTGGGAGTTGAAGTCCACAAGTCATAAAAGGGCCACGTTTGAAAAACCCTGTCCTATTATGATCATAAGTCAAGGACTGCCTGTACCCACTGTACTATTTCTAAAGTTAATGCAGGGCAGGACAGCACACACACACACACACACACACAATTGTGCAAATCAGTTACATCCGAAAATTTGAAAAATCAAGGCTATGGACTCTGAGCTACTATTTCTAAAGTTAATGCAGGGCAGGACAGTACACACACACACACACAAACACGCACACAATTGTGCAAATCAATTAGACATCCAAAAGTTTGAAAAATCATGGCTATGGACTCTGAGCTCCAACTTCAGGCGTGCTTACTCTGTAGCAGAAGATACGTTGTCTGATGCTGCAGATCCCACAGGTTCGTCCCGAAATTTTTCACTTGGCAGCGGTGGTGGCAAAAAGTCCACATCTTTTTTCTTTGGAACCTTGTAATACTTCCACGTGGAATCTCCATCTTCTGCCTCCAAGTTCACGGCTGCCCCGACGTACATCGTGGGCTCGACGACATCCGGGAAAGTTGCTGGGAAAGTCTGGGGTAAGCCTTCTATCCTATCTTCCATGGCTTTGGAAGGAACCAAAGGATCGGGAGTTGACATATGGTAGAAATGCTGGCTCTGGGGTGTGGAAGGCGTTTTGGTTGCCCCTTCGTCGGCCCCGTCGCACGGGTGAGGACTGAGGGGGGGCGGTGGCGGGGAGCTGGCAACAATTTCCGTGGGGTGCATCTGAGGAGTCTTTGCGACCTCGTTAGTTCTGAGATTGGAAAACCTCACTTGGCTGTCAGCGGTGGGGATCACCAGCCGCTGAGTGGCCGAGTCGGCCTCCAGGATGACCTCGTCGCTGACGGACACTCGGTGGTGAAATGGGGTTAAAGGACGCTTCTGGGGTTTGTCTCCTTTCTCTTGCTTCTCCGTGGCCTTGTGCTTTGTAGCTGCCTGGGGCTGCTGACCGGCAGGAGGCACCGGCCCCTGCTGAACTGCAAGTCTTGGTTTGAGACTTTTGTGCCTTGAAGGGAGATAGAAAAGATAATGGGATATAGGTCATCCTATTTCAGTTGCCAAATCCCAGGAGTTAAATAAACAGGTCGCAAAAGAAAGAAAAAATCAATCAACTGATACGTAAAGGTAAATACTGACTGTTTTGCTTCACTGCTAATTAGAGCTAGGAGCAGGGAGAGAAAATGGATTTAGGATTTTACCCCTATTTGCAGCTCTTCACAGTATTAACCTTGCAATCGTTAATGCTGTGAAGCTCCCAAATTTGAAATCATGTTTCGGCCTTGTGAGTTGATTTGAGGCCATTGCTTGAAGGACATTAATAAGGAGACCCTCACAACACCAACTCATTACCTCATTTGCAGGGAAGCTGAAGATGGGGAGAAGCAACTTAGTCATAATTTGAACTAAGGCACATTTTTTTTATTTGCAGCAGCTCATAAATATAAGGGTATTATCGATACTAGTTATCTGTAATGCGTGATAAGAACCGGCTCTTTGCAAATGTACTTCAAATTACAATTTTAAGTACTAAATTATATCCCAGCAAGGCAGGCAGGACCAGACAGTAGGGCCAAAGACGAGGGCCCTTCGGGGAGAGATTGTCCCAGTTGGGAGAAGGAGTCAAGTGGGGAATTAGTCTGGAATCGATAGTCACAAAAGGGCAAGCCATTTGTTTAGTGACCATTCAACGTTACGAAGGCGCTGAACAAAAGTGACTTATGATTATTTTTCACGACCATTGCAGCATTCCCCATGGTCACTTGATCAAAATTCGGACGCTTGGCAACTGGCATGTATTTGTGACGGTGGCAGTGCCCCGGGGTTATGTGTTCACCGTTTGTGACCTTCTGACAAGCAAAGTCAATGGGGAAGCCAGATTCACTTTACACTTTACAGTGGGGGGGGGTCAAACCCGCAACATCAAGTGATGTGTCGCAACATATCGCGCCTTCCCCCCCCCCACTTCCAGCAATGGGGTGGGCACGGTTTCGTCATGACGCATCTGGCCCATGGGCCGGCAGTTTGACACCCCTGCTTTACAGCGTCACTGACTGAACAACTGCAATGATTCACTGAACAATTGTGGCAAGAAAAGTTGCAAAATGGGACCAAACGTGATTGTGAAGAGGACTACCTGTAATTAATTTATACTCTAGATGTGTGGATCTAGTTGTTCCTATCTGACAGCCCTGTAGTAAAGAAGCCCCCCCCCCAAAAAAAAAACTTTAAAAAAAAGATTACCTAGAGCTAGGTTTGCACAATACTGCACACGGACTAGACTCAAATGGCAACTAAGTTGTTGATGAACCAGGCCATCAGATTAATCCATTTATTTGGGGGAAGGAGAGGCATAGCATGTAATGTGAACATAGCAACTGTGTTTTGCACAGGTTGCATGAACCCGGTCAAGAGTGGTAGACAACAGGTGCGGCGGCAAACAGGCCTGACGTCAATACATGACAGAGAAGGACATGCCAGGGCCAACTGGGCCTGACTCTGCTCACCACAGCATTCTCTCTCTCTCTCTCCCTCTCTTTCTTTCTTTCTTTGCATATATAACATAGTCAGAGGGCAGCCAGCTGGAAATGTGCATAATTACAGACGCTTATTTTATTCCTTTCAGAATAAATATGTCTTTTCTTAACAAAGCGATGCAGGGTCGCCCTTAGGGGTCTTGTCAGAGCATGAAATCCAGTGTCTAAAATTACCCAGCTGCAGTCCTGCGTCATAAAAAAAGTTACAACCAAGACAAAACAGAAAGAAAAGGTGCAGCTTTTTTTTTTTCTTGTCTTCCTTCTTTCCTTTCTTTCCTTGGGGGTTGACAGGACAATTTATTACTACAGGCAGTCCTCGACCTTTCGTTTAGTGACTTGTTCAAAGTCACAATGGCACCGAAAAAAAGTGACTTAGGACTAGTTTCACACTTACGACCGTTGCTATGATCCCCACGGTCATGGGATCAAAAGCTTGGCCACCGGCCCATATTTTAAGACAGTTGTCAAGTGCCCTGGGATCACGTGATCCCCTTTTACGACCTTCTGACCAGCAAAGTCAATGGGGAAGCCAGATTCACTTAACAACCGTCTTACTAATCTTAACAATTTGCAGTGGTCCGCATAATAATTGTGATAAGGAAGGTTGTAAAAGGAGGCAAAATTTGCTCAGCAACAGAAATCTTGGGCTCAAATTGTGATCGTAATTCAAGGGCCACCTGTACAGGTTTATGCCAGTAATTGGGATCGATCGGTCGCTGAGTTCTTGATCCCAACATCATCATAATGTGCAACGTCACTGATTCATGAGAGCAGTTCCAGCAGTTCTAGATGTGATTGTGAGGTGCAGTGTCACGAGATCACCCTTTGCAACCTCCGGCTACCTTGCCTTCCCCACTGACGTGGCTTATCGGCGGCTGGCAGCGAAAGTCGCAAAGGGTGATCACGTGACTGTGGGATGCTGTGACCATCGTATAAATGCCTGCTGGTTGCCCGGTGCCAGAGTTATGATCACATGGCCGTGGGGATGCTTGCAACTTCAGGGACCCATCACAGCTCTCCGTGTTTGACCCTTCAAACCATCGCTGAACAAATGATGGTTAACTGAAGACTACCGGTTACCGTCGGATGGGAAAGCATCTAGATCAGAGGGTTCCCAACCAGGGGCACGAGACGATATTCCAGGGGGTGCAAAAACTTGGGTTTTAAAAATTATAGGGTGTGTGCATAATTCGTCGCCGTTATTTCGGACCTTTGTAAAGGGGTGCGACAATATATGAGAAGCGTCCTAGGCGCGTTGGGAGCCGCTGATCTAGATGGAGGCATCCGAAAAACAATAACTAGAGATGATAAATAAGGATGAATACACAATTTCACCTGAGTCAAGTTCAACTTCTTGTCATTTCACAGCCTAGGGCAGGGGTAGGCAACCTTGGCTCTTTTATGACTCCTGGACTTCAACTCCCAGAATTCCTGAGCCAGCCACGCTGAGGAGAAAGGGAGAGGTTTCCAAGCTGAGCCACGCCGGCTCAGGAATTCTGGGAGTTGAAGTCCACGAGTCATTAAAAGAGCCAAGGTTGCCTACCCCTGGGCTAGCCCATGTAGCTTTCTTGGCAATTATAGAGAAGTAGCTTGCCGGGGGCTTGTTTCAGAGATGCTTTCAACCCCCCAATCTAGTCAATAGCCTTAGTGTTCTCTCATGATTTTCCAGTCTGAACTGAGCCTGATCACTCTCTGGAGATCAGCAAAATTTGGCTAATTACAAACGGCCCTCGACTTGCAACCATTCGTTAGTGACCATTCCAAGTTACAACTGTGCTGGGGGAAAAAGGGACTTATGACCAGTTTTCACAAGACGTTGCAGCATTCCCCGCAGTCATGGGATCGGGATCGGATGCTTGGCAAAGGGCAGGTATTTATGACGGTTGCACTGAAGTGATCACCGTTTTGTAACCTTCCCAGCCGGCTTCTGACAAGTCAAGTCAACGGGGGAAGCCAGATTCGCTTAACGATCGGATGATTGCATTTAACAACTGCAGTGATTCGCTTAACAACCGTGACAAGAAAGTGCATAAAACGTTGGAGTTATTGTGGTCGTTAAGTCGACAGCCGCCTGTATGTATATACTGTCTCACATCTTGCCTTGAGAAGGTGACACATTTAATTTATACCAGGGCTGTGGCAGCCCATAAGCTTCTTACTGTTCCGTTATTTTATACAATGGACCCTAAAAGGGCCCTGTCTGTTTTCACACATAAACACACCCCAGATTCTCCTACCTGGAACATGTGCAATTGGCCCTCTGTGCAGCTTCAACGAAGTCCCAAAATCCCATTTTCTCAATTGTCTCCTCTTCGCATAAGCCATTTGATGTAGCAGAATACTTCCTTCTACATTCAGGGGGAAATTATTCTTTAAGTGTAGGAAAATGTTATTTTTAAAAAAAGAGGCACTAAACTACAAATTAACATTTCCCAACCGGTCTGCTACAGCTCTACTGGAACTGAAATTTTCAGCTTGTTAATTAAGAATTTCAGGACTTATAACAACCCCCATTCATTTACAAGTCATCATGTCTGGCGGTGTTACGATAACACGAAAACCAAAAGGTTTGTGGATGGAACGTTGCCTGACCAGCCCGTAACAAAAAATTATCATGTAAGTATATATATATATATATATATATATATATATATATATATATATATATATATATATATATATATATATATATATATCATTTAGCACTGTATTTTATCGTGATCAATTAACAAGCATGTATAAGTAGAAAAATAGGGAGCACTCCAGTGGGAAGGTAACAGCGTTCCATGCGCCTTTGGCATCTAGTCATGCTGGCCACATGACCATGGAGACGTCCTCGGACAAGCGCTGGCTCTTCGGCTTTGAAACGGAGATGAGCACCGGCCCCCAGAGTTGGAAACAACTAGCACGCCTGTGCGGGGGAACCTTTACCTTTACCTTATAAGTAAATACTAAAAAATCTTGAGGAAAGTCTTCGATTCCTCTGCATGTTCACAATTTCATGAAATTAAATAATTGCAAACAAGCATTTTGTAGCTAGCCTGCGATGCCTATGACAGTGGATGGTGGAGGACATCTGTAGCACAGGGTTGAACTGTGGGGTCCTTGGTGCTCTCTGAGCTTGGCTGCTTTCTTGCAGACGTTTCATTACCCAACTGGGTAATATCATCAGCGCTAGAAGAGGGAGTGGGGCTTGCTCTCTGCTTGCCCTGTCACTGTTGGTGGGAGTGTTCTTTGATTAGGCCAGGGGTAGGCAACCTTGGCTCTTTTATGACTCGTGGACTTCAACTCCCAGAATTCCCGAGCCAACCATGCTGAGGAGAAATGGAGAGGTTTCCATAGTGAGCCATGCTGGCTCAGGAATTCTGGGAGTTGAAGTCCACGAGTCATAAAAGAGCCAACGTTGCCTACCCCCGGATTAGGCTGTTGTTTCCTGTTTGACTGTTTGTCTCAGCTGGTAGTTCCTTGACTGGGATATTGTTTACTGCTTGATTGTTGATCTGGTGTTAATCCTGATGTTAATTTCTGATTATCTGAGGGTTAATACTGGGATAATCCTGAGCCAGCAAATCAATTATTAAGCTTTAGATAATCCATGCAAGTTTTCTAACTTTTTTTTGGAGCTGGCGGGTATATATTTCAGTTTACATTCATCCCTACAATATGGAAACAAGCAGGCGCTATTTTCTCCCTGGCCCGTATTGATCAACTGAGATGCATTGTGAAGTTCTTACCAAATGTACAAAAAATAAAATAAAATAAAATATGAAACCACATACTTGGTCAGTGCTCTGTTCATATTGCATTCTTGCCAAACTCTGTCAACCACCTGATTGGCCAGCTTTCGAGGGATCCTCCCCCCGTGGTGATTAGTGCTGTCAGAACTGAATACATCGGAAACCGAAGACAGCTTGACCCACTTCTGAGCTGAACGAGCATCAACTGAAAAGGAAGCCAAAACACGTGTCATCTTAACATTATATTGTTGTTGTTAGTTGCGAAGTCATCGCGACCCCATGGACAAAATGTTCCTCCAGGCCTTCCTGTCTTCTACCACGTCTAGTTTAATGAAAAGAAGGACTAGGGGGGACAGGATAGCAGTCTTCCAATATCTCAGGAGTTGCCACAAAGAAGAGGGAGTCAAGCTACTCTCCAAAGCACCCAAAGGCAGGACAAGAAGCAACAGATGGAAAATAGTCAAGGAGAGAAGCAACCTGGAACTAAGGAGAAACTTCCTGACAGTGAGAAGTTAACCAGTGGAACAACCTGCCTCCAGAAGTGGTAGGTGCTCCCTCACTGGAGGTTTTTAAGAAGAACGTGGACCACCGTTTGTCCGGAATGGTATAGGGTCTCCTGCTTGAGCAGGGGGTTGGACTAGAAGACCTCCAAAGTCCCTTCCAACTCTGTTGTTCTGTAAAATTGAGATCACTGAATCATTGTTGTTGTTAGTTGCGAAGTCGTGTCCAACCCATCGCGACCCCATGGACAACGTTCCTCCAGGCCTTCCTGTCCTCTACCAGATTCAAGGTGTTGGTAATGACTTACAAAGCCCTACATGGCATGGGTCCGGATTACCTACGGCAGCACCTGCTGCCGGCATCAACTTCCCTCCGTCCAGTGCGCTCCCACAGAGAGGGCCTCCTCAGGGTGCCTCCGATCAGGGAATGTCGACTGGTGGCCCCCAGGGGGAGGGCGTTCTCTGTGGGCGCGCCAGACCTTTGGAACCGCTTGCCGGTTGAGCTCCGGATGGCTCCCGACCTTCGCTCCTTCCGTCGCGATTTAAAAACTTATTTATTTGAACAATCTGGCCTGGTCTGATGGGTTTGGGGTTGGATTTAGTTTTAACACACTTTTATTATTGTATTATATTGGGCATAATTATTTAATTCTTTTTAACTCTTTTTTAACTTTTGTATTTACATTTTGATATTTATTGCCCTGTACACCGCCCTGAGTCCTTTGGGAGAAGGGCAGTATAAAAATTTAATAAATAATAAATAATAAAATAATAAACTTCTGGAGTCCATTTAGGCTCATGCCTACTGCTTCAGTGACTCCATCCAGCCACCTCATTCTCTGTCGTCCCCTTCTTCTATTGCCCTCAACCTTTCCCAGCATTAGGCTCTTCTCCAGGGAGTCCTTCCTTCTCATTAGGTGGCCAAAGGATTTGAGTTTCAACTTCAACTATATTGTAGCTACCCCATAATCCGCTAAACCAGAAACCCAAAGGAAAATCTATGTGATTTATGCATTTCAAAAGGAAGACTAACAACCCCAGCATTTTAGGCCGTTGCGTGAAGGAAAGCTTAAGCAGAAGCCTCAACATTTTATGAAATATGCCCCTGCATCAAAAACTTGCACAAGTCCTTGGTCGACGACAGGTACAGAATAGCACCTGTAAGAAAAAAAATATAACTTGATGGAATTGGGTTTACAGGTGGTCCTTGACTTACGACCACAACTGAGCCTAAAATTTCTGTTGCTAAGCGAGACGTTTATTAAGTCAGCTTTGCCCTATTTTCACAAACTTTCTTGACAACAGTTATTAAATGAATCACTGCAGTTGTTAAATTAGTGCCATAAGTGAATCTGGATTCCCCCATTGACTTTGCTTGTCCGAAGGTCACAAAACGTGATCACACGATCCCGGGACGTTGCAACCGTCATAAATATGAGTAGGTTGCTGAGCTCCTAAATGTTTGATCACGTGACCTTGGGGATGCTGCAATGGTTTTAAGTGTGAAAAATGATTACACGTCACTTTTTTCAGGGCTGTTGTAACTCTGAATGGTCATTAAATGAACTGTCATAAGTCGAGGACTAACTGTAAAGTAAAGTAAAGTAAAGTAAGTAAAATAAAATAAAATAAAATAAAAATAATGAAGAGCGTCCATCTCCCTCACAGAGTAACCACTTTCATGGTCTAAGACAGGGGTCAGCAACCTGAAACAGTGAAAGAGCCACTCGGAACCGGTTCCCTCAAAAAAGGAAAAACTGGGAGCCACAAAAAATGTGTGCACATGCGCGTACATGCGCAGAACAGGGTTTGACTGAAGAGTGGAGTCAAGGCGAGATATGCACCTACGCTGCATATTTGAATTGATTGGTTGAACTTTTTTAGCCCCACTTTTTTTTTTTTTGGACTGTACATGGCAGAGGACTGGGAGCCGCAGGAGACGGCTGAAAGAGCCGCATGCGGCTCCGGAGCCGCGGGTTGCAGACCTGTGGTCTAAGAAGAAAAAATAATTTACATTCAACCCATTATATGCAGCACATGTCTAATTCTGCAAATGCAGTTAAAAATGAATACTGTCAGGTCTACATGGACTGCACCAATGGTGTTTTCCTGTATTTTCTAGCCAGAGCATTTGACAATTGGGAAATATTTTTCTGCTCTGTTCTTATATGCATCCCCCCCCCATCACATCACTTCCTTTCAAGCAGTTAATCAAAGCACGGAAAAGGAGAAAGAGTTAAGCCGAGAAAAGGCATACGAGAAAAAAGATATATAGCTAAATGTAACTTAGGACAACATCATTCATGATTAACTTTCCACAGCCTGTCTGTCTTTGCAAACTATCTTTGTTTCCATCTCATCCATACACTGCTTTCTACAATGCCTGTTGTGTGCCAGGACACTGTAGGTGTCTCTTGAGCTGGTGGTTTATAAGCAACAAAAAGGCGAGTGGCAAAGCACTATGTGGATTAGAGCTTGAACAGAAAGCTAGGTCTCCCACAAATGGTAGGTCAAATTAACTGGGTTAATAGAGCTGTAAAGGTTTACATACGTAAGTTTATTAAAAAATATACATAAAAAAGAAAGCTAGATCTTCTCTATCTAGAAAACTCTGTTTCTAGGGTTTCCTGCCTGAGTAGGGGGTTGGACTAGAAGACCTCCAAGGTCCCTTCCAACTCTGCTATTCTATTTATTCTAAATTAAATGCACTCCGGGCCTTCTCAAGGCTCCAGCATTCACGGTACAGAGGTTTCGGGCCCTCCCCCTCTCCCAGTTTGTCGTATGTCATTTCCGCTAGTGATGCTTCTCCTCTCTTCATCTTTGTTTGCTTCAGGTAGTCCTTGACTTACGACAGTTCATTGATTGACCGTCCAAAGTTAAAATGGCAATGAAAAAAGGGACGTACAACCGTTTTTTTTACACTTACTACCACTACAGCATCCCCATGATCATGTGATCAAAATTCAGATGCTTGGCAACTGACTCATATTTATGACGGTTGCGGTGTCTTGGTGTTATGTGATCACTTTTTGCGACCTTCTGGTAAGATAAGTCAGTGGGGAAGCCAGATTCATTTAACAACCATGTTACTAACTTAAGAGCTGCAGTGATTCACTGAACAACTGTGGCAAGAAAGTCCCAAAGGTGCTTTTTTTTTTTTTTGCAAGAGGCAACCAGACTTTCTGGAATGGGGAATGGGAGGATTTATACTCCTTGCAGACAGCTGGTCATTTGCCTTCTTTTAGAGTGTCATTGAGGCCGCCTGGAGGTTTTTTATTTATTATTTATTATTTTTTTATTTTAATTCCATTTATATCCCGCCCTTCTCCGAAGACTCAGAGCGGCTTACAAGCTTAGCAGTAGCCTTCATTCTATGTATATGCCTGCTTATTAGGGCTTTCACACACACACACACCCAAGCGGCATTATTACACAGTCAGCTTAATTGCCCCCAACAATCTGGGTCCTCACTTTACCTACCTCGGAAGGATGGAAGGCTGAGTCAACCTTGAGCCTGGTGGGACTCGAACCTGCACTAATTGCAGGCAGCTGGTGTTACTTAAGGAGGCATTAGCCCACTGCTCCACCAAGGCTCATTTGTGTTGTCAGGGTCACCTGGGTAGTGCAAATGGGGGTGGAACTGGAGAAAGGATTGTGTGTGCAGAACACACCGCTCCACAACACACAGTGGCCATTGAGGAAAATAAAATTCAAAGTGCCAAGTTAGAAATAAGAGTAGGAGCGTGGAACGTAAGAAGCATGAACACAGGGGAAATGGCTGTGGAGATTCTCAAATCATCCAGGTCATGGTTGTCACTTCAGTTCTGAATTGAAGAAGCTTCCTGAATGAGAAGCGAAACATTTTCAAAGAAAAAAAAAAGTTCACAGCTCTGTGAAAAGTACAGCTGACAAGGAGGATGGAATGAAGAGCTATCAAGTGAACTGACTCTTTGGAATTCCTCTCTGAATTAAGGTGAGGACCTGAGATCACACACAAATGCTCCAGACCACGGGTCGGCAACCCGCGGCTCTGAAGCCGCATGCGGCTCTTTGAGCCGTCTCCTGCTGCTCCCAGCCGTCCGGTGCGCGCGCACCTCTTCGAACGGGCAGTAGTGCACACGCACCTCTCCAAATGGAGAGTGGCACCGCCCGTTTGGAGAGGTGTGCGCGCACCTCCGCGCAAACGGGCAGCGGCGCCGCTCTTTGGGAAAGCTGTCGCGGCTCGTTTGCAGGCTGCCGAAGGCGGTAGCTCTGCAAACGGGCCGTCGCCGTCGCGCAAACGGGAACTGGTTCCATCACACATAAAAAAATTGCAACTGTGCACGTCCGCGCATGCGCAAGAAAAACCAGTTTTGCGCATGCGCAAAACTTTTTTGCGCATGCACGTGCATGGACACATGCACGCGGCTCCCACTTTTTTATGTGTGATGGAACCGGTTCCCAGTGGCTCTTTTCCTTTTTCAGGTTGCCAACCCCTGCTCCAGACAGTTGCTCTCCATCAGAAGATAGCAAGAAAGTGATCTCTGGCAGGTTTCAAACTCTGGGAGATCAGGGAATAACCACCTTGCTCAAATTGTGATTGGCGCACTTAAAAGGACACTGGGTTTGCTTGCTTTTTCTTTTGCAATCCATTTTCAAAAATTGCTGGTTAACTGTTTTGCCGTGACTAGGAACCTTGGCTTGACTGATTTGACAGCACAAGGTGAGATTCCTTCAATCCTTAGTGAAAGAAGTTTTAAATACTAGTTTAAGGACTTAAAACTTTTTTTTTTATGAACAGCGGTTGAAAAATAGATCTTAGAATGTTACAAACAGACCGAGGGTCAAGATAAACTTGAAATCAGATTTTAAAATTAATTGTAAGAATCCTTTCCATGGGAAAATGCTTTTGTTTTGAATTCTTTAGAAGAAACATAAGACATTAAAATTGGACACTAGAGGGAACTGCAAGGAACCAAAGGTTTTAATGAAAGGAGAAGTACATTCAAACTCAACTCAGAATTAAAGAATGAAGCAAAGTATTTTAACACTGGGCATATTTTTGAACCATGAATCTTTAAGTTAATTTTACAAGTATCTTCCTCTATAGATAGTGCGGAAAAGGAACAGGTTTTACTCGACAAAATTGTGACTGGTTTGCAAGTGGATATCAAAATGACAGGGAAAAAAGTGTTACATTGGACATAATGGCTGATGTCTTCATCTTTAAAAGATTATACACATAACAAACCAAGAGCACAACCTGGATAATTTTCTTACGTTGGATTTACACAAGAGACTTGGTAAAGCTCTTTAGAATTTTGTAAGAAGAGATAAGGAAAAAATGAAAGGAAATAAAGTTCTAAGAACATTGTTTGAAGGCACTCAGGGAGATATGATAGTAGTCTTCCAGTATCTGAAGAACCATGACACAAGAAAAAGGAGTGGACCACAATCAGTGAATTAAAGGAAGGAGATTTTAAGTCAGACACCAGAACAACTCAGGCTGTCAGCTAGCAGAACAGACTGAAATGATAAGTTCCCTTTAACCTGAGTTCTTAAAAAAAAAAAGTCCAACAAGCATCTGTCAGAGCTGCTCTGGTGGATCTTGCACTGAGCAGGGGTCAGTTCTCAAATTTCTCAAAACAACTTTATAATTCTTTATTCTGTTCTGGCTGATATACCAGGAAATCTGCTTAACTTGTTGCTGTGTTACTATTTGCTACTAATCAATTTGGAAGTACTTGGAAGCTCCGCTAGGGCCAAAACCCAAAATACAGGTAGCTCTCAACGTATAACCACAATTGGGGCCAAAATTTCCATTTCTGAGCAAGTCAGTTGTAAAGTGAGCCGTGTCTGGTTTTATGACTTTGTGTGTGCAATGGTTGTTAAGCGAATCACTGCAGTTGTTAAATAAACTGTGCAGCTGGTAAGCGATTCTGGCTTCCTCCATTGACTTTGCTTGTCAAAAACCAGCTGGGTGGGTCATTAATGGGGATGATCACATGATGCTGGGACACAGCAACCATTGTAAATAAATGCCAGTTGCCAAGTGTCTGAATTTTGATCATGAGAAGTGGGTTGTAAGTGAGAGGACCAGTTGTAGGTCATTTTTAAAGTGCCGTTGTAACTTCAACTGATCGCTAAATGCGTGGTTGTATGTCGAGGGCTACCTGTCCTATTTGTCATAACACAATAAAAAAAAATGAAGATATATTACAACACGAAGCATACACGTGAAGGCACTGCACTTCACTCTGGCAGCTTTGCTGAATATTACTGGCCCTAACATGCACTCTTAAGTATCAGAATAAAAGACCATGTCAAAATAGTTCTTCTGAAGTTCTTCGACTCTGGAGATTCAAAAGACAAATTTTATGAGGCCTCCTTTCTGATGGGGAAATAATTATTTTTACTCTACCTGTCTGAACTTCTTCTGGGGAAGTCGGTGGAGTGAGAGTAACTGAGGAAATAGCTGGATCTCTTGTGGAAACAGGCACTTGATGGACACCCAAACAGTTGCTTGAACCAGCTGTGCTAGGAACAGGAATGTCTGTCTGAGGAACCAGAACGAAGCATGCCGGGTAAACCATGCGTACGCCAGCTTTAAAGGAAAGAAAAAGGAAACGTTTTATTGTTTTATTTCACAATCCAGTTACAGAGACACTAGCACAGGGGTCCCCAACCCCCGGTCCATGGAACAGTACCAGGCCGCGGCATGCCAGCAACCGGTCCGCACAAACGAGCAAAGCCCCACCCATCCGCAGGATGCAGACAGCACACAAAAGCACGCACTCTCCGGTCTGTGGAAAAATCTCTCTCCGTGGAACTGGTCCCTGGTGCCCAAAAGGTTGGGGACCTCTGCACTACCAGATATTATATAGCAATAGGTGTGTATTTATTCCTCCTCCAATGCCAGATGACTCACATCTTTTCACCCCCTCTTTAAATCCTCGCTGAGAATTATGGGGTTCGCAAATGAAACTCAACTATTAGGAAATTTGTGGCGGCTAAGAACAAGTGTGTGAGCTGTAGCCATCGTTAGCGTATTTTTTAAAAAAACACAAAGCAATACCGGTAGTCCTCGACTTGTAACAATTCATTTAGTGAGTTACTATGGCACTGGAAAAAAGTGACTTATTACTGTTTTCTACACTTATGACAGCTGCAGCATTCCCACGGTCACATGATCAAAATTTGGGTGCTTGGCAACTGGCATGTATTTATGACGGTTGCAGTGTCCTGGGGTCACTGATCATCTTTCGTGACCTTCTGACAAGCAAAGGGGAAGCCAGATTCATTAAGCAATCATGTTTCTAACAACTGCAGCGATTTACTTAACAACTGTGGCAAGAAAGTTGCAAAACTCACTTAACAACTTTCTTGCTTAGCAACAGAAAACTTTGGGCTCAGTTGTGGTCATAAATCAAGGACTATCTGTGTTAGCATAACACAAACACAACCAATATGGCTGGATAAATGTCCCCCAGGCCATGAATGAAGACCCTCCTTGTTAACATCTCAAAATGGGTAGAAATATATCTCTCCTTCCTTCCTTCCTTCCTTCCTTCCTTCCTTCCTTCCTTCCTTCCTTCCTTCCTTCCTTCTCCTTCCTATAGCTGCCCATCCCAACCAAATGACTCTGGGCAGCTTACAATTCCAAAACTATAAAACAGTTAAAACAATTAAGAACAATTAACAGGAAAACAAATTCAGAAAATAAATACATACAGCAGCCCATTTAGTTATATACTCGGCTGGGGTTTTCCTGGGATTTGGGAGAAAAGTTTGGGACTTTCTTTTTTTCCTTTTAAAAAGCTGTATTTAAAGCGACATACAACAGATTCTGGGTGTTTCCCTGCAACTGCAGGAAATTACATTGGGTGTTCTGGGTATCACTCTTGGTTTCAGCCAAACCAGAGTGAGACTTGGCCTAGATCACATGAACCAAATGTACGGTTTAGACATGTGGTAACTAAGCAGACAACAGAGGAACCTGCACGAGAATAGTGTCCTAACAGTAAAATCACACCCTCTCCCCCACCTCTGGTTTTCTTGCTTTCCATTTCAAAAAATGTACAACACTGCACCCATGTGTGCTGTTAACTACAAGCTGCGGGATATGGGACTTTAGATATTTACTCATTTTTCTTTCCTTAAGAATCCCAGAAACCCAAGAAACAGTTTAGAAAATTAAATTACCGGCTTCTCTATTTAGGTTCAATAATGCATGGTATACGGTTTTCTTCAGCTATGAAACCTGAAACTACCTCTGTTCTCATATATAAATCCTTGAAGAACCCTCTCATTTTGTCTCTGTCTCGATCATCTTCAGCGCAGTAGCGCTAGACTAAAAGCATGTTACTTGTCAGTGACGTAATATAATTTATCTACTTTTTTTTTCTGTTCCTCCACCAAAGCAATAAAACTTGTTTTTGACATCTGGGCGTAAATCCTACTCTAGTTGGGTCCACAATAATGCCACTCTCCTGTGCCAAGCTACTTAAATTTTAGTCCCTCTCACTGTCATCTTTAAAAAAAAAAAAAAAAGTTGTGTTCTACCAGGCATCCCAGTGTGGCTGACAACTGTTCTGACATCCAAAGAGTAGGAAGATGATTTGAGTCAAGACTTCAGACAAGTAAACCTTGATAGTTAAACAAAGCTAAACAAGGACTTTCTTAAATGACTTACATCCTTCTTCTATTGTTTCTCTCTGGAACTCAGAAAGCTATAAAAGGTTCTCTGGGATAATTTTATACTCACAAGAACCTTAAAAGAGTGGATGTTTGACTCTATTTAAAACATTTCTAGGATCCTTGACTAACAATCATAACCGAACCCAATATTTCTGTTGCTAAAGAAGAGAGTTACCACCTTGCTTGCCATCGCTGTGAAGTGGTTAAAAGTTAGTCACACGGTTGTTAAGTGAATCTGGCTTCCTTGTTGATTTTGCTGGTCAGAAGGTCACAAAAGGGGAATCACACGACACCCTGGGACACTGCATCCCATCATAAATACATGCCAGTTGCCAAGTGTCCGAATTTTGATCATGTGACCCTGGGAATGCTACAACGGTCGTTAAGTGTGAAAAACGGTCATAAGTCCCTCTTTTTAGGAGTCATCGTAACTTCAAAAGTTCCCTAAATAAACAGTTGTAAGTTGAGGATTACCCGTAAGAGTTAAAATAAGGTTTTGTTTACCCAAATTGTAAACAAATATGCTGTAAAGCAATATGCTGCATGGTAGCAGCTTTCAGCTTGTGCTCCAGAGAAGAAATGTTGAAGAAATGTTACGATTTAAATCTTGAGTTAAGTCTTGGGGGTTCCGGGACCACAACAGGTATTTAAAGGGGGTCCGTGGTGACAAAAAGTGAGAACCATTGCTATAAAGCAGGGGTCCCCACCCTATGGGCCACGGCGTTTGCGTGCGGGCACGAATGGGGCCGAGAGCACCAGGCGGATGTGTGGGGCCTGTTTGCGCATGCACGAATAGGGCTGCTAGCGCTGGGCGGGTTGCACGGCCTCTTTGCGCATGTGTGAACAGGGCTGCTAGCCGCCAGGGGAGGGCTACATGGCCATTCTCGCATGTGCACGGCACCAGCGCACCGACGAATGGAGCCACTAGTGCCACAAGAGGCTCTGTTTGCATGCGCATACCCAGGGCTTTTTTTCTCATAGAACGCTCAGAACGGAGTTCCGGCACCTTTTTTGGATGGAACCTTGTAGGGTAGGCAAGGCATGTGACATGTGTGAGTTCCGGCACCTTTTTCTTTTACAAAAAAAACACTGCGCATACCAATTTTGAAGCTGCTCTCCTTCCCTCTGGGCCAGGGGTAGGCAACCTCGGCTCTTTTATGACTCATGGACTTCAACTCCCAGAATTCCTGAGTCAGCTACTGACTCAGGAATTCTGGGAGTTGAAGTCCATGAGTCATAAAAGAGCTGAGGTTGCCTACCCCTGCTCCGGGCCATGAGCCGGGAAAGGTTGGAGACCTCTGCTATAAAGCACTATGCAGCGGTATACAGGTAGTCCTCGACTTATAACCATAATTGAGCCCAACATTTCTGTTGTTAAGTGAGACATTTGTTAAGTGAATTTGGCCCCATTTTACGACTTTTCTTGCCACAGTTAAGCTGTTAAGTTTCTTGCAGTTGTTAATATGTTAATATGTTGTATACAGTATGTTTAAGTGTGTGTCATCTATGTGTTTCACTATGAGAGTGGGCAAACTGAATTTCATTTTTGATGTTTGCCGTTGTGCCCATGGTAAAAAAAATGCCAATAAAGGTAAGGTTATCTTATCTTATCTTATCTTATCTTATCTTATCTTATCTTATCTTAATAACACAGCTGTAAAGTGAATCTGGCTTCCTCATTGACCTTTCCTGTCAGAGGGTTGCAAAAGGGGATCACGTGACCCCGAGACACTGCAACTGTCATAAATATGAGTCAGTTGCCCAGCCTCTGAATTTTGATCACATGACCATGGGGATGCTGCAACAAGTGTGAAAAATGCTCATAAGTCACTTCATTCAGTGCCACTGTAACTTTGAACGGCCACTAAGCAAACAATTGTAAGTCAAGGACTACCTGTGTAAGTCTAAGTGCTACTGCTATTGTTTCAATGGTGCAAAGCAATGATCATGGATTAAAGTGCTAAACAGCTTTTTTTGTCTGGTCTACTTATGGACTGATCATTGTTCTCACTACCTTTTTTAGAAGACATTTTTTTAAACATACAAGGTATGCATTTGCCACCTGCTGAACATTAAAATATGCAGTAACGTTCCACACTTAACTATGGAAGCATAATTCCTTGTCATCACTTTTAACCATTTTGAGTTTGAAAAATTAAAAGCACTGTTCATATTTTAGGTCGACAGCATGTTTTTGAGTAAGAAAAGTCATCCCATCCATTTGTATTCTTACCGGCTTGTCTGTTGTATTATTTCTTTCTTGTTTGTTTGTTTGTTTTAAAAAAAAAAGCCCGTTGGCTACCTTATTTTATAATTTTGGTAAGCAGCAAAGCTGATTATCCTATTTCACGATTTTAGTAAGCTTAACTTTACAAATGGATTATTACTGAAATGTATTTTTACTGAATGTATACTTACAGGCTTTTTTCCCTTTTGCAATTTCATGCAGGTATTTGCTCTGTGTGTGTTATGAGTTTTATTAATACAAATATTTTCTTCATTTCTCTTTTTATGGGCACAGGGATGCTGTTCAGGCTTACCCTCTGGCCCTTTATTTGGGTATTTGTTTGTGGCCTTCCCACTTGGCTTCCCTCAGACAAAGTCAATGGAGGAAGCCAAGGTTGGCTTAACAACTGCATGAGTCCCTTAACAACTGCAATGATTTGCTTAACAACCGTGGCAAAAATGTTGTTAAATTGGGCAGGACTCACTTAACAACTGTCTTGCTTACCAACAGAAATTTTGGCCTCAACTGAGGTTGTAGGTCGAGGGCTTACGTGCACATCTAAATTTTAATAAGGCTGGATCTCTTAAATCTCCAAAAACCTATTGTTCAGAAACTGCCAATGAACAAAATAAATATTTATTGTCAAAGGTGCGCCAATTACGGCCCTATCTGGACCGGGATGCCTTGCGTACAGTCACTCATGCGCTCGTGACCTCTCGTTTAGATTACTGCAATGCTCTATACATGGGCCTGCCCTTGAGGACCACTCGGAGGCTCCAACTGGTACAGAATGCAGCTGCGAGAGTTGTATTGGGAGCCTCCCGATACTCCCATGTTAAACCTCTACTCCGTGGGAGCATTGGCTCCCAGTTATCCTCCGGGTGAGATTCAAGGTGCTTGTAATGGTTTTCAAAGCCCTACATGGCATGGGTCCAGAGTACCTTGGGAATAACCTGCTGCCGGCATCAACTTCCCTCCGCCCAGTGCGCTCCCACAGAGAGGGCCTCCTAAGGGTGCCACCGTTCGGAGAATGCCGCTTGGTGGCTCCCAGGGGGAAAGCGTTCTCTGTGGGCGCGCCTGACCTATGGAACCATTTACCGGTTGAGCTCCGGATGGCGCCCGACCTCCGCTCCTTCTGACGCGATCTAAAAACATATCTATTTAAGCAATCCGGTCTGGTCTGACGGGTTTAATTTTAATTGTGGTTTTAACTTATCTTCTACATTTGGGCAGTAGGGCGTAATTTATTTTCAATTTTCTGTATTTGTGCATTTTGACATTTACTGCCCTGAGTCCTTAGGGAGAAGGGCGGTATACAAATCAAATAAATAAATAACTGGGGAAATCAAATGGACATTTAGCCGACATTAGGGTTAAATAATAATATTTAACCTTAAAAACGAAATTAAAATACTGATTCTCTTTTTGATTTCACCTTTCTTCCTATACTTCAGGGGTGTCAAACTCAATTTCATTGAGGGCCGCATCAGCATTGCGGTTGCCCTCAGGGGGCCGGGTGGGTATGGCCAGGGTGGGCGAGGCCTACTGGGTGGGCGTGGCTAGAGTGCGTATGGCCTACTGGGTGGGCGTGGCCAGCTCTACATCATTCACATCAGGGGTGCCTATGGGGGCCTGGGCAGGAGTGGGGCAGATCTGGGGGTCTCTGGCAGAAGGAGGGTCTCTGGGCCAGGGCCAAGGCAGTGGGGGCCGTTCCCTCACTGTTTCCAGGATGGCTTCGCGGGCCACATGAAACCACTTCGCGGGCCGGATCTGGCCCCCGGGCCTTGTGTTTGACATGTCTGCTATACTTATATTAGCAAACAAAACTTTGAATCTTCTGTGTGAATAGTTTGTTTTACATTCCATAACTGAACTCAACTGACTTCCTAAAAGTCTAGTCTGAATGGCTATTTTAGACTTACCTTAATTTGCACAAATCTATTAAATTGCTTTCTGTTTTACAGTTTGCTCCTCATTCTTACTGTACTCTTTTCTAGCAAAGCCTTTAAGTTCTCCTAATAGTACATTTCAAGCAATTCTAATTCCAGTTAAAATTAAAAACATAATATAATCTCAGAGCCCAGGGATTTATTTATACAACAAAGAGTAATGTGGTGTGTAATTAATTTATTATTGCACAAGCTTTCATGAATTACATATCCATGCAAGCAAGCAAGCAAGCAAGCAGGGACAAAATAGCTGCTATTTTCAGTAGGCAATTAACCGCTCTTAAATCAGTGTACTTATGGCATAATTCTTGACTAAGATAGCTCCAGAGAAGAGGTAAGTAGGTAACAGCATGTTGTGTGTTCTCACAAAAAGGTTGCCATGATGGATTGCGAGTCACTCAACAGCTATTTACAAGATACCAAAAGGTATTTACAACCCAGTTCCAAAATTCTGATGGCAGCAGCCTTCCTCCCTTTGTGCCCCACGGTTGGCATTTTCTTCCAGTTTTCAGCAAAAACGCCCCACAGGAAACAATTGATTCACTTTACGACTGAGGGGTTCACTGCATTCACCTAATGACTGCCGCAAAAAAAAAACCCCACATAAAATTGGTTTGGGTCACCTGATGACCTGCTTTAGACCTGTCATGACTTAACGTTATGGGAAGGCTGCATTATGATTGTAAATCGAGGATTACCGGTACCAATAAGCATATTTCTGAATGAATAGCCTTGCTTCTTAAGCACCTTAATTGCTGCAAAAAATCCCCATGGACCTTAAGCATCCTTAGCTTTCGCACACACAGACTGCCATAATTTTGGCAACCTGTGACAGGACATCTGACGCTTCTATATACAATCCTAAAATAATATTCATTGTTTTATAAATACAGGTAGTCCTCAACTTACGACCACAATTCAACCCAAAATTTTTGTTGCTAAGGGAGACATTGGTTGAGTTTTACCCCATTTTATGGCCTTTCTTGCTATACTTGTTAAGTGTATCACTGCAGTTGTTAAATTAGTAACACAGTGGTTAAGTGAATCTGGCTCCTCCCATTGACTTTGCTTGTAAGAAGGCCCCAAGAAGGTGATCACATGACACACACCCCGGCACACTGCGACCGTCATAAATGTGAGTCAGTTGCCAAGCACCTGAGTTTTGATCGCGAGCATGCTGCAACAGTTGTAATTGTGAAAAATGGCCATAAGGCATTCTTCAGTGCCACTGAAACTTCAAACAGTCACTAAACGAACTGTCGTAAGTTGAGGACTACTTGCAATTATTCAAATGCAGGTTCATTTGTCTGGAAAAGGTTTTTAAATGCCCATACCAACAAGGACCTCCACGGCAGCTAGAGAGTCGTCTTCCCAATCCATCTCCTCCTGCTTTTCTTCCAGTCCCTCTTTCAAGTTGGACGTGATTGGATAGAACTGCTTCCATTCGCCAATCAGCTTCTTTGTCGCAGAATCTGACAGCTTGAACGACTGCCCCGTGAGTGTGCCATTCAATCCAAATGGACTCAGAATAACTAGAAGTTGGAATGACAGAGGGAAAAATATATATATATATATCTCACATTAGAACAGCGATAATTAACCTCAGATCGTATGACTGCTGATGGAATCATGATGGCTCTCTCCAATGAAAACTTCCTCAGGACTATCTCACAGAAATATCTATTTTTGGAGGCATGCCAAACGGTATTTTTCCCAAGGGCTGCATATAATTCTTATTAAAATGGCTTTCAGCAGCTAAAATTGAGCATCGAAGAGAGGCTTAAGAGTGAACATTCCCTTTTAGACTATTTATACAAAGAAGTATCATTACCTAAGCCTTCAAAAGAGGACAGGATAAAAATGTCGGTATAATTATGCGATTGCAAACGATAGCGGGTGTAGAGCCAGATCTCTCTTCGACTAACGTCACCTCCTCAAAAATTGAACGCAATTTCGTAATAATGTAGGTTCCACTTTGCACAAGCCATTTTTGGAAATTAAGAGAATTAGAAATCTACAAATGTTATACAGATAGTCCTTGATGTACGACCACAATTGAGCCCAAAATTTATGTTACTAAGTGAGACAGTTGTTAAGTGGGTTTGCCCCATTTTACAATCTTTCCTGCCACACTTGTTAAGTGAATCACTGAAATTGTTAAATTAGCAACATGGTTGTTAAGTGAATCTGGCTTCCTCCTTTGAGAGCAAGCAACTAAATTTCATGGTTAATGTGTGCCATTGTGCCAACAGTAAAAAATGACAATAAAGGTTATCTATCTATCTATCTATCTATCTATCTATCTATCTATCTATCTATCTATCTATCTATCATCTATTTATCTATCTCATCCATCCACCCACTTGTCTATCTATCTATCCATCTATCCATCCATCTCTCTCTCTCTCTCTCTATCTCATCCATCCACCCACCCACTTGTCTGTCCGTCCATCCTATCTATCTATCTATCTATCTATCTATCTATCCATTGACTCTTGTCAGAAGGTCTCAAATGGTAATCACATGACTCCAGAACTTGGCAACCGTCATAAATATGAGTCAGTTGCCAAGCATCTGAATTTTGATCATGTGACCAAGGGGATGCTGCAAAAGTTGTAAGTGTGAAAAACAGTCTTAATTCACTTTTCTCAGTGCCACCGCAACTTTGAAGGGTCACTAAATGAACTGTTGTAAGTCGAGGACTACCTATACTTGGGATAGCAAAAAACAAAACAAAAAAACAAAACATGTACAGTACACGTTCAAATCAGCTTCCCGTGTTTTTTTTTTAAAAAAAACCTCCTTCCAGATTTTGAAAACCCCAGCTCTGCCTCCAAGCTCAACATTAGTCCATCCACTCTGTATTACAGATAGTCCTTGACATAGGACTCTAATTGGGATCGGAATATCCGTTGCTAAGCAAGGCGGCTGTTAAGCGAGTCGCAGCCAATTTTCAACCTATTTTGCCACTGTTGTTAAGTCAATCGCTGCAGTTGTTAAGTGAATTATGTGGTCGTTAAGTGACTCCAGTTCCTTCCCCTCCCCCTCCCCCCAATTGACTTTGCTTTTTGGAATCCATCTGGGAAGTTTGCAAATGGCGATCACATAACCCTGGGATGCTGCAGCCATCATAAATACATGCTGGTTACTAAATGCCCAAATTGTGTTCACATGACCATCAGAATGCTGTAGTGGTCATAAGTACAAGGACCGGTCATAAATGCAAGGATTGGACATAAACCCTTTTTTTTCTTTCCAGTGCTACTATAACATTAAACGATCGATTGCTAAATGAACGGATGGAAGTCAAAAGTTTCTCTGTGCGAATCTCTCCCATTTGTTGGAGATGTCATTTCCCTTGATCCCAAAAACTTCACGCCTGGCTCAACCTGCTTTATTTAACCCTTTCACGAGCACTTGGATGTGTTTTAAAGGTAAAGCTAAGCTTACTTACAAATGCAACCATAACTTGTGGGCAACCAATCATTAGTTATGCAAACAGCTTTTCAAATTTCAGACCAGACAGAAAGAGATTGAAATGTTTTTAATGCTGCCATGTAAGGAAAGAGTGGAATGACAAATTCACGTCTGCTGGTTTTTAACTGTGCATCGTGGTTTAGTATTATCAATAATCTCTTAACTCTGACAGGATCCGAAACTACTACACACACACACACAAAAAGTTAATGTCACAGGAATTAATAACTAAATGCCCTATTTGTATGAAAAGGAAAGCCGAGCTGCCATAAAGAGCTACTGATTACTGGCAATTTCAGGACAAGGACTTATTGTCCCTCATTAAAATGTATGTGAACTAAAACAGTATGTTATATAAGAATCATGTTCCATAACAACAGCTAGAAAGTAATCCTTTTGAACATCTGACACAGCAACCTATTAAAATAAATCAAGAATGGAAACAATGTTCTGATATACAACCGGGCAATTAAAAAAAACACATTTTGTTTTGCTTTTTTTTAAAAAAAATAGAAAACAAGAACAATGTACTGAATGAAATAAACACTGCAGGATGCTACCAAACGAATGGTTTGTAAGTTGAGGACCACCTGTACATTCTCCACACACAGCCAGATGATGATGATGATGATGATAATAATAATAATAATAATAATAATAATAATAATAATAATAATAATAATAATAATAATAATAAATACAACAGTTGATTGATATCGCTGTACCAGGAAACGCCAGAGTCGAAGAAAAAGAACTGGGGAAAATTACGAAATACCGCAACCTGGCCATCGAAACTGCGCGATTATGGATGAAACGTGTAACAGTGATACCCATTGTCATTGGGGCACTGGGAACTAGGTCCAAAAACTTTACAAAACACATCAAGAAATTGCAGGTTCCTGCAAAAACTCCAGCAAAGCTACAAAAAAACTGCGCTACTAGGAACATCTTACATTTTAAGGAGATACCTGGTTGATACCTAGGATGCTGGCAGCAACCCATATCAACCATTAGTGAAAGTCAATATGAGTATTCAGTTGACTGAGTTTCATGTTTTATGAATAAAAGTTTTGTAATAATAATAATAAAAAAGTTGGAAGGGACCTTGGAGGTCATCTAGTCCAACCCCTTATCCAAAAGAAAAATAAAGCTAATACAGGTAGCTGCCAACTTACGATCACAGCTGACCCCAAAATTTCTGTTGTTAAGCAAGAGCTTTCTTCAACGAGTCTTGCCCCGTTTTACAACCTTTCTTGCCGCAATTGTGAAGTGAATCACCACAGTTAAGGTAGTAACATGGTTGTTAAGTGAATCTGGCTTCCCCGTTGATTTTATTAATATTAATATTAAATTTATTTCACTTTGCCTGGTCCAAAGGCCGCAGAATGTGACCAAATGACTGCAACCGTCATAAATACATGCCAGTTGCCAAGCGTCTGAATTTTGATCACATGACCATGGGGATGCGGCAACAGTCGTAAGTGTGGAAAAACAGTCCTAAGTCACTTTTTCTAGTGCCATTATAACTTCAAACAGTAAGTACACGAACAGTTGTAATTTGAGGACTACCTGTAGTTAAAAAGCCTATTCTTTAGCCAGTCTTGTTTCAAATCTGGATTTAGCATGCAAACATCTTTGGTTGCCCTAACTCTGGGGTAGGCAAACTTGGCTCTTTGATGACTCGTGGACTTCAACTCCCAGAATTCCTGAGCCGTCCTGGTTCAGCTTGGAAACCTCTCCCTTTCCCCTCAGCATGGCTGGCTCAGGAATTCTGGGAGTTGAAGTCCATGAGTCATAAAGCAGCCTAGGCCTAGGCCAGGGGTAGGCAAACTTGGCTCTTTGATGACTCGTGGACTTCAACTCCCAGAATTCCTGAGCCGGCCTGGCTCAGCTTGGAAACCTCTCCCTTTCCCCTCAGCATGGCTGGCTCAGGAATTCTGGGAGTTGAAGTCCACGAGTCATAAAAGAGCCAAGATTGCCTACCCCTGGCCTAGGCCTAGTCCGCTTTATGACTCGTGGACTTCAACTCCCAGAATTCCTGAGCCAGCCACGCTGAAGAGAAAAGGAGAGGTTTCCATGGTGAGCCATGCTGGCTCAGGAATTCTGGGAGTTGAAGTCCACGAGTCATAAAAGAGCCAAGGTTGCCTACCCCTGGCCTAGGCCTAGGCTGTTTTATAACTGGTGAATTTCACTTGGAAAAAGACAGGGCGCGTTTCCTTTGATTATCCTGGTTCTCTCAATGAAATCACTGAGTTGGGGGGTTCAGGGAAACCATTACAGTGGCTTCATTTGGGGGGGAGAGGGGGGGTTGGTCTAGAAGACCTCCAAGCTCCCTTCCAGCTCTGTTTTTCTGACATTTCATTCCCATGTGCAAACCTACCATGAAAGACTCTTACTGGGAGATTTTGGTTCGACTTTGTGTTTTGTTTTGTTTTTTGCCTTGTGCGATTTCCACAGAATTCTATCCTCTTCCTCTTCCCTGTTTATATTAAGTCAGCAAGGGTGGTGATCCAGTGATCGGCACTGCTGTGTCATCAGTATGCGGATTACATTATCTCCCTTTCCTACTGGAATATGGAGGTGCTTGACAATTGCCTGGAGACATTTGCAGGCTGAATGAGAGCCAAGGCACGCAAACTGTATTCACAAACCATTGAAAGCATTGAACACAGATTGTTTGTTCTCAGGACTGGGTATTGGGACAGTGGCCTGTTCTGGATGAGGTAAGGTCCAAGAAGAAGTACATGTAGTCCTCAACTTAGGGCCACAACGGAGCCCCAGGTTTCTGTTGCTATGCGAGGCAGTTGGTTCAGTGAATTTTGCCCCATTTTATGATTCTTTCTTATCTTTCTTATTTCTGAATCTCTGTAGTTATTAAGGGAGTCACACGGTGGTTAAGTGAATCTGGCTTCCTCGTTGACTTTGCTGGTGAGAGGGTCGCAAAAGGGGATCACAGGATCACCCCCTGGACATTGCAGGGTCATAAATTGGGGTTGGATTTAAATAAGTTCTTAACACATTTTTAGTATTGTATTCTTGGGCATAATTATTTAATTTTTTTAATCTCTTTTTAAACTTTTGTATTTACACTTTTGATATTTATTGCCCTGTACACCGCCCTGAGTCCTTCGGGAGAAGGGCGGTATAAAAATTTAATTAATAAATAAATAAATAAATAAATAAATAAATAAATAAATAAATAAATAAATATGAACCAGGTGCCCAGCACCCAAATTTTGACCACGTGACCGTGGGGGAATGCTGAAATCGTCGTTAAGTGTGAAAAAAAGGTCATAAGTCACTTTTTTTCAGCATGGCTGAAACTTTGAGCAGTCACTAAACGAATGGCTGCAAGTCTAAGACTACCTGTAACCTGTACATAGTTTTAGGGTTTCTCCTTGGTTTCAGTACGCAAGTATCTTTGACCTACAATCACAATTGCAACTGGAATTTTGGTCATGCAATCATTAATTTGGTCATTAATCATTAATTTTATTGTTGTTAGCCGCCCTGAGTCCTTCGGGAGATAGGGCGGCATATAAGTCCCAAAAATAAATAATAAATAAATAAATAAATAAATAAATAAATAAATAAATAAATAAAGTCATCATGTGATTGCAGTCGTTAAGTTCAGCAACTGTGTTAAATCAATCCGGCTGCCTGATCCAATCGATCAGGAAGCTGTTGGATCACTCTGGCTGCCTGATCCAATCGATCAGGAAGCTGTTGAACAAATCTGGCTTCCTGATCCAACTGTTGTTGCCCGTTGAAAAAGAGCTAAAAAGGTTGTTAAATCACAATTGGGTGCCCACGGGACACCGCAGCTAGCCATCAATGTGAGCCAATTGCCCAGCGCCCAAACTGCACTCAGATGGCAGCAGGGGTGGTGCAGCAGTCGTAACTTTGAGGACAGGTTGTAAATCACTTTTTTTCCAAGGCTGTCATAACTTTCATTAACTGGATGGTCATAAGCCAAGGGCCACCGGTGCAGTAATGCTACAAACCCAGCCAACCAGTCACAAGGAGAAGCCATGCCCAACTTTGGCTAATAACAACTTGCACCCTTAGCTGAACTGTCAAGTCTCAGTGATCAATGTTAAATAACCTTTGTGCAACACATGCCATCAGAAGAAGGGCGGTATATAAATAAAATTATTATTATTATTATTATTATTATTATTATTATTATTATTATTATTATTATTATTATTATTATTATTATTATATTGAGCTACGTTTAGAAACTGTCTAGAAACTGCAACTAGTGTAGACCCCAGTTAAGCTACATAGGGCAACACCAGTCTTGAAGGATAAACACCAGTCATGGAGCATTAAATTACTGCCTATGATCGACTGGGTACAATTTAATCTGTCTGACTTCAAGCATTTAAAAGATTGCTTCCTTCAATCTTCCCGCACTAAAAATAACCGGGAGCGGGGAGCACCTGCTTGAACCCCCCAGAAATTGATTTGGTTCATAACAGCTTAATGACAGCACCCCCAATTATGCAATTCTTTGCTGAGGGAAGTACAAATGGGGGGGGAGAGGGGGTGCGGCTTGGTGCTCTCTGAGCTTGTTTTCATGGAAACATTTCATTACCGAACTAGGTAAGATCATCAGTGTGCAAACCCCACTCCGTTACTAGTACCGATGATGTAACCTAATTTGGTAATGAAAGGTCTGCAAGAAAACAACCAAGCTCAGAGACCACCCAGGACCCCTCATTTATTCCTCAGCTACAAATATTCTCCTTGATAAGCACAGCTCGTCCTAAGGGCATGGAGGCGAGCCATGATGACGAGCCGTGGCACGCAGAACCCTCTCTGTGGGCACGGGCGTCATCGCCCCAGTCCTAGGTCTTCAGCTGGGTTTTATAAAACCTTTTTGCTTTAGGCCTCCACCGCCGTGTGCAAAAATAAAAATAAAAATGGTTCAATTTCAACTTCTCGCGGGAAAAAAAAGATCTCACAAAGTTGGAATTGATTGATCGAACTGTTTAGTCCCGCCCAGTCTGCCATTACCACTGCAGCCACGCCCACCCAATTGGCCACACCCATCCAATGGGCCACGCCCACCCAATGGGCCACGCCCACCCAGCACCCGACAATACATAAGTGGGTTTTGGGTTGCAGTTTGGGCACTTGGTCTCTAAAAGGTTCGCTATCACTGTTCTAAGGTTTCTTTTTTTAAGCAACTGTTCAAGAAAACCTTATTCATATAGATCGGGGTAGGCTCTTTTATGAATCGTGGCTGGCTCAGGAATTCTGGGAGTTGAAGTCCATGAGTCATAAAAGAGCCGAGGTTGCCTACCCCTGATATAGATGCTTGTATGGTTTCAATTTTCAAGGACCGGAAATTTTTATTTATTTATTTTTATTTTAATTCCATTTATATCCCGCCCTTCTCCGAAGACTCAGAGCGGCTTACAAGCTTAGCAGGAAATCTTTTAGAGACTGTCCTGATTGCTTTTCCTTTTTCTACAATGATTTTTTTTTTGGATTATTCATTTTATGTCAGGCTTTATTTCAAATTTTTATTACTTTACCTCCAGAAAGGAAACAGGATTCGGAAGTAAAACAAAGATAGCATCCTTCGTTTTGCAGGACGTTTGTTAAATACCTAGTATCTTAATAAACATAACCTGCAAACAGCACGCTTATTGCCAAACCACTGTCATCTGCTTAAAGCAGACATGTCAAACACAAGGCCCGGGGGCCAGATCCGGCCCACGAAGTGGTTTCATGTGGCCCACGAAGCCATCCTGAAAACAGTGAGGGAACGGCCCCCGCTGCCTTGGCCCTGGCCCAGAGACCCTCCTCCTGCCAGAGACCCTCCGATCTGTCCCACTCCTGCCCAGGCCCCCATAGGCACCCTTGATGCCAACGATGTAGAGCTGGCCACGCCCACCCAGTAGGCCATACGCGCTCTAGCCACACCCACCCAGTAGGCCACGCCCACCCTGGCCATACCCACCCGGCCCCTGAGGGCAACTGCAATGCTGATGCGGCCCTCAATGAAATTGAGTTTGGCACCCCTGGCTTAAAGTTTGCTATGATGGATAATTTCTCTGACAAAATAGGAAAAAAAAATTAAGCACAAGTCAAAACAAAGCACTAAAATTCATGGGGGAAAACCATCTGAGACTCATCAGGTATTCTCTCCCACTGTGTGGTCATCTCTTGCGTTCCTCTCCCCACCCCCGCTGCAATATTTTGATTTAAAGTTTGGAAACCGAAGGATGCCATTTTTGCAGTCAAGCCAAACAAAACCTACCTTGAAAAGGACTGTTTGACTGCTGGGCGAGGGTGAGATGTTCTTCACTCAGGAAGTACACCGGTTGATGCTGGTTTATCTCCACACTGGTGCAAACGTTGCTGTCCCCGTGCAAGAAGAAGGTGAACGAGCAAGACAAGTGCTCACTAAAGAAGAAACAGAAGACAATACGCTTAATTAGCACCTATTAGCCATGCTAAGGTGGTCACTGGCCCATGTTTCAAAAGGGGGCACTTCTTAAAAAAAATTAGCAACCTGACCTAAAGCACCCCATTATGTGTAAGTTGAGAGCAGAATCTTTAAGAGGCTACCAATCAGTTATTTCAGTTCTTTCCATTTCACCAATCACGGTCTAAAGTGGCTGAACAGAAACTATAGTACAGCAATAAGCTTTTGTGGGTCCACCTTGGTGGCAGTATTAAACCTTGTCCTGGCAGTGTAAATCTAGGGCAGGGGTAGGCAACCTTGGCTCTTTTATGACTCGTGGACTTCAACGAAGAGAAGAGTGAGGGGTGACATGATAGCAGTGTTCCAGTATCTCAGGGGCTGCCACAAAGAAGAGGGAGTCAAGCTACTCTCCAAAGCACCTGAAAGCAGGACGAGAAGCAACGGATGGAAACTAGTCAAGGAGAGAAGCAACCTAGAACTAAGGAGAAACTTCCTGACAGTTAGAACAATTAACCAGTGGAACAACCTGACTCCAGAAGCTGTGAATGCTCCAACACTGGAAGTTTTTAAGAAGAGATTGGCCAACCATTTGCCTGGAATGGTATAGGGTTTCCTGCCTGAGCAGGGGGTTGGACTAGATGACCTCCAAGGTCCCTTCCAACTTCTTCTTCTTCTTCTTCTTCTTCTTCTTCTTCTTCTTCTTCTTCTTCTTCTTATTCTTCTTCTTCTTATTATTATTATTATTATTATTATTTACTATTAACTCCCAGAATTCCTGAGCCAGCCATGCTGAGGAGAAAGGGAGAAGTTTCCAAGTTGTGCCATGCTGGCTCAGGAATTCTGGAAGTCCACGAGTCATAAAAGAGCCAAGGTTGCCTACCCCTGATCTAGGAGTATGGGGGGAAAAATATATATTCAAAAGTGATACAAGTTGTCCTTGACTTAAGACCACAAGTGGGCCCAAAATTTTCAGAGCCGTTGTAACTTAAACGGTCACTAAATGGTTGTAAATTGAAGACTACCTGTACAGTATCACCATTATAACACAAATAGGACTGAGATCTTGCCTAGAATCACACATTGTTTCTCCACATTAATGCAACCAGAACATTTAAAAATAATATGCTTAGCATTGTCGTTGAAGCAGTTGATCGGGATTATACCTTCCAAACAAATCAAAATAAAAACAAAAATCCAGTCTAGAATGTGATACCAAAGGAGAATAGCAAAATGAATGTGAATAAGCTGCATATTATTCAGAATAAGTTAGGATCTCCAGTATCTTGCAGAACTCATGTCCTTTACCAAATTATTTTTCAGCAACATTTGAAGAAACATGCTTACTTTGAGATCTAAACAGTCTAAAGTTAGAATTGAGAAAAGAATCTGGCTATTTAAATTTGCAATTCAGTCTTTAGATTCAAAATACGTACTATGAAAAGAAGAGTATTAATGTAAGAGAAGCCTCAAGAAAGAAATAAAAACTAAAACATTTAAGAGAAAATATATTTGGCAGGACTCTTTTAAAATTAATTTGTATTCCATGATCTTCAAATTACTAATGAGCATTTCAGAAAACGAAACGAAACTACAGCACAGAAACATATTTTCTCCAATTAAACTGCAAGTAAATTAACAATAGTGGTGCTTGAAGTTATTCTGGCAATCCTCAAATGCAACCCCAGGAACTAAATTGTCCCCTGCTGTTCCAAGTTTTCAGAAGCCCTGAAAACTGGAACTCAATATCGTGGCTCCCAAACTGTGGCACTACAACAAACCCATAGGGGCACAGTAGGATTATCTTACTACGTAATAAACAAAACAGCGAGTGACATCACTGCACACAGTTTGAGAACCACGACTGGCATCGCCAACTAAGACTGCGAACCAAGTTTGAAATCTCAGACTTAATGGACTAACGCGACCAAACGCAGGTGGTACTGTTCAGTCACTAAACTGTGTCCGACTCTTGGTGATGGTTTCATTACTAAAGTAAGTTAACACTCTGGCCCGGATGACGCTACCTAGTTTGGGTAACGAAATGTCTGCGAGAGAACCACCAAGCTCAGAGAACCAAGGGGAGGGCCTTCTCTGTGGGCGCTCCGGCGTTATGGAACCAACTGCCGGTTGAGCTCCGGATGGCATTGGACCTTCGCTCCTTCCGGCGCGGGCTGAAGACCCACTTATTTGAATTAGCTGGTCTGGCCTGATGGGGAATGTTAGGGTTTTTTAATGGGTTTTTATTGTTTTTATTGTTATTGTAACTTTTAATTGGGCATTTGTTTAATTCTTGTATTGTTATTTATATATGCCCTGTTAACCGCCCTGAGTCCTTCGGGAGAAAGGCGGTATACAAATATAATATAATAATAATAATAATAATAATAATAATAATAATAATAATAATAATAATAATAATAATAATAATAACCTACCAAGAAATCCTGGCCCTGTGCCACCACGCTTGGTGGCTTTCTCTTCTCCTTTCTTAACATCTGCACGAGGCGGCTAGGTGAACTCACCCACCGCCATGGGGTAGGACAGGGGTAGGCCACCTTGGCTCTTTTATGACTCGTGGACTTCAACTCGCAGAATTCCTGAGCTAGCATAGCATGGAAACCTCTCCCTTTTCCCTCAGCATGGCTGGCTCAGGAATTCTGGGAGTTGAAGTCCACGAGTCATATAAAAGAGCCAAGGTTGCCTATCCCTGGGGTAGGGTATCACCTAATTATGTATCTCCACCTCTGGCAATTTAAGTGATGTCATGAGAGATTTATCCAGTGTCTGGAGGCTGTAAGGGTCTGGATGGGGAAGCACAGCTAGCAAAATAGAATAAGCTTTGGGTTGTGCGGTCCACCAGTTGCAAGCCTTTGCCATCTTTGGTGCTAGATGGGTTTGCTTCTTACAGTGTTTTCCCGAAAATAAGTCCCGGTCATATACACATACACATACACACACACACACACACAGCCTCCAAAAGAGGCAGTAGGTCTTATTTTCAGGGGATGTCCTCCCCCCTCCACACACACACACTCCAGATAACCTGTCTCGCCGTGGCAGCGCTAACAGCCCTGTCCAGGAGGAGTCTGTGTGGCTGCTGGCCCACTTCTGCGGGCGCTCGTGGCAGGAGCCCACATGGCCTGCCGAGCCGCCTACATGAGGCGAGGCAGGTGGGGAAGGGGGTGGAGCTTCCCCAAAGGTGCCAAACACTTTTCGCCCAGAGGGAGACTGGAAGCTTTGTCCGTTTGCAAATGGGGTGCTTAGAAGTATTTATCGAGAAGGCCAGATTTATAGAAATATTGACGTAATAGAAAATTAATGTTATCCTACCTAATATAGATATTGAAAATCCAAGGAGAGGAGCTGCTCGGATGTTACCCCTGAATCGTATCGGAAGAGGAATGGGAGGGAAGAAAGGAGAGGAGAGAGGGAAGAGAGTAGAGGAGGGGAAAGGAAGTAGGAAGGTTAGAGGAAAAGAGGAGAAGTGGGGAGAAACGGGAGGAAAGTGGTGAGGGAACGAGGAGAGGAGGGGAAGAAGAGGGAAGTAGGAACGGAAGGAGAAAGGGAGAAAGAAAGTAGAGAAGAGGAAAGAGAGAGAAGGAGGGTGGAGACAGCGAAAGGGGAAATGGACAAGCAGCACCCAAACTTACGGGTATGTGTCTATGTATGGCGGTATATTTACTGATTTGTTTGTGGAAGAAATGGAAAAATTAAAAATGAATATAAATACATTAAAAAGAAACTGAGCGATTCGCTCCATTTCCATACGGTCCATAGGTGCCCAAACGCACTTTTCGCCCGGATGGAGAAATGACGGGGACCAGAAGTTTTGTCTGCTTGCAAATTTATTTTATTTATTTTTATTTTAATTCCATTTATATCCCGCCCTTCTCCGAAGACTCAGGGCGGCTTACAAGCTTAGCAGTAGCCTCCATTCTATGTATATGCCTGCTTATTAGGGCTTTCACACACACCCCAAGCGGCATTATTACAAAGCCCTGTTTCCAAGCGCCCCATTTGCAAGCAGACAAAGCTTCCAGTCTCCCTCTGAGCAAAAAGTGTGTGGCACATCTGGATTGCCTGCCTTCCCCCCCCTCCGTACTCAGACTTGCCTGCGCTGCACCAAGGGGCTGGTGGGCTGCGGCTGCTGCCAGACACCATTGGCCCCCGCGCGCTCGCCGCGGCTTCTGCTGGCCACTGTTGTTAAGCGAATCACTGCAGTTGTTATATTAGTAACACGGTTGTTAAACGAATCGGGCTTCCCCTTTGAATTTGCTTGCCCTGAGGCCGCGAAAGAGGATCACGTGACCCGGGACACTGAAACCATCACAAGCATGAGCCAGTTGCCAAGAGTCTGAATCTTGAACACATGACCATGGGGATACCGCAACAGTCGTTAAGTGTGAAAAAGGTTGTAAGTCCCTTTTTTCACTGCCGTTGTAACGTTGAATGGTCACTGAATGAACTGTTGTTAGTTGAGAACTACCTGTACTTTTACTCAGTGACGATCGACAGACAGCAATAGCAATAGCACTCAGACTTATATACCACTCCATAGCGCTTTATAGTACTCTCTGAGCAGTTTACAATGTCAGCATATTGCCCCAACAATCTGGTTATTCATTTTACTGACCTCAGAAGGATGGAAGAATGATAGATTAGAGATAGATAGATAGATAGATAGATAGATAGATAGATAGATAGATAGATAGATAGATAGGAGGCAGGCAGGCAGGCAGGGCAGGCACGCAGGCAGGCAAGTCTGAACTGTTTTTATTATTTTATGTTTTTATGGTGTACGTCACAAAACTCACTGATTGAGATGGGCAGCTATACAAATTAATTAAATAAAGGAAGTGATTTGGTGATGCCACGTTTGCAGCAAGGTTAGATCAGCTAATGGGAAGATCAGCAGCAGATCACAAAAAATTGGGGGGGAGGGGGAATTACATGGAGGCCTGGTATTAGTTGAACCTTAAGCAAGTTCAAAATTGTACAGAGACCAAAACCATGTGTCGAAGTGTGGATATATACTTTTCTGCAGAAATCTGCCTGCAATTATCATCCATAAATATATGATAAGGCTGAAGGATAATGAGGGCCATCAATATACACCATCTCAAAACTACTGTATTTCCTAAATTTAAAAAAGGGTTTATTACTATAATTTATAGGGACGTGGTGGCTCAGTGGGTTAGGACACTGAGCTTCTCGATCAGAAAGTCGGCAGTTTGGCGGGTCGAATCCTGAGTGCCGCATAACAGAGTGAGTGCCTGTTACTTGTCCCAGCTTCTGCCAACTTAGCAGTTCAAAAGCACGTAAAACATGCAAGTAGAAAAATAGGGACCACTACGGTGGGAAGGTAACAGCGTTCCGTGCGCCTTTGGCGTCTAGTCATGTCGGCCACATGACCACGGAGACGCCCTTGGACAAGCGCTGGCTCTTCGGCTTTGAAACGGAGATGAGCACCGGCCCCTAGAGTCGGAAACGACTAGCACGCATGTGCGGGGGAACCTTTACCTTTACTATAATTTATAAACCCCAAGGAGCTATTCCCTGACTAAATTGCTTTGCCAATGAACCCAATGAGAACTGAGGTTTCTTTTAAATGTTCAGGTGAACATTTTATTCATACGACAAACAGCCTAAAAGATTAAAAATACACGAACAGATGAGAAGCAGCAATAGACAAACAGCCTAAAAGATTAAAAATACACGAACAGATGAGAAGCAGCAATATCCAATCACAGCTCCATAACAATAAACATACATCAGGAGCGTCCAACCTTGGCAACTTTTAAGACATGTGGACTTCAAGATGTCTGGAAGTTGGAAGTCCACATGTCTTAAAAGCTGCCAAGGTTGCACACCTCTGCTGTAAGTGGTTATCTGCATACTTGCATGTAGACAACCAATCTGACCTGAAGCAAATTCTCACAAAACCATTGTCACAAATCCTCATGAAACAACAGAACACAAGTGCCAGATCCTTCACCTAGCTCAGGGGTAGGGAATTATGGCTCTTTATGGCTCAGTGGGTTAGGATGCTTTTCGATCAGAAGGTTGGCAGTTTGGCAGGTCAAATCCCGAGTGCCGCATAACAGAGTGAGCGCCTGTTACTCGTCCCAGCTTCTGCCAACCTAGCAGTTCGAAAGCACATAAAAATGCAAATAGAAAAATAGGGACCACTACGGTGGGAAGGTAACAGCATTCCATGCGCCTTTGGCGTCTAGTCATGCCAGTCACATGACCACGGAGACGTCCTCGGACAAGCGCTGGCTCTTCCGCTTTGAAACGGAGATGAGCACCGGCCCCTAGAGTCGGAAACGACTAGCACGCATGTGCGGGGGAACCTTTACCTTTACCTTTTTATGACTTGGAGACTTCAACTCCCAGAATTCCTAAGCCAGTCGTACTGGCTCAGGAATTCTGGGAGCTGAAGTCCACAAGTCATAAAAGGGCCATAGTTCCCTGCCCCTGGCCTAGCTACTCTACTTCATCCCTACATCTACACCAATGGTGCCATCCCAGGCCCCAACCAGTTAACATACAGCTACAGGCACTTTCACATTCTTCTGAGGTGATATATGCCATCATCTGCCAGCAGTGTCAGCCTAGATTCTATGTAGGGCAAACATACCAGATGTTGCGCAAAACCATTAACCACAGTGAGTTTGACATCAAGATTCCAATTAGGAACAAAGTAAAAGCAGCATTTTAAATCTCCCAGGATATTTCATCACCGATCTCCAAATGGCAGTTTTGAAAGAAACTCTTGACAGCACAACTGAATGGAAAACAGCTGAGTTTACATATCAAAGAGGTTTCAGGCCATCTCAGAACCATTTAACAATATACAATGAGTTCTTAACACTTTACAATTGTTCACTGATAACTTGCTCCATGTCAGACTAAACCACTCTGTGCATCTACTGAAGTGAACAACCAGGTCATCATGAAAGCTCATGCCTTAAATAAAATAACCTCAAGAAATGCTACCAGATTTTCTGAAGCTTGGCTATCAAGACAACACAAGTGTTTTCAACCTGGGCAAGTTTAAGACAGACGGACTTCAATAAGGGAGAATATTTATAGCTCAGGGTTGAAATGAGGGGTCCTTGGTGCTCTCTGAGCTTGGTTGTTTTCTTGCAGACGTTTCATTACCAGATGAGAGTTGACGGACTTCAACTCCCAGAATTCCCAGCCTAGGCAGCCATCCAAAACTTGCCAAAATTGAGAAACACGGTGGCCTAACAAGAATCTCCTCCTACAACAGCTCCCTACCAAGTTCATTAATCTGGCACATGTTTATAAATGCCTTGTCACTTGCATTTTAAGCACCTATCCAAGCTGTTTCAAGGACACACTGAGACATTGCTATCACATTTACAAAACAAAACAAAAAAAAAATCCTAGTGAGTTAAAATTAGTATTACACGAGACAGACAAGGGATTTATTTCCCTGTTCTCTTCACCTTATCTCAACGAATGAGATAAATGCTGTACAACATTTACAGAGTTAACACACCAAAGCGTGGAAGAAAAAATAAATAAATATTTGTGAGAAAGTAAAAACAATTTCCACCCACACTCAAGTGATGGAAGCGTTGCACATGCTCTGCCAGTAATGATCCAATGGAAATCAAACCTTTTAATATTTCGTTTGCTTCCCTAAAAGATACTTAGGACCACAGTTGAGCCCAAATTTTCCGTGGCTAAGCAAGGTAGGTAAATAGGTTTTACTCCATTTTATGACCTTCCTTGATATTAAGTGAATTGCTGCCGTTGTTAAATTAGTAACACAGTTGTTAAGGGAATCTGGCATCCCCGTTGACTTTGCTTGTCAGAAGGTCGCAAAAGGGGATCACATGACCCAAGGACATTGCAAGCAAAGTCAGTGGAGAAGCCAGATTCACTTAACAACCGGGTAACTAGCATAAAAAAGTGCAGTGATTCACTTAACAACTGTGGCAAGAAAGGTCGCAAAATGGGGCAAAACTCACTTAACTATCTTGGTTAGCAATGGAAAATTTCAGCTCAATTGTGATCGTAAATTGAGGATTACCCATATTTTATTTTTTGTGTGCCTGTCAATTAATTTATCTTTTGCATTTAGACAGTGCTAAGCTTCAAAAACAAATGAAGCCATTATACAGTGTAAGATTTTGTGTCCTGATGTTGGGGTCAGTCTGTGCTAGATCTTTAAGCATTAGCTCAGGAACAGATTCAGCCTTCATTTTAAACTGGCTATGAGCCAGTTCCAAACAGCTGTAGAGTAGCTTATAGACAAATGAAAATAGACCAGATCTTGTGCTACAGACAAATTTCTCTGCATAGAAACAAGAAATTCAGAATTCAAGCAATGAGGTTTTCATCATTTTAACCATTTACTTTGTACAAGAAGGTACTTGGGATAATTACAGCCAAATTGTTATTGAAGAACCAATACAGAAAAGCCCAAGATAATTAAAAGTGAGATAAGCTTTATAATTTTGTAACTGAGATGCAAAGGATGTTATTAAGCAATTTTACTAATTAAAAAAAAAAGATTAAATTGGAATTGGAATTTGAAACCCTGCCGGTCAGTAACAAGGGCCTCTGACATTTTCAAACACAACTCCACAAAGGAAAGGCCTCTTCCAAAGTTATCTGGGTTTTGACGGCCTTTTGGTGACTACAAGCTCAACAATATTTACTTCAGTTACTCTCTAGACTTCCAACGAAGTGTGGCAAACACTTTCTGCATCTCATTGCAAAATGCAGTTTCACAAATTACTTTTAAAGTGAAGCTTGCTTGCTTTTGCAGTCAGAAAAAAAGCACACTTTGTGGACTCTGTAAAAAGCAATGTGTCCATTTTAAATTAGTAAAATGTCTGGAGTTCCAATATCTTGGGGATATTATTCATTCTTGGGATAAAGTCATTCTTTAGTATTTATTATAAAATTTATAGGCTATAAGAAGAAACATGATTATGCCGCACTTTTGCCAAGCAGGAATGAGAATGAAAAATTCAATAACTGGAAGAGTCTAGAATTTTTTTCTGAATAATTCAGGGAGTTTTTACTCTTCTAGGGGAAAGTTAGCTCATTTGATTGTAAGGAAAAACCATGTCTTTATTCCCTACAGTTAACTTGAATGGAAAAGAACTGATCCCCGAAAGCAATTTAAGTGAGCTCTCAAAATAATGAAATTACAGTACGTTATATTTCTTACTTGACTCCTGGAGAAAAATAATTATACACTCATGCAAACTGAACACTCAATTGTAGAGTTTGATGGGATTCACTTACATTCTTGCCCATGCCTGCTCAAAGCCTGTTTACCGCAATTAATCACTTTTTTTAATTAGTTAAAGATTGCCAGCCTTTATGAAGCACAAGATCTTCTTCATCTGATTTACTAAAAAAAAAAAAATAGACGACCTAATCTGGCCTTTATAAAAAAAAACATTCCAACCCATTAACTTTCTTTCATTATCTACGGTAGATACACAACAAAAGACTATGCCCAGATAAATCACACCGAGATCTAAACAAGACTTTGTTAAGAGTCAAAGAATTCCTGAATCTGGAAGTTTGTATGGAATGATCAGTATGACACCAATTAGTGAGAAATATGGAATAGAGACTCCTTCTCCGATTGCCTCTCAGCAGTTATTCCATGCCATGGACTCCTTGTCACTTAGAGTACAGGCAGTCCTCAACTTACAACAGTTCATTTTGTGACCGTTCAAAGTTGCAATGACATTGACAAATGTGACTTATGACCAGCATCCACAACAGCCATGTTTTTGACTGTCGCGGTGTCCCAAGGCCGGGGTTATGTGATCACCTTTTGCAACCTTCTGACAAGCAAAGACAAAGGGGAAGCCAGATTCACTGAACAATCGGGGTTATTAACTTATCAGTTGCAGGGATTCACTTAACAACCATGACAAGAAAGGTCATAAAATGGGGCAAAACTCACTTAACCAATGTCTCACTGAACAATGGAAACTTTGGGGCTTAATTGTGATCATATTCCACACCTTCGCTCCTTCCGTCGCGATCTAAAGACATTCTTATTTGAACAAACCGGCCTGGCCTGATGGGGGATGGGGTTTTTTTATTGTTATTTTAATATTTGTATTTACTGTTTTTAGTTGGGCATATATTTAATCCCTTTTAACTTTTGTATCTCTGTATTTTTTATGCTTGCCCTGTTCACCGCCCTGAGTCCTCCGGGAGAAGGGCGGTATATAAATAAAATTATTATATTATTATATTATATTATATTGAAGACTACCTGTACTATAATATAAGGTAGGGGTCCCCAACCTCGGCAATTTTAAGACCTGTGGACTTCAACAGGTTGAAGTCCAGAAGTCTTAAAGTTGCCAAGGTTGGAGACCCCTGCTATAAGGTGTTATACACAGAGCTCTTAAAGTCAAGTCAGAAACAGTGCAAAGGTTTATGTGGCTACAGTCTTAATTGAAAGTGGGCATTGGAACAGGATTTTTAAAACTGAGTTCCAAGGAGACCAGGATGGTCTAGAACAGGGACAGGCAACCTTGGCTCTTTTATGACTTGTGGACTTCAACTCCCAGAATTCCTAAGCCAGCATGGAATTTTTGAAGAAGAGGCTGGACAACCATTTGTCTGAAATGGTATAGGGGTTCCTGCCAGAGCAGGGGGTTGGACTAGAAGACCTCCAAGGTCCCTTCCAACTCTATTGTTATTGTTGTTTAAGGAATTCACATTATTCAACCATACACAAAAATGGCAAACTGACCCAAAAGACATCTTATATGATAATCCAATTCCACACAGATGAACGAGTGTTTTAGATAAATACAATCCCTCTCTTCATGTACAATATATCGAGCATGACTAGAGCCTAAAAACAATTCAGAAGAATAAAACCCATCGGGCTAAAAATGACCAATCTTGGCTGAGTAATTAATTTTCCCAGGTCTGTGCAGGACCGATTCAAATCGTAGATTATTTACAGAATACAAATTATGTTCTTATTCTTGTCTGTCTAATCTGTCATCGTGCATGTCAGCAGTTTCTAAGATAAAACGAATGAGGGTATCTGAGCAACTGCCGTATCCTGATGGGACTAGTCCACTTGTTACCCAGCGGAAACGGCCTACTTCGGATCCCGTCAGCCGAACAATTTTGGCTGGCGAGGTCTAGGCGAAGAGCCTTTTCTGCTGTGGCCCCAGTCCTCTGGAATATTTTCCCATCAACGCCCACCCTCCCGGCCTTCTGGAAGACTTAAAAACGTGTTCTGCTGCTTGGCCTGCTCCACCCACCCCCCAACAGAGGCCTGCTACATGGGGGAGGCAAATGGGATAGAGATGATTCTCACCGCCAGGTTGTCCATCATCTTTAATTTTTTAATTTTTATTCTAATTTTAATTGTTCTTAACACTTATTTTTTTTCTTTTCTTGTAAGGAGGTGTGATGGCTCAGCAGTTACAAGATGCTGAGCTTGTCAGCTGGAGAGCGGACAGCCCAGGTTCAAGAACCAAGCTCTGCACAACAAGGATGAGCTCCCGTTGTTTTGTTTCAGCTCCTGCCCACCTAGCAGCTCGAATGAATGCAAATGCAAGTAGATTAATAGGTACCACTTTGACAGGAAGGTAACAAGAGTTCCATGCGCCTTTGGCGTATAGCCATGCTGGCCACATGAACGTGAACATTGCCTTTGGACAACGGTGGCTCCCTCGGCCAAGAAACAGAGATGAGCACCCGTTGCGTCAAACACAACCGACAGGGAAACCTTTACCTTTCATTCTCTTGCAAGTCCTCAACTTACGGCCATAATTTGAGCCCAACGTTTCTGTTGCTGAGCGAAACATTGGTTAAGTGAATTTGCCCCATTTTACGAACTTTTCTTGCCATAGTTGTTAAGTGAATGGCTGCAGCTGTCAAGTTAGTGAGACTGCTGTTAAGTGGTTTCCTCACTGACTTTGTTTACCAGAAGGTTGCAACAGGTGATGAAACAACCCTGGGACACTGCAATGGTCACAAATACGAGACAGCTGAATTTTGATCACGTGATCCGGGGGATGCTGCAATGGTCATACATGTGAAAAGCAGTCCTAAGTCACTTATCTCAGTGCCATTGTAACTTTGTCACTAAATAATAATAAAGTTGGAAGGGACCTTGGAGGTCATCTAGTCCAACTCCCTGCAGGAATCCCTATACCATTTCAGACAAATGGCTTTCCAGTCTCTTCTTAAAAACTTCCAGTGTTGGAGCATTCACAGCTTCTGGAGGCAGGTTGTTCCACTGATTAATTGTTGTAAATGTCAGGAAATTTCTCCTTAGTTCTAGGTTGCTTCTCTCCTTGATCAGTTTCCATCCGTTGCTTCTTGTTCTGCCTTTGGACGCTTTGGAGAATAGCTTGACTCCCTCTTTTTTGGGGCCGCCCCTGAGATATTAGAACACTGCTATCCTGTCCCCCCTCGTCCTTCTCTTCATTAAACTAGACATGCCCAATTCCAGCAACCGTTCCTTATATGTTTTAGCCTCCAGTCCCCTAATCATCTTTGTTGGCTCTTCTCTGCACTCTTTCTAGAGTCTCAACATCTTTTTTTACATCGTGGTGACCAAAACTGATGCAATATTCCAAGTGTGGCCTTACCAAGGCATTGTAAAATGGTATTAACCCTTCACATGATCTTGATTCTAATCCCTCTGTTAATGTAGCCTAGGACTGTGTTGGCTTTTTTGGCAGCTGCAGCACACGGCTGGCTCATATTTAAGTGATAATAAACTGTGGCAAGTTGAAGACCACCTGTGCTTCCATTTTTTGCAAACCTATAAAGTTGAAATGAAAGAAGCTAAAGGCATGGGTTTTTTTCCCCCCCAATACCTAAGCTCTGCTTAGGCTTGGGCTTATTTGTTTCATAGGATGAAGAATGCACCTCTAATAAAAAGAAGCTTACTTTCATCAATATGCCACTAGGACCTGTCCATGAAATATTGAATTCTTGCAACAGCGGCATAATCATAAATGAATATCAATAAGAACACTTTTCTCAGTAGCAAACCTAGAAGATTTTACGCCATGAATCATACGGCCCTTCAACGCCATGAATCATATGGCCCTTAACCAGCCCAAACTGGTTAAGCAGCAGAATACAAAATGTTGAGTAAATGCAGCTCTTAAAGGAAAGATATTCTACATGTTACAGAAACATGCAGTAAAAAGGGTAAGCTTTGTGAATGTAAACAAAATGATGGTGTGAAATTTATACAGCAGTAATAAAATATAATCACTGTGAGAAAGTTAACAATTTACAAAGTACAGGTAGTCCTCGACATACGATCACAATTCAGCCCAACATTTACACTACTAAGTGAGATAGTTGATAAGTAAGGTCTGCCCCATTTTGCGACCTTTCTTGCCACACTTATGACCGTGGCAGCATCCCCAATGGTCACGCGATCAAAATCCAGGCGTTTGGTAACTGTCCCATACTTATTTGACAGTTGCAGTGTCCTGGGGTCATGCCCGCTATACATATAAATGACATTTTTGGAAAAATTATGAACTTTAGGTAAAAAAATCCTTAAAATTACCAAGGTCAAACTGCATGAAAACTGCTTCAGGAACTTACAAGTATTTGAAAGATGTTTTCTAGTAAACTGTATAACTATTAAGAGGAAAGGGGATATTTTAAGGCAAACGCTTCCATTTTAGAAAAGCCAAGGAGTGAAAAATTAAAACATAATATTGTGTCACTTTTTTGTCTCACTGGTAGAGACAAAATAATAAACAAATAAATACATTTTCAGTTTCTGGTCAGCCTACATAACTCTGAAGCACACCCACAATAATTATACCCAAATTACAAAAGTTTGTTGCTATAAAAAATTTAAAAAAAAACAACCCAATTTTTAGGAAAGTAGCTTGAGTATGTTTATTTATTCATCTAATTTATACAGCCCCACCCATTTCAAAAGAAGTGATTCTGCCTAGCACACACACTAAGAGTAAAGTAAGGCTTTGTCTCAATCCGGCCAAGACTGAGTGGCTGCGCATACCGGCATCTCGGGCTAACCAGCCTATTCCATCTTTAATGATGGAGGTGTTGCCCCCCCCGTTGATAGGGCACGCAAGTTGGGCGTCCTCCTGGATTCGCGGCTCAGTTTTGAAGACCACATAGGAGCCGTGACCAGGGGGGCCTTTGCCCAGGTTCGCCTGGTGCGCCAGTTGCGGCCCTACCTGGACCAAGATGCCCTACGCACAGTCACCCATGCACTCGTGACCTCCCGGTTGGACTACTGCAACACTCTCTATATGGGGCTGCCCTTGAGGACCACTCGGAGGCTTCAGCTGGTGCAGAATGCGGCCGCGCGGGTTGTGATGGTGGTTTCCCGATACTCCCATGTAACACCTCTACTCTGCGAGCTGCATTGGCTTCCGGTTGCCCTCCGGGTGAGATTCAAGGTGCTGGTGATGACCTATAAAGTCCTAAATGGCTTGGGTCTGGGATATCTGAGGGAGCACCTGCTGCCGGCATCAAGCTCCCTTTGTCCTGTGCGCTCCCACAGGGAGGGTCTTCTCAGGGTACCGCCGGTAAAAGATTGCCGGTGGACAATACCCAGGGGGAGGGCCTTCTCTGTGGGTGCGCCGGCCCTTTGGAACCAGCTGCCTGTAGAGCTTAGGACTGCCCCTGACCTTCGCTCATTTCGCCGGGACCTGAAGACCTGGCTCTTTGAGCATTCTGGCCTGGACTGAGAGTATTAACCGGGGTTTTAATTGTATTTTAATTGTTATTGGGGTTTTTAGTTGCAAGGTTAGTTTAATCATTTTAACTGTTTTTAATTTATGTAATTTGTTGGACTGTTTTAAAAAAACCTTGTGAACCGCCCTGAGTCCTACGGGGGAAGGGCGGTATATAAGTTTAATAAAATAAATAAATATATATATATAAACATTAGCTATAATGAAAAGTAAAACATTAGAAAATGGTTAAAATTAATAGGCATGGGGATGCTAACAGCAATTCACTCCTGGCATAACCAGGTCTTAAGGGACCTTTGGAAGCGTAGAAGTGTTGAGGCCATTCTCACCTCCAGTTTGTTGGCTTGTTGTTTTTTTTTTCAGAGAAGGAAGAACTTTTTGTGATTGAACATGTAAGACTGTTTTTTACTCCTTCTTTTCTAATGCCCAGATCGATATGCCTGTCTTTAAATATAATTCATCTTTAGCTTGTCCCTACTTAAAATTGCTTGAAGGGTGTGAAATGACACTAAGCGTCCCTACTAAACAGCTACTTGTCAAATTAATAAATAAGTGTTGCTGCTGTTTATATCTCTCTCAACAGCTGTTCTCATGAACAAAAAAAGGAACAAGGGTGAACCAGGATTAGAAGTGAGTGCCCAACTAGGAAATGCAAAGAACATTATTTATTTATTTATTTAGATTTTTATACCGCCCTTTTCCTGAAGGACTCAGGGCGGTTTACAGGGCAGCATAAAATACAATATAAAGATAATATAAAATTAAAATAAATTAAATTAATTAAGCCCAACAATTAAAACAATATATAAAAAGCTAAAACCCCTTCAGTCCAGGCCTGATAGATCAAAAAACCAGGTTTTCGGGTCCCGGCGAAATGAACGCAAATCAGGGGCGGTCCGAAGTTCCACAGGTAAATCATTCCAAAGGGCAGGCGCGCCCACAGAGAATGCCCTCCCTCTGGGGATCACCCGCCGGCACTCCCTAACCGCCGGCAGCCTGAGAAGGCCCTCCCTGTGGGAGCGCACAGGACGATGGGAAGTTGATGCCAGCAGCAGGTGTTCCCTTAGATAGGTGTTCCATTAGAGCCATCAGATGATCCGTTTAACGGAGAAATACTGAACGCGTGAATAGGTATAACACTTAGAATAGAGCAGAAACTGATTACAAAATGTTAAGAGGAGACAGTAAAAAAAAATCAATGCCTGGTAATATCAAAGAGTTAAGTGATAGCAAATAAAAAAAAAAAAGCTATGGCCACCAGGGACCCAGGCCAAATACAGGTTGTCCTAAACCAGGAGTCTTCAAACTTGGCAACTTTAAGACTTGTGGACTTCAAGTCCCAGGAATTCTGGGAGTTGAAGTCCACAAGTCTTAAAGTTGCCAAGTTTGAAGACCACTGTCCTAGACTTACAACCGCAGCCGAGCCCAAAATTTATGTCGTTAAGCGAGACCTTTCTTAAGTGAGTTTTGCCCAATGTTACGACCTTTCTTGCCACCGTTGATAAATGAATCACTGAGGTTCTGCTATTAACAAACGGTTCAGTGAATCTGGCTTCCCCATTGACTTTGCTTGTCAGAAGGTCGCAAAAGGTGATCACATGACTCCGGGACACTGCAACCGCCATTAATTTTGAGTCAGTTCTCAAGCATCTGAATTTTGATCGCGTGACCATGAGGCTGTTGCAACAGTTATAAATGTGAAAACGGTCGTAAGTCACTTTTGTCACGGCAGTTGTAACTCTGAACAGTCGCTAAATGAACTGTAGCTATACAGGTAGCCCTCGGCTTACAACAGTTTGTTTACAAAGTTACAATGGCCCTGCATAGGACCAGTTTTCACAGTTACAAACTTTGCAGCCTCCCCATGGTCATGGGATCAAAATTCAGACGCTTGGCAACTGGTTCATATTTATGACGGTCGCAGTGTCCCCGGGGGTCACGTGATCACCGTATGCGATCTTCTGACCAGCAAAGCCAATGGGAAAGCCAGGATTCACTCAACAACTGGGTTACTAACTTAACAACTTCAGTGATCCACTTAGTAACTGTGGCAAGAAGTCATAAAATGGGGCAAAACTAACTTAACATAAATTTGGGGCTCACTTGTGGTCAAAAGTCAAGGACTATCTGCACACACAGAGAAAATGGGCTGCTAATAATAATAATAATAATAATAATAATAATAATAATAATAATAATAATAATAATAATAATAATAATAATAATAATAATAATAATGGAAGAATAGCAAGGGAACAAAAACACACATTTTCTTTTCTTCACAGCAAGATGAGGAATGCGGTCCAGAGTTCTGAGGTGCTAGAATGCATTTTTGTTCCAAAACATTCTTCAGGGATTTGATTTTTTTTTTTTTAAATCAATCCTCCTCAGAATCAGACAGCCTGAATATGCTTGGAATTTCTTGATTTCTCCTCCAAGATTACTTTAAGATGAAAACTAAGTCAAATTGCACATAAAAGAAATTAGTGCTGCTTGAACACTTAAGATGGAAGAAAACCCGTTACAGCTGCCCTTGAATGGAACTAATAATATATTATGGCACTTTGGAAAGAAGATTGGGAAATTGAGCATCCGGTAGAGTAAAGAAGAAATGAGGTTGAGAAGATTGGCTATATATCCTCTGTGGTTAGAATTAGAGTGAAAAAGTTTCTAAAATGGACAAATAAAATAAATAATAAACCACTAAATATAATTCTTTAAAAATAATTATTCAATTATTTAAAAAAATAAATACTCTCAGCGTTTTGTGAAGAGTAAAAAATGGGAATGCTTGCCTAAGGATACAAAATTAACAAATGCTAATTTGTTCTTGTGGGTGATAGCAGCAACTTAAAAGAGTTGGAGATTTACTCTTAAAATACAGGTAGTCCTCGATCAATGACCACTGCGGAGTCCAAAATTTCAGTTACTAGGTGAGACAGTTGTTAAGAGAGTTTTGCCCAATTGTATGACCTTTCTTGCCACAGTTGTTAAGCGAATCACTGTAGTTAAAAAAATGGTTGTTAAGTGAATCTGGCTTTCCCATTGGCTTTTGCTTGCAGAAGAGGTTGCAAAAGGTGATCACGTGACCCCGGAACACTGTGACCGTCATAAATATTGTCAAGCATCCGAATTTTGATCACGTGACCATTGGGAAGCTGCAATAGTCATAAGTGCGGAAAAACAGTCATAAATCATTTTTGGTGCTGTCGTATCCTCAAACAGTCACTAAACAAATGTCTGTAGGTCAAAGGCTACCTGTGCAGCATAGAGAGTAAAGTTTGTCCAATTAGCATGCCTGCATTAGTTAAGAGAAACTGAGGTGTCTGAAGGCACAAAGATCTTACAAACGTTATTCTAATTATAATGAAAAATACCAGCTTTGCTACATCTGTCTAAATATTTACACAGCACATCTTTCCAAAGATAACTAACATTTCCGGAATCAAGATGGTGGAAGTTGATTTAAAACAGCACACCAGCAACTGTACGAGCTAGCACTGTTAGTGCAGGAGTGAGCAACTATGGCCCCTTTACAACTTGTGTACTTCAACTCCCAGAATTCCTCAGCCAGCCATGCCTGGAATTCTGGCTTGGAGTTCCATGCTGGATTAGGAATTCTGGGAGTTGAAATCCACGGTTCGTAAAGGGGCCATAATTGTTCATCCCTGATGTAGTGGTTAAAACAGGGGTCTTCAAACTTGGCAACTTTAAGAACTGTGGACTTCAACTCCCAGAATTCCTCAGCCAGCCAGGAATTCTGGGAGTTGAAGTCCACAAGTCTTACAGCTGCCAAGTTTGAAGACCCCTGGGTTAAAATGTTGGATTAGAACTGAAGAAATCCAGATTCAAGTCTGCCTAAAATTAGATACGTGTGTATTGAAAACACGTATACAGATGCCCATTTTATAACCAGCTTTCGGTAGTTCCCAACAGGGAGAACTAAACCAGGGAAATTCACCATGTTATGCTTGTGAGATGAGCTCCTATGCAAAGTGAATTAATAAATAAGTCACAAAATTGCTTCCATGTCTCTCAGTTCAGTCTATTTTGTTGGACTGTTGATGTGGGGAAAAACTGGAGTCTTATCTTTATCTCCATGAGTTCCTGGAGTTTAAGGTAGGATATAAATCAAATAACCAAATAAACAGTGCAAACCATAGCAAAGCTGGTATATTTTTAGTTAGATACTCAGTATATCTTTGATTAGAAATATGAACAACTTGAGTTACAACATTAACTTATTTTGGAAGACATTCAAGTTCCTACAGTAAGTAGTTAAAAGTAAATATATGCTACTTGCAATCCTCCTTATCACTATTTTTTTTTTTGCTGTCATTAATTAAAACTCTTACTAGGACTTTACCCAAGTTTCATGTCAGCTTATCACAACATGAAAGAATCTTCAAAGCATGCATTTTCTCCTAGTACAAAACATATACTTTTGTTGGTTTAGACATCTTTCAAAAGTTTTTTTTCCAAAAGTAAATGTATTTAATTAATTCTTACAACACACTAATTAGAGATACGCAATGTAAGCAAAGCTACTTAACCTGCATGGGAAAAAAATGTGGTCTGCTACTGGTTGCGTATTACATTTTTAGACCTGCAGCCATCTCAAATTTCATCCATTGCTTAACACCCTGTGATGGCATATTTACAATCATGCTTTAAGCTTTAAATTTTGTGGGCACACATCACAATGTTGCTAATTGCAATCACCCAGGAGTTTGCATGAATGACGTTTTACATGCTGATTTGCTGTATAAAAGATGCTGCAGATCATAATTTTTAATGGCTGCTAAATGAACAATTGTAAGTCGAGGACTGCCTGTACTTCTGTGCAAAGCTCGGCATACATTATGTTTCATTAAACAATTTAAAGGTTGTTTTTTTAAAAAAAATACTGTTAATAGGAATATACAAAAATAGAATGAACTTTCTTGATTGGGGGGAAATTACAGGTAGTCCTTAACTTACAACCACAATTGAGCCCAAAATTTCCGATGCTGAACAAGACAGTTAAATGGGTTTTGGCCATTTTACAACCTTTCTTGTCACTTAACACACTGTTAAGTGAATCCGTGCAGGTGCTAAATGCAGTGCATGCAATCTTTTGTTTACTGACCATTCAAAAGTTACAAGGCACTGAAAAAAGTGACTTATGACAGTGTCCCAGGGTCCCTGTCACTTTTTGCAACCTTCTGACAAGCAAAATCAACGGGGAAGCCCAATTCATTTCACAACCGTGTTACTAACTTAACAACTGCAGTGATTCACTTAACTGTAGCAAGAAAGGTCATAAAATGTGACAAAACTCATTTAACAACTCTTTTAGCAACAGATATTTTGGGCTCAACAATGGTCATAAATCAAGGACTGTCAGTCTCAGAGGAGTTTGTATTTTGTATGTTGATATTTAATTACTTAAAACTTTAAGTCATTAGTGTTAGTCTTATCTCTGGAATTTTTTAGATGTCCATGATCGGAAGTGATCACAGAACTTTTTCTAAATATTGTTGGGTACATCTTTCTACCATGAAAAAGACAGCTGAAGAGAGACAGTTTCGCCTTTATAAATCTAGATATTCATAAAGACAGGAATTTTTAGTTCTGCCATTTTCAAATCTAATTACACCCAACCTAATTGTGCAATATATGGCTGTAGGCACTTCTGTTCAATTTCCAGGTGCACAGCCATTCCATCAAGTAGCAATGACAAGCAGCCTCTTTTAATTTCAACTGAATCTTGTAAGTGGAGTGCCATTAAATTTCATTCTGCAGTTTTTAAATGTTTCCCTAAAGTAAGATATTTTACCTGAACTAAATGCATTTAAAATTTTAAAGAAACACCCTGATACAGCCCATCTTCTAGTTAAGTAGACTATCAGAGAGGTAGTTCTCAACTTACAAGTACTATTGACTACAATTACAAATTTTCTGCTGCTAAGGGAGAAAGTTGAATCACTACAGTTACATTACTACAAGCAGTCCTTGATTGACAACAGTTCATTTAGCGACCGTTGAAAGTTGCATTGCTGAAAAAAGTGACATAGCCATTTTTCCCACTTACAAGAGTTGCAGCATCTCCATGGTCACATGATCAGAATTCGGATACTTGGCAACTAGTCCACAACTGTGGCAAGAAAGGCTGTAAAATGGGGCAAAATTTACTTAACAGCTTTCTTAAAAAAAAAAAAACCTGGGGCTCAATTTGTAGTTGCAAGTCGAGGACTACCTGTAAAATATTACGTGAAACTGACTTCTCCATTAACTTTGACGTCCGAAGGTTGCAAAATAGGATCACGTGATCCTGCAACCGTCATAAATATGCACCAGTTGCCAAAGACCCAAATTCTGATCACGTGACGATGGGAATGCTGCAATAGTCGTAAGTGTGAAAAACAGTCATAAGTTACTTTTTCCAATGCTGTTCTTAACTTTGAACGGTCACCAAACTGTTGTTAAGGCCTCCCCGTACAGATTAAGTAAACAAGAGGCTTATAGCACTTTTAAAGAAATAGCACAATTCACGCATCTGAGGCTGACTTAATACACTTGTTAATACTTAAGGTGCCACGAAACCTTGTTTTCTCGCAAAAGGCTAACATAGCTCTCTGCTTCTCAAAATCAATACCTTAGAAGTTGTTTTTATACAATTATTTTTCCATATAGCAGGATAATTTGAAGCTGGAGGTGGAACTCAAAGGAGATCAGGCAAGACAACTTTAATTTCCCCCTAGGGCGGGGTGGGCTTAATATCTAATTAAACAGCGAAGAAATAGAGGAGTCCCTGATTTCTCCCCTCCACAAAACATTCCTTTGATTAGAAAAAAACGAGTCTGTACACATTTCACTTCTTTTAAAGTTTCACCTATCTTTCTGAGAAACAAAATAAGACTGTCTCCAAGTAACAGGAGTGCTCAGTGGGAGCTGCTGTTTAAGAAAAGTGGCTGGAATTAAGCTTGCAGAGAAATCCTAAAGGAAAAATGACTCCCACGGTGGATTTTTTAAAAAAATTTCCTCAGACTACTGTGTCCATGGGGAACATGAAGGGCGAAGGCTAAGTGTAAAGATACTTAAGAGTCTAATTATTTCTGTTCATTCAACTATCAGCCAGTTGTTCATTAAACCTTTTATCTAATCATCGTGGCAAACTTTACATGAATTCATTTTTAAAGGTGAGGTGGTGCTCTGTTTCAACGAAAGGAGTGTGTAACAACACTTTTAATGTGGGAATTGCTTATCTGCATTTACAGAATTTAACCATCCTTAAGCAACCAATATCTAAACAGCCCGAAGTTTTTAAGAACTTATTTTAAAGAAATATTGAAACAGTGCGCCTGGAAGCAGTCTAACAGATAAATCTCATGCACTCCCCCCCAAAAAAAAATTATACCCATGCAACACTGCTAAAAGAAACCCCACCACCCTCTGTAGCAATTTTGCATTAAAAAAATAGTTTGATGCTGTAAATTTAAAGATACAGGATGTTTTTAGGCTCCTATCCTGTATCAGAGCCTGGGTAGCAGAAGAAATAGAGGCAGTTTGATCTAGTGATTAAGACACCAGGCTAGAAACCAGCAGACTGGGAGTTCTAGTCCCACCTTGGGCATGCAACCTGCCTGGGTGACTTTAGAGCCAATCACTAGGAGACTGTGAGTTCTAGTTCCACCTTAGGCATGCAAGCTGGTTGGGTGACTTTAGAGCCAATCACTAGGAGACTGTGAGTTCTAGTTCCACCTTAGGCATGCAAGCTGGTTGGGTGACTTTAGAGCCAATCACTAGGAGACTGTGAGTTCTAGTTCCACCTTAGGCATGCAAGCTGGTTGGGTGACTTTAGAGCCAATCACTAGGAGACTGTGAGTTCTAGTCCTACCTTAGGCATGCAAGTTGGTTGGGTGACTTTAGAGCCAATCACTAGGAGACTGTGAGTTCTAGTCCTACCTTAGGCATGCAAGCTGGTTGGGTGACTTAAGAGCCAATCACTAGGAGACTGTGAGTTCTAGTCCCACCTTAGGCATGCAAGTTGGTTGGGTGACTTAAGAGCCAATCACTAGGAGACTGTGAGTTCTAGTCCCACCTTAGGCATGCAAGCTGGTTGGGTGATTTTAGAGCCAATCACTAGGAGACTGTGAATTCTAGTCCTGTTTTAGGCAGAAAAGCCAGCTGAGTGAGTTTGTACCAGTCACATTCTCAGCCTAACACGCTTCACAGGGTTCTTGTTGTGGGGAAGACAGGAGGAGGAGGAGGAGGAAGCACAAAGTAAGTTTGCTGCCTCGAGTTATTTATAAAAGAAAGGAGAAAGGTGGGATTAAGAAAAATCTAAAAGCGACTCAAGCTCAGCACACATAGCTCGGACAACCTCAGTGTGCAGAGCAAATCTACTTTACAGCAAAGAAATTACATGTTAACCAAAAGTTCAAACTTACAAAGTGAGAAGAGAACAACAACAAAAAGATAACCTTGGCCACTTCAAGTGAAAAGTGATTAGGAAGCAGGTTTTTAGAGAAACCTTTGGCCAAGAAAAAAGGAGTGGCCTCTCAATCAAAGTGCCCATGTTCCCTCACAGCAATCATTATATCTTCAAATCAAAAGTCCTAAGCAACAAGGAAGAAAAATATCCAAAGGATCAGTTTCTGGAAGTTTCTTAAGAACCTCCCCAGACCACATCCGCTGGATACCAGCATTGCTTTTAATACTAGCAGATTAAACCTGCACTCAAACCCGTCACAGCAATGACGGGTAGTTGCAACCATTCACTTAGTGATCGTTCAAAGTTACAACAGCATGGGGGGGGGGAAAGTGACATGACCATTTTTCACGCTTACGACCACTGCTGCATTCCCCCGCCCCCGTGGTCACGTGATCAAAATTAAGACTCTTGGCAACTGGCTGTATTTATGACGGTTGCAGTGTCGTGGTGGTCATGTGATCACCTTGTGCATCCTCCTGATGAACAAAGTCAATGGGGAAGCCGGATTCACTTAACAACCGTGTTACTAACTTAACACCTGCAATGCAATGCTTAACAACTGTGTCGAGAAAGGTCGCAAAATGGGGCAAAACTCACTGAACATCTGTCTCACTTAGCAACAGAAATTTACTGTGGACAACAATTGTATCAATGAGTTGCTGTTTTGTTGTTGTTTTTATAGGATTTGTAAAAGTTGTTTAATTTATTTCTATACCCAGAGTTGGAAGGACCTCTTTTGATTTCAGATTAAGATAGAAGAGAACGGAGAAGTTACTGATAAAAATAGTAGAACAGGGGTGTCAAACTGCCGGCCTGCAGGCCGGACGCGTCACACGGAACCCGCGCCCACCCCATTGCCGGCAGTGGCAAAACAGTCCTGATACTTTGCGCGCGACGTCACGTGATGTCGCGAGTTTGACATGTGTCTCTTAGAAAATCTAAGTAATTCTCTCCTGTTTTCGGCTATTAATATCCTCATTTCATTCCAATTTTTTGCATTTGTTGTATAAAGATGAAGGGAGCAAAAAGACTAATTAAAGCAGATGCTGAGTTGGAATGCACTTCTGGTCTTTTTATGCCTGTTGCCTTCACTCAGAGCTATATACCTGCTGTTTTCCATTACACTGCATTCCAGGTTAAAAGGCAGAACTATCTAAGATAGAATCTGAACTGTAGTTTAAGTGAATTCCACTTCAGCATTGTCCAATAAATGTCCTTGCTTTCTGAAAATGGCTGGCCCCTTGTGCAGTTGGCATTCTAGCTTTATTTGCTTTTCTTCAGAACTGCAATTGCAACAGACCATTATTTGAATGCTGCTATGGGTTATCTAGCCATCTCTGCAAAGCAGATTCCTTTACCACCATCTGAATATGTAAGGCAAAGGTAGCTTCAAATGGTACTCTTAAAATTAAGACAGTGATTCTGCAAAAACCTCACCTTTTTTAAACTGGGCCCATGGTTAATTCTGTAGAATCCAGAATCACGGGATGTAAACATGGCCCTCCAATTTGATTGGTTTCAAAGGCCTAAAGGAAAAGGTATTAAATTGCCATGATAGCTATAACCTCAGGGGTCCTAATTCATATTAAAGGCATTTTACTGAGGAATATGGATAAGCGGGTGAAATTATGTTTTACTTTTTTGTATGGCTACCTCTCTGAAACATGAGATGTCTGTGGATTCAGCACGCTACTTGAGATGGATCTCTGTTATGAGCAAATGATGCTCTTCTCTGGCTAATAATAATAATAATAATAATAATAATAATAATAATAATAATAATAATAACAATAATAATAATAATAATAATAAAGTTGGAAGGGACCTTGGAGGCCATCTAGTCCAACCCCCTGCTCAGGCAGGAAACCCTATACCATTTCAGACAAATGGCTGTTGTGTCTCTTCTTAAAAACCTCCAGTGTTGGAGCATTCACCGCTTCTGGAGGCAGGTTGTTCCACTGGTTAATTGTTCTATGTACAGATAATCCTCTACCTATAACTATTCATTTAATGACCGTTCAAAGTTACAGTGACTTACAACCAACCTCTGCACTTGTTACAGCATTCCCATGTCATGTGAGCAAAATTCAAGGGCTTGGCAACCAACATCTAGTTATGATGGTTGGCAGCATCCTGGGGTCATGTGATCACTATTTGCGACCTTGCCAGCCAGCTTCCAAGAAGCAAAGTCAGTGGGGAAATCTGAGTTTACTTAACGACCGCATGATTCATTTAACTACTATTACTTTTTATGACCATAAAACTGGGCATGAGTCGCTTAACAACCATCTTGCTTATCAACAGAAATTCCTGTTCCCAATCTTGGTTGTAAGTCGAGGACTATCTGTCCCTTTAGACTCTCCTCATATATTTTGCTTACTGTGTCAGCCCAGATTCTTTCATCTGTTAACTTCCAAACTATGAATAAATATAAACTATTTTTTAAAGAACTCTGCATAGTTATCTCCCTGGCAATGCTAGGTGCTTAATATCTTTGGTACCTATAAAATCATTCATTTTAATTTTAATTTAAAAAAATCTCTTCTTACTCAGTGCACTGAGTGTTTCTATACCAGAGACAAATTCTTTGTGTGTCTAACCACACTTGACCAAATAAAATATTCTATTCTTGTTCCTATTCCTATTCTTCTTAAAATAGAGAGCCCATTTAATCAATACTTTACTTGTGAAAAAACCTTAAGCCATCTAAAACTAGGGGAAAAAACCAAAAGCAATTTCAGAAATGAAATTACATAAAACAACTATTATACACAAACAGCACTTAACCCTGCCAAATTAAACTATACTGAAGAATGCCACGTGAAAATTAGTTAAGATTGTGAAGAAAATCATAACTATATGTTTCTTTGCCAGGTTAATATCAGTGCAGGCTATAACTGAATTTTCATAAAACACCATAATTGGAATTATTAACATATTCTGATGAAATAAAAATTGTGCATGCATTATTATTATTTTTTTAATATTGAGCAAGAGAACTCATAGACAAAACCTGCTTCATATTTCTCACAGTGAGCATTTTGCCATACCCACACAAAAAACCTCTTAGGAACTCATCCTAAAATACTGAAAAAACATCAGGAACTAACAGCCAATGAACTTTCAGCAAGAGTTCATGCTGCACAATTTACAGTAAGAATTATGGTAACCTCTAACAAAATAATTAGCAGAATAACAAAATAACAGAGATGGAAGGGACCTTGGAGAACTTCTAGTCCAGGGGTCAGCAACCTGAAACAGTGAAAGAGCCACTTGGAACCAATTCCCTCACAAAAGGGAATATAAGCAGGCATATAATAAGCAGGCATATACATAGAATGAAGGCTACTGCTAAGCTTGTAAGCCGCCCTGAGTCTTCGGAGAAGGGCGGGATAGAAAAAGGAATTAAAAAAATTTTTTTTAAAAAAAGGAAAAACTGGGAGCCACAAAAAATATGCAAGATATGCAAGGCGAGATATGCACCTACCCTGCATATTTGAATTGATTGTTTGAACTTTTTTAGTCCCACTTTTTTTTTTTTTTTGGACTGCACGTGGCAGAGGACCGGGAGCCGCAAGAGACGGCTGAAAGAGCCGCATGCGGCTCCGGAGCCACGGGTTGCAGACCTGTGTTCTAGTCCAACCCCACTGCTTGAGCAGGAAACCCTATATACCATTTCAGACAAATGGTTGTCCAATCTCTTTTTAAAAACCTCCAGCGTTGGAGCATTCACAGTTTCTGGAGGCTCTGAATGAAATAACTGAATGAATTTCCGTCAGGAACATTCTAAAGGTATGCAGAACATCCCGTTTTCCAAATACAAAGAACTCCACAAATTACTTTTTGCATTTTCCCAAACAAAGAAAAATGCAGTGAACAGAGGCAAGAATCCATAAACTCAATTTACAATGACATTAAAACAAAGCCAATGAAGGTCACACCTGGCGGACAGCGGAAGACAAGTAAGTTCATATGTTCCTAAATTTAAAAGTAATAGAGATACAGTTATATTTTCTCAGTTAAATCATAAAGCTGTGAATAAGCCCTCAAATTCCTGTGGACTTGCAGCCAATTCTAATGAAAAGTTCAATTGCATTATGACCTTTTCCATTTATTTTTGAATGGACTCATATAGCTACATGCCATTACTGTCATGATTCCAAAAAGTATTTTAATAAAAGACGTTTGCATGGCATTTATTTGCATCACTTCTCAGAGCTGTAACTCTTGAGATGACAGCGTCCAAGGAAAGGATACAAAAGCAACTCTGCCTTGACTGATACCAGCACATGCAAAACTTAAAATAAGATTTTATATAGGCATAGTTGCAGAAGCAGAGTTTATTCCAGGAAGTTGAAAACACATGAAAATCAGTTCTATCAAGTAATATTTGCACCTAAATGAAAAAAATCAGTTTACTTCTTCCCATTTTTTTCTATTTACAGGTAGTCCTTGACTTTCGACCACAATTGAGCCCAAAATTTCTATTGGTAAGCCAAGACGGTTGTTAAGTCAATTTGGCCCCATTTTACAAACTTTCTTGCCACAGGTGTTAAGTGAATCACTGCAGTCATTAAGTCAGTAACACGGCTATTAAGTGAATCTGGCTTCCCCATCGACTTTGCTTGTCAAAAGGTCGCAAAAGGGGATCACATGACCCCCGGGACCCTGCAACCGTCATAAAGATGAGACAGTTGACAAGCATCTGAATTTTGATCATGTGACCATGGGGATGCTGCAACAGTCAACGTGTGAAAACTAGTCATAAGTCACTTTTTCCAGTGCTGTTGTCACTAAATGAACTGCTGTAAGTCAAGGAGTACCTGTAATTTCACACACACACACACACACACACAGAAAGAGAGAGAGAGAGAGAGAGAGAGAGAGAGAGAGAGAGAGAGAGAGAGAGAGAGAGAGAGAAAAGGCTACAGAGAAAAAGAAAACAGGAAAAAAATCGTAAGATACTTTACCTTTTATTGATAGGTTTTTCATCCTTCTCGTAAGGCTTAACAAACCACTTCCCAATACGGACAAAGTTCCGGTTCATTAAACATCTTTCCACCAGGTTGTGAATTGCTTTGAAGAGCAGAGTTCGACATTCATAGGAAAGCCCATTTTCCCATACACCGTCTTCCTCATCTGCAGGGATTAAACAAAGTTAAAATTAATACGAGGCTTTCAACAGAAGCTAAGAGTGGAACCACCACGACTAAGATTAATAAATATTATTACTTGAGTAAGACCCATCCTAATAGCTTACGTTTAAATATATACAGAGGCCACCTGAAATATAAATACATGAAGGAGTCTTCTGTGGCCTTCTGACAGTCAGCAAAATCTGGTCTATTGAACAAAAATCATCTTTCGGTCTAAGCAGAAGTGTCAGGGATTTGCCATGTCAGTGTAGTATGAACGCATCTCTTCTTCTCAGCCACTGTTAAATTTTAAACTACAAGTTCTTTGAGACAAAGACTCAAGCTTTCCTTCATTGTTAACTACAACTAGTCCTCGATTTATGACCACAATTTCCATTGCTAAGCAAGATGGTTACTAAATAAGACATACCCAATTTTATGACCTGTTTTGCCACGGTTCAATACACAGGAATGTATTAATTTGCTGAACGACTGCCACATTTGCTTAACTCCGTCTGTTACTAGAGACAAATACCTTGTATGTTTAACCACTTGGCCAATAAAGTGTGATACTGATACTGTTTGCTTTATAACCACCAAATTCACTGAATGACTGCCACCAAAAAAAAAAAAAAGCTACAGAATCAGGTCCAGTCATGTTGGTGCCTCAAAGTTGTGACTGTAATGACTTATAACAGAAAATCCCTGCTCCATAATGATTGTAAGTCAAGGACTACCTGTATTATAAGTTACTTTGAATATAGAGGCTCCCTTGACACATTACTATTTATGAATTCATAGGTTGAAAATAACAAGCACATTCAACAAAGCAATCATAATTAATGTCCATGCAGCCTCACCAATGCTCATAAAAATGCTTAGATAGCAGAGCAACAGTAATATCCCATTACTATACATGCGTACACAACTAGTACCAATTTTGAATTTTTGGTTAGAGGTAGTCCTCAAATTACAACAACTGAGCCTAAAGTTTCCATTGCTAAACAAGACAGTTGTTAAGTGAGTTTTGCCCTATTTTATGACTTTTCTTGCCACAGCTATAAAATGACCCACTGCAGTAACTAAGTTAGTAACATGGTTGTTAAGTGAATCTGGCTTCCCCATTGAATCTGGTTGTCAGAAGATCACAAAAGTTGATCATGGGACACTGAGACACTACAAATGTCATAAATACATGACAGTTGTCAAGCATCCGAATTTTGATCACATGCTCACAGGGATGCTGCAACAGTAGTGAGTCATGAGTCATTATTTTCAGTGCTGTCGCAACTTTGAACAGCCACTAAATCAGGGGTGTCAAACTCAATTTCATTGAGGGCCGCATCAACATTGCGGTAACCCTTAGGGAGCTGGGTGGGTGTGGCCTGGGTGGGCGTGGCCTACTGGGTGGGCGTGGCTAGAGTGCGTATGGCCTACTGGGTGGGCCTGGCCAGCTCTACATCGTTCGCATCAAGGGTGCCTATGGGGGGGCCTGGGCAGGAGTGGGACAGATCTGGGGGTCTCTGGCAGAAGGTGGGTCTCTGGGCCAGGGCCAAGGCAGTGGGGGCCGTTCCCTCACTCTTTCCAGGATGGCTTCACGGGCCACATGAAACCACTTTGTGGGCCGGATCCGGCCCCTGGGCCTTGCGTTTGACATGTCTGCACTAAATGAACGGTTATAAGTCAAGGACTGCCTGTATTGCACTCCTTTCTGTGCCCAGCAACCTAGAATATTGTTTTTCCACTCCCAGCCTCCAGCAGGCTAGTAATAAGATTCTGCAAACCAGTAATCATTGTTAATGTTTTTGTAAAAACTGGCAAAAGTTACACTCTTTTTGTAAACATCCTTTTAGTTATTTCATGGCCATTAACATTTTTTTTTTTGAAACACAAGTCATAAACATAACAGTAAAGGTAGCTCCAAACATGCCATAAAGTTAACAAGCCAGAAGCCTCGCTCAATAATTAAATTTGTCAAATGTCAAGGATCAGTGAAGATTTCCCTATGGAAAAAAGCACTGTACACTGAGCCAGACAGGAAGAGCCCTTTCAAAAACTGAAGCGGGACAGAATAGCATTAAAGACATTTTATTTTGCTATAAATTAGAAGTTTCAAACCCCTAATCAAAGTAGATGACATGGTCACTGCCTCACTGTCTATCTGCAAAAGAAAAAGAGTACCGTATTTTCCAGCATATAAGACGACTGGGCGTATAAGACGACCCCCTACATTTCCTGTTAAATTATAGGGTTTGGGCTATACTCGCCCAAAACCTATTTGTTTGAACAAGCCGGCCTGGTCTGATGGGTTTGGGTTTTAATTATTGTTTTTAAGTAATTTATTTATTGTATTTGGGCACCATGGTTTAATCTGTTTTTAATTTTTGTATTTTGTATTTTTGGTATTTATAGCCCTGTTCACCGCCCTGAGTCCTTCGGGAGAAGGGTGGTATACAAATAAAAATAAAATAAATAAATAAATAAATAAATAAGTATAAGACTACCCCTCTTCCAACGCACACCAAATAAAAATTAAAAAACATCAGATTTGATTTTAATATGGTAATTTTAATTCAAATGCTTATGACATGCAGGTATTTAGTAGGAAAACTGTCACTTATACACATAAGGCTGTTTGTCATCAAACATGTAAATATAAAACACTGCAAGTGGATCAAACTTTTCCTAATTCACTCTAAAGCTTTCCCTGCGCAAATGGGAGATCTGCTCCAGGTTTTCCAGCCAGCCCTGTCCCTAAAGTGTCAGCACCTGGCATATAAGATGAGCCCCGACTTTTGAGAAGATTTTCATGGGTTAAAAAGTCATTTTATACGCCGGAAAATACGGTAACTCAGTCTTAAAAACACAATAACTATGCATCATTTCAAGTGATTGAAGCTACCTGTTCTAGGTAGTCCTCACCTTACAACAGTTCATCTAGTGACAGTGCAAAGTTATAACAGCATTTTAAAAATCGACTTATGCAGTTTTTCAAACTCACAACTGTTGCAGCATCTCCACAGTCATGTGATCAAATTTCAGACGCCCGGCAATTGACTCGTATTTATAATACTTGCAGTGTTCTGGCATCATATGATCCCCTTTTGCGACCTTCTGACAAGCAAAGTCAATGGGGAAGCCAGATTCGCTTAACAACGTAACGTAACAACTGTGGTTGATTCACTTAACAACTGTAGCAAGAAAGGTCATAAAAATGGGGCAACACTCACTTAACAACTGTCTCACTTAGCAACAGAAATTTATTTTATTTTATTTATTTTTATTTTTATTACATTTATATCCCGCCCTTCTCCGAAGACTCAGGGCGGCTTACAAGCCTAGCAGTAGCCTTCATTCTATGTACATGCCTGCTTATTAGGGCTTTCACACACACCAGTCAGCTTAATTAATTCTAAGTTGAGGCCCAGCTGTATTCTACATCACTACTCTTCAAACCTAGTTACTCAGTACAAGCTTTCCTGAAAGACAGCTTGCCTGTTATGTCCTATGAAGCGCCTTCTGCAATGTCACAGAATTGTTCAGAGTGTAGACCACTCACTCAGGCAGGATAGCTATGATATTATGGGCTGGCCAGCTTTATCCTGGAGCTTGCTCAAAATCCCTGAAAAAACCCTTGAAAGCAGAGTCTGAAGAGCATCCTCACAACATAATTGGGATACAATTTGATCTACAGTTTTATTAGTACAGGTAGTCCTCGACTTACGATCACAATTAAGCCCAAAATTTATACTGTTAAGCGAGACACTTGTTAAATGAGTTTTGCCCCATTTTACAACCTTCCTTGCCACAGTTAAGTGAATCATCGCAGTTAATAAGTTAGTAACCTGGTTGTTGAATGAATCGGGCTTCCCCATCGACTTTGTCTGTCATACAAACGACGGTTGTATGATGCTGGGAGACTGCGACCATCATAAATACGAATCAGCTGCTAAGCGTCTGAATTTTGACCACGTGAAGAGGGGGAGGTTGCAAAGGTCGCAACTGTGAAAAACAGTTGTAGGTCACTTTTTCAATGCCGTTGTAACTTTGAAAAGTCACTAAATGAACTGCTGCAAGTCAAGGACTACTCGTATTTCCTTCAAGCATTGTCAACAAGAAAAGCTTGGATACCTGTAATGGTACGTGGAAAGACTTTGGGAGATGGGGCAAAGAGATGTGCCCAGGTGAGTATCAGATAAGAGAGAGGGCAAAGCCCTCAGCTGCATAAAGGGTGGAGAAGAGAGATTCAGAAAGGAATCCTCCCTAATTTATCAGACGGTAAAAAAGAGATGACAGATTTTGTATTTTCAAACCTGCAGGATTATATCAATGTAGCCTCACAATACAGTAGTCCTGATGACCGGCGAGACAGTTGTTTTGCCCAATTTTACAATCTTTCTTTCCACAATTGTTAAGTGAATCACTGCTGTTGTTTAGCTGTAACATGGTTGTTAAATGAATCTGGCTTCCCCATTAACTTTGCTTTTCAGAAGGTTGCAAAAGGTGATCACCAAGACACCAGGACTCTGCAACTGTCACAAAAATGAGCCAAGAATCTCAGTTTTGATGACATGGCCACGGAGATGCTTCGACGGCTCTAAGTGTGGAGAACAGTCATAAATCATTTTTTTCAGTGCCTTTGTTACTTCAAATGGTCACTAAATGAATGGTTGTAAGTTGAGGACTACCTATAAAGTAGACTCAGCACATCTGGTCATGTTTCGTATCTGATCTACCTGGGAAGGCTGACAGTCAGTAATGGAGAACCTTCTAGAAACCGAGTGCCCAAACCGCAACCCAAAACCCACTTATTTATCACAAAGTGCCAGGGCCGCATCAGCATTGTGGTGCCCTCGGGGTGGGGGGGTGGCCCATTGGATGGGTGTGGCTGCAGTGGTCACGTCAGACTGAGTGGGCTTGGCTGGGGTGGGTGTGGCCACCTCGATGTTGCTCGTGGAGGGGGGGGATGCCTGTGGAGGCTGGGCAGGATTGGGGAAGATCCAGGGGTGTTCTGGTGGGTGGGGCTGTGGGCAGGAGGCTTGTCCTGTGGGGAGAGGCAGGGGGTAGGGCAGGGGTGCCATTGCTGCAGAGCAAGGTGAGGCAGGGGCAGCTGCTGCCTGACTCCATCAGCCCCCGCACACAGAGGCCAGCGAGCGCATGGGGGCGTGCTCTACCACCTCTACTCGAGCTTGCTAGCCAGCTACTTTGCCTCCATTGTGCTGGGTGGGGATGCCGCTCTGGGTGCCAACGGCGGCCTAATGGACCTGTACGAGCTGGGGGCAGCGGTGGCAGCAGGTGTGCCCACGCGTGCCATAGGTTCACCATCACTGCTGACAGTTATGGGACACTACAATAATACCTGAAGATATGAAAAACCAGGAATCATAGTCCACAATACAATATGAGCATTAGTCGCTTAATTAATGGGACATGCAATCCAAATCAATCCTTTCCACTAGGATTTTGTCTGCTTCACAGTATCTATGCAAACGTATGGAACACCAGAAAAATCACTAGTCACCAAAGCACATTACAGTTAAGAATTGACAGAAGACAGCATTTCCGGGTTGGAAAGAAATTATATTTGTCTTTTTTAACTTGTTTCATGCTGGGCTCAGAGGCAAGAAAAACTGTTCCTTCTTCCATTAGCCTGAATACTTGCAAATATAAAATCAGTCATCACCAGCAGGAAAAACTTTTAAGAGATTATGGGAAGAAAAAGTAGCCAACAAAAAAATAAATAGACATGATAGGCAGCACTTTCTCTGCACAGACAATCTCAACCACAGTATGTGAATTGACCACTGAGCTGTTTAGTAAGTTAGCATCAAGGGTGCTTTATTTATTTGATTTGACTTTTATCCTGGCCTTTATTACCTTATAAGTAACTCAAGGCAGCAAACATACATCATACACTTTCCTATTTTCCCCACATCAACAAATTGCGAGGTGAGCTGGGCTGAGAGAGCGCGACTGGCCCAATCCAGCTTTCATGCCTAAGGCAGGACTAGAATTCACCATCTCCTGGTTTCTAGGCCAGCACCTAAGCCACTGCAACACTCTGAAGAAGAAAAAAGGATGTCCACCAGCAAACAAACCCTCTCCTTCAAATGCTCATTGAAACATGGAAGAGGAAAACGGTCTCAAGTCATAATGAACTTATAACCAGCGTACGTTTTGGTTTGCTGTAGGCCACAATATGAGAAGCGACTTTCTCCTTCCTCAGGTAGTATAAAGAGGTAACCAGTGGAAGTTTACTACTAATGGAGAGCTTTGGAGTAGGCCCTAAAATGCAGACTTCTTTAGATGCTGGATGTTTCACATCCTTACGCGCCAAGAGATATTATCCTTTCAGTCCTCAGAATGGCAGAAACAATTTAGAGCCATGGTGGCGAACCTATGGCACGAGTGCCACAGGTGGCACGCAGAGCCTTCTATGTGGGCTTGTGCACTGTTACCCCAGTCTTAGGCCTTCAGCTGGGTTTTATAAAACCTTTTTGCTTTAGGCCTCCGCCGCCGTGTGCAAAAAAAACCAAAGGGTTCAATTTCAACTTCTCGCGGGGAAAAAAAAAGTTCTCGCAAAGTTGGAATTGATTGGTTGAACTTTTTAGTCCTACCCAGTCTGCTGTTACCACCACAGCCATGCCCACCCAATTGGCCACACCCACCCAGTGGGCCACACCCACCCGGCACCCGAGGTTACATAAGTGGGTTTTGGATTGCAGTTTGGGCACTCGGTCTCTAAAAGTTTCGCCACCACTGATTTAGAGCAAGGGGCCGTGAAAACACTAATGGCTGCCTACTAAGACAAGATGCAAATGTTGAGCCTCTGTGCAAAGGAGATCATTCGAATAAAAATGGAAACACGCTGTTACAAGGGAAGAAAAGAAAAACAATCACTTAAAGTTGGAGCTGACTGAATCCACTAGGCTCCACGGGAAGATGTGATTGAGAAGGCCCACTTGAGCACTTGATGGACCCACAGGGTTTCCAAACTACTCAAGGATCTCAAAGGTACTCCAGTCAAATGTTGTGTTAACCTCTGAAATACAGAGGTGAACAAGGTACTGGCCAAGATTGGCCTTAATGGTCTCTCTCCCTGCCCACCAATGCTAATCAGTTTCGTGTTTCTCTAAAAAGCAACGGAAAATGACTCAGATGAAGAGATGCCTAGAGCAATGCCTAGGGGGGGAAAAATGAAAAGTGCAACCACAAAGAGTTATGAGCTCAAATCTGAACTTATAAGGCCGATAAGGCAGCAGGTGGCTTCCCTGCCTCACCTGATTTGTAGGGTATCATGCAACTGCACTAGTCCAAATTTAATAATAAAAAAGAACGGTCTGAAACAGCCTATTAGTATGTGTTACACTCAACTGACTAAACATTTTGAGGATAAAATTGCTCATACTCATTGGAGGAGCAGATGGGAGACTGTGGCCGAGACAGCCTTTTTAGGCTACAGCCAGTGCACCAATTGTGATTTTATCTGGCACAAGACACACTGAAGCCCATCACTCATGCCCCGTGGTGGCACAGTGGTTAGAATGCAGCACTGCAAGCCAGCTCAGCCTTCCATACTTCCGAGGTCGCTAAAATGCAAGACCCAGGTTGTTGGGGGCAAGGTGCTGTCATTATAAACAGCTTAGAGCAGGGGTGTCAAACTCAATTTCATTGAGGGCCACATCAGCATTGCGGTTGCCCTCGGGGGGGACGTGGCCTACTGGGTGGGCATGGCCAGCTGTACATCGTTCGCGTCAAGGGTGCCTATAGGGGTCTGGGCAGGAGTGGGACAGATCTGAGGGTCTCTGGCAGAAGGGGGTGGACCGGGGCAAGTGCCAAGGCATGGTCCATTGGAAGCCTCACTGTTCCTCTCAGGCCATGCTGGGGGGGGGGGCTGGAAAGTGATGCAGGGTGCCCAGTGAAATCTACTGATGTGAAAGCTGACAGACTTATCAAAAGATTTTATGAGAAACACCCAAACAAACCAAAAGCCAGTTCCTAACTTGTGTTTTGTTTACATTACAGGATCTGTCCTTTTTGCAAGGGGGGCCGGATGTCAATGCTGCTAACATCGAATGTTATTGCTTGACAAGAGATTTAGTTTAAGGTTGGGAGGGGGGATGAGTAGGATTGCACCTTTCAAGGCCATCTCTAACTAGAGAAGATAAGACCTTGGCGGGTTTTCTAACGGAAGGGAAACTGATTCTTTAAATTAATTGGAGAATATGATTAACGACAAAATTAGAAAGGTGGAGAATTGTGTTTTAATATATTGTGCAAGGGGCGGAGATTTCAGATTCCAGCTTCCTTCGAGCAAGCATTTGCCGGTGTATTAGGCTAATAAAGGACTTTTAAGGTAAACAATGCCTCACAGTCACTTGAAAAGCCCATATGTTGGAAACTTGACATCCGGAGCCCTGGGCAGCAGAGGTCAAATGCCCAGCCCTCAAAGACCCATGGCACTAAGCGCAGACCCACTTCCCCAAGGGGGCGCCCAGCTGCACTTACCTCCTCCTCAGGGCTGCTGCTGCTGTGCTTGCTCTCCTTAGCCAGGTTGCTCATGATGGGTACGAGGGCAAAGTCAAGAGGGAGGCCCACTCCCTCTCCATGTGAGGAGACCTGGCTTTGTATCCAAAGCTTCCTTAGCAATAGGATGGGAGACCCCCCAGGATAGACCAGGAGAAGGGGGCAAGGGGATGGTGAAAGGGCAGCAGGGCAGGACTTCCCTCAGACCCTTCCCTCCCTCCCTCCCTCCCTTCTTCCCTAAGAACAGAGTGGTGGGAAAAAATTTGAGATGAGGAAGGGAGAAAAACAAGCAAGAAATGCAGCTGAGGTGGTGTCACTCTACCTCACATATCCAACCTGGTGGGCTCTGGGGGAAGGGATGCTATGAGCAGCGTGATAGTTGACGTTACCTGAGCAATGCTGCCCAGCCTCCAGCCTACCCAGTTTCGGCAAGCAGCGGGGCGCTCTTCACATAGCGCCGAGAGGGTGAGCAGGGCAGTGCGAATCCAAAGAAGAATGTAACACCACCCAGCCTCCAGCCTGCTCGGTTTCGGCAGGCAGCGAGGCACTCTTCTCCCAGCGCCGAGAGGCTGAGCCAGGCAGCGCAAAGCGCAATGCTGCTCAGCCCCCAGCCTGCCTGGTTTTGGCAGGCAGCAAGGCGCTCTCCTCACAGCACCAAGAGGCTGAGCCAGGTAGTGCAAATCCAAAGAGAAGTGCGATGCCACCCAGCCTGCTTGGTTTCGTCAGGCAGCGGGGCGCTCTCCTCACAGCGCCGAGAGGCTGAGCTGGGTGGCACGAATCTGAAGAGAAGCGCAACTCTGCCCAGCCCCCAGCCTGCCCAAAGTAGGCAGGTCCATGTGTTGGCCACTTCCAGGCGATGGTGCATCTCACAAAGGATGATACCTGCCCAGGGGGCAGGGCCTACGTGGCAGGGGTTGGTCACTTGCTGTTTCCAGACAACCTTGTGGAGCTAAGACTGAATGTGTTTCAGCATAGATAGCCACCACAAAATTGTACATTGACTCTTGGTTGGCCTGGGCCGGGGCCAAGGCAGTGGGGGCCGTTCCCTCACTGTTTCCAGGATCGCTTCGTGGGCCACATGAAACCACTTCGTGGGCTGGATCTGGCCACCGGGCCTTGTGTTTCACATGTCTGGCTTAGAGAGTGCTTAAAGCACTACGTAGCAGTATGTAAGTATATAAGCAGTCTATAAGTCTAAGTGCTACTGTTAAGAGCTATCTGCTTCCTACATGCACTACAGTACTACAATTTCCTCCAAAAGCCTTTCAAAGCCACCCAAAAAATTCAGCTGGTATAAATGAAAGGTTACAAACATACTGCCCTGTTATATCCACTGCTGAGGGAGCTGTACTGGTTGCCCGTTTGTTTCAGATGCAAGGGAAGGTGATGGCTGTTGCCTTTAAAGACCTATTTAAAAGATCACCTTTCCTAAACAAACTCTGACCCTCTGGCACTTAACCCTAACCGTGGGCTTTTTCTATGAGAGATCCCCACCTTTGGACAGCCTACCTCCCTTCTTTTCCAGAAGCCTTTAAAAATATGGCTATCCCCTGTTGGCATTGGGAACTGTCTAGTGTTGAGCTACCATCCAGCAGTGTTAAATTGGAAAAACCAGGCAGCGAGTCTTGCTACTGCAATCGTTCTACTTTCTGATTTCTTTCCTTCACCCCTTCTCTTCTGGGAGATCATTAAGCCATTACCTGGATTTTTTTTTAACAGTATTATATTTATGTCATTAGGTTTTGTACAGTTTTATCTTTTAATATTATAAGCCAGCTAGGGTTGCCTTGCGGTAAGATGGATGGCTAATAAATTGTACAAACAAACAAACAAGCAAACAAATCACCACTATTCTAGGATGCTTTTACAAAGGATCCCAATTGTCATCTGGGAGATTTCTATTAATTGTGTGTTTGTTTGTTTGTTTTTATTCTGTATTTACATGTATTAATGACTTCCTGTTTACAAAAGATTTAAACCATGAAAACAAGATAACAAAAAACAAGAAACAAAGAAAGGGTAGAGATGGAAGAATAAGAAACAAATGGAAGCAACCTAAGTTAAAAGGAGGCTTCAATCATCTTCACCTCAACCGGGGGTCTTCAAACCAGGCCCTTTTATGACTTGTGGACTTCAACTCCCAGAATTCCTCAGCCAGGCACCCCTGGCTGAGGAATTCTGGGAGTTGAAGTCCACAAGTCATAAAAGGGCCAGGTTTGAAGACCCCTGACCTAAAGGTCTGAGTGAAGAGCCGAGTCTTTATGCCCCTTTGAAAAACCAGCATAGGGCAGGTACTGCAACAGAGAAGGCACACAGCCAGGATGCCGATAGATGGATATTGTTTAACTTAAGGAGTCTGGAGTGCTCCAACCCTGACAGACCAAACTGGCCCAGCAGATGTTATAGGAGATAGGTGGTCTTTAGATTAGCCAGGCTCTCTGCCTTCGTAGGAACAACCAGCCCCCCAGAAGTAAACTGACAACCAGTGCAGCTCATAACGCAAAGGTGTTACATGGGCATACCAAGCCATGCCCAACAGTGCCTACACTGCTGCCTTCTGGAATAGCTGAAGCTTCAGGGGTACAATTCAAGGGCAGCCCCATGTATACTCATTGTTGCAGCAAGTTTTAAAAAACTGCCCAGAAATAAAACTTTTCTTTTCTATTTTACTCACCTCAAATGTACCCCAAGACAAGAGTATTTGAATCGAGCTAGCAATCAATCAAGGAAACATTTTGAAAAAGGTGAGAACATTATACTAATCTTTCAATTTACTTCCACCCTTGATTTGCAAACACAGCGCAAGTGTTTTTAGCAACAGCAAACATCCATAATAAAATATGGCAAAACCCAAACTGCACTTTGTACTTTAATTTCCACATTCTATGTTGGCACATAAAGTTCTCTGTGAAGAGATTTAAATCTATCCTCCTGTCCAAACATACACACCTGGAAATTTTCATTTGATTACGTATTTTAAAAAAAACAACAACATTTTAATATGGTTCTTCACTTTGGAAGGTTGATTAGGTAATCATTTCTTACAGTGTAACTACTACAAAATTGCAACCTACTTTATGTAAGGCAAATCTGTCACAGGCAAACATTTTTTTTTCCTGTGGTGGAGAACTGAATGATCAATTTACCTTTTACTTCTGAAATCAATTAATTTGCATTGCATTGAATTGTGACCATCACAAGTGGCAAACTAAGGTTAAAGTCATCTAGGCAAGATGGGCAACATACAAGTCTAATAAAGGCTGAAAATGTCCAACATAAATGGTAATTGATTGTCAATAGAACTATACATTGTAATTGACTGTAGCCAGAAAAAGCTAGAATATTGTTAAAAGTAATTTCCATAGTACAGAAAGAAAAGAATGCAAAGCAGTTCTCTATAAAAAGGCATCCTTCAAATGGGTTGAATTTTAATTTCCACAAATGCCAAGCCATCATGGAAATTCAACTCTTCCAGAGAATTTCATTTTTAGAAGTCCTTGGTGTATAACATGCCACAAGGATTCGAGCCTTCCGTGTCATATGCATAAATTGAAAGCCATATCCTAAAAGAGCTTAATCAATCCATAATTTACAAAAATATACATTAACCTTAAAATAGATTTTTAAAAACAGCATTAAATCTCTGACTTAAGAAACAAAATTATTTTCTTTAAAGAAGAGACACATATTGTTTTATTGCAGAATGTGATAATTAATAATCTAGTCACATAATATGAGAATATTTGCACAACAGTAAGCCTCGAGCTCCAGAAAATGCATTTGGAAACAACTGACATCTTTAATTTTACCACTGAAATTAAATCCAGTCAGGCAGTTTTTCAAAGTAAGAAATGCAAAGCTGTTGGAAATATAAAAGTCACAGCTGCAGAAATAGGTTTTAAGAACGCTTCAGTTTCCTAACCGAGAAACTCAAACCTCATTCATCAAGGCTATAATGGCAACTGGTTGCAACTGATCTCACAGCTAACAACAACAACAACAAAAATAAGCATTCAACTTCATCAGCTCTCTGTAATTAAGGAACAAAAGATAATTATGCCAAAGCTTTCTTTTGGACAAATTTTTCAGATACTAATTTTGCAATCCAAGACAGACTTTGCACATAAAAACTGTGTCTCAAAATGCCGAGTCATCATGGGATCACTTTCTAGGTGGAAATATATTCAAGAAGTCAAGCATGAAATGCTTCTTATCTTCACAGAAGGTTTAGTTAGGATGAGGCAAGAAACGTTTGTTTGTTTGTTTGTTTATTTATTTTAAAATTTATTTATTTATTTATTTTATTACATTTGTATACCGCCCTTTCCCTGAGGACTCAGGGCGGTTTACAGGGAATTAAAAATCAAAACATACAAAAGTTAAAAACCAGTTAAAAAATATTAAATTCACCCTGTACACTTAAAAACCCCAGTTAAAATTTTCTCCTCAGCCTGGGCCCGGGAGCTCAAAGAGCCAGGTCTTCAGGTCTTGATCGGAGGTCGGGGGCAGTCCTCAGCTCCACCGGCAGCTGGTTCCAGAGGGCAGGCGCTCCCACTGAGAAGGCCCTATCCCTGGGTGTCACCCGCCGGCAATCTCTCACCGGCGGAACCCTGAGCAGACCCTCCCTGTGGGAGCGCACTGGGTGAAGGGCGTTTGATGCCGGCAGCAAGTGTTCCCTCAAAAATGATATGCTGTCTTTCAAAACTGAGTTCTCCCAGGACAGTGCACCATAGATTAAGAGCCTTATGTGTTTTTTTAATTAAAATAATTTATAATATAGAACAATACAGAGCAAAATCTTCTATGAAGCATATATTTAAAATACTAATATGAAAAGGCTTAGGATAATAAAAAAAAAGGTCTTTGCCTGATGCTGGAAGAATGATTTAAGTAGATATTTAGTGTGCCCACTGGATAGATGATAGTATTTCAAAGTAAATATCCTGCTTTTGAAAATACTTGCTTCTAGGCAAACAATGTGTAGCTTAGCATGGTGAGGCACCCACAACAAATAAAATGTCACGATTCTGTGATTGCCTGCACCCTGACCCTATCTTGACTTATTTAAGTGAGCCTTGAAAATCTGGTTCTTTCTTCAGGGTCTGAGCTATGGAATATAACCAGACCATTCCACCTTTAACGATGGGGGGGGTGAGGTGTTACCCCCTGTTGATAGAGCTCGCAACTTGGGCATCCTCCTTGACTCCCGGCTCAATTTTGAAGACCATATAGGAGCCGTGACCAGGGGGGCTTTTGCCCAGGTGCGCCAGGTGCGACCCTACCTGGACCGAGATGCCCTACGCACAGTCACTCATGCGCTCGTGACCTCCCGTTTAGACTACTGCAATGCTCTCTACATGGGGCTGCCCTTGAGGACCACTCGGAGGCTTCAGCTGGTGCAGAATGCAGCCGCACGAGTTGTGATGGGGGTTTCCCGATACTCCCATGTAACACCTCTACTCCGCGAGCTGCATTGGCTTCCGGTTGCCCTTTGGGTGAGATTCAAGGTGCTGGTAATGACCTATAAAGCCCTTGATGGCTTGGGTCCGCGATATCTGAGGGAACACCTGCTGCCGGCATCAAGTTCCCTTCATCCAGTGCGCTCCCACAGGGAGGGTCTTCACAGGGTGCCGCCGGTAAGAGACTGCCGGCGGGTAACACCCAGGGGGAGGGCCTTCTCTGTGGGTGTGCCGGCCCTTTGGAACCAGCTGCCTGTGAAGCTGAGGGCTGCTCCCAACCTCCGTTCATTCCGCCGGGACCTGAAGACCTGGCTCTTCGAGCTCTCTGGCCCAGGCTGAGAATTTTAATTTTAATTTTAATTGGGGTTTTTTACTTTTTCAGGGACTGTTGTAATCTTTTTAATTGTTTTTAACTTTTGTATTTTTTCTTTTAATTACCCTGTAAACCACCCTGAGTCCTTCGGGAAAGGGCGGTATACAAATCCAAATAAATAAATAAATAAATAAATAAATAAATAAATAAATAAATAAATAAATAAATAAATAAATAAATATGGCTCTTGGGATAATTGTGGTGGTGTTGACAGTTAGGATGTCACTGTTTCCCGATGGATATCTTATTTTTTCCTCATATAGTTATGGTGTTTTCGATTATTTTTAATACTGTATGCTAGCCAGAGTCATTATGGAGTAAGGTAGCTTTAGGTATCTGAAAAATAAACATGACTGTCCTATGTAAGTAGCCCTCGACTTAAAACCGTTCATTTAGTGACTCTTCAAAATTACACTGAAAAAAAAGGGACTTATGACCGTTTTTCGTAGTTATCTTTGCAGTATCCCCATGATCATGTGATCAAAATCCAAATGCTTGGCAACGGGTTCATATTTATGACAGTTGCAGTGTCCCTGATCTGCTTTTGTGACCTTCTGACAAGCAAAGTCAAAGAAAAGTCAGGTTCACTTAACAACCCGGGTTACCACCTTATCAACTGTAGTGTTTCACTTAACAACTGAGGCAAGAAAGGTTGTAAAATGGGTCAAAATTCAATTAACAACTGTCTCACTGAACAACAGAAGTTTTGGGCTCAACCGTGGTCCTACGTCGAGGCTACTTGTATAGGTAATCCTCAATTTGGGACTGGAATTTGTCACTAAGTGAGGAGTTTAAATCATGCCCAATTTTATTACTTTTTTTTTGCAGCTGTCATAAAGTGAATTACATGGTTGTTAAGCAAATCTGGCTTCCCCACTGACTTTGCTTTTCAAGAGCCAGTTAGGAAAGTCACAAATGGCAATCACATGACCCAGGGACACTGCAAACGTCAAGAGCCTTGGTGGCGCAGTGGGCTAATGCCTCCTTAAGTAACACCAGCTGCCTGCCATTAGTGCAGGTTCGCATCCCACCAGGCTCAAGGTTGACTCAGCCTTCCATCCTTCCGAGGTAGGTAAAATGAGGACCCAGATTGTTGGGGGCAATTAAGCTGACTTTGTAATAATGCCGCTTGGGGTGTGTGTGAAAGCCCTAATAAGCAGGCATATACATAGAATGAAGGCTACTGCTAAGCTTGTAAGCCGCCCTGAGTCTTCGGAGAAGGGCGGGATATAAATGGAATTAAAATAAAATAAATAAAATAAATAAATAAATATATGCCAGTTGCCAAGCCCTCAAATTTTGATTATGTGACCGTGGGGACTCTATGACAGTCATTAAGTGTGAGGACCAGTTTTAAGTCACTTTTTTTTAACTTCAAATGGTCACTAGATGAAGGGCTGTAAGTTGAGGACGATTTGTAACATTGAAAGTGTGAAGCAGTGGAGGCTTTACAGAAGTTGTATGAATATAGCACCACTTTCTAGTAGCTTTTGCTGCAGTGTTTTGCATAAGTGGAAGTTTCTGAACAGTCTACAAGGGCAGCCCCTCAAATAATGCAATCTAAATGAAACATTTATTAGGCTACAGGATACTGTACTGAAGCAAGTATCTACCCAAGCAGGGCTATAAGTAACTCTATCAAAGGCACTTCATAACACTAAGGACTCTTGAGCTTTACAATATCAGGGATAGATCAAAAAGCTAATTAATTCTTAATTAAAATATTTCCCTATTTAAAGGGAACCTGAAGTAAGAGTGCCCTACTACTGCTTCCAGAATAGGGTCTGCCAAGTTCTCAAAGAAAAGCAATTCCATAAAAGCTTCCACTCCCTACATTCCTAATGAATGCAAATGTCATACAGAGCAGTAAAAAGTGTGTTTATTCAGAAACGTTTACCCTGTTGCCTCATATTATACATGTTTGGAATTATCGCCAAAATTATTTTTTTATCCAGGAAGTTTTATCAAATTTCAACAACAACAAAAAAGCATATTTACAAACACACTGCACATTATTTATATACATACATACATATGTGTATGTATATATGTCGATCCTATTCTGACAAAAAGGTGATGACGCCCCAAATCCACCTTTGCCATCTTTGACTAATTTTCCTTGCTCAGTAACGATACCATGGATAAGTTATGCCTGACTTAGCAAAAACCTAGAAGGTGTAGCTAATGAAACCTTTCCAGCTTTTACACATAGCAAGTACAAAGATAAAAGCAAATAAAGAAATTCTGCAGAGTAGTTGCGCAAAAAGCTCTAATCTGCTTTGAACAGGATGTGAACAGAACATGTCTCCACATGAGCCAGATAAATTGCCAAAGAATATGATACCTTAACATTTTTAATAAAAAAAACCTAGGAGGCCAAGTAACAAAGAAAGAATATTTGAACAGAAATATAATATACAGACACAAGGACAGTTGTTTGAATGGCAAAGGGAGGAATTTTCATTAACATATTACTGTTTTCCCCATAAAAATAGGAAATTGCTCATAAGAGGATACAAAGATATCAAACAGCTAGCATCTTAAATAATCACTCCAATGTTTCCTCTTTTGTCATCTGAAGTGCTGTGAACAGTTAACTAAAATGAAACATGACTTTCATATAATCTTCAATGTAAGGATAGATAGATAGATAGATAGATAGATAGATAGATAGATAGATAGATAGATAGATAGATAGATAGATAGATATAGATAGATCTCATTAAAAATGAAATTATTTAGGGAAAAGTTGAAGATTTAAGCTACTTTAGAGAAAAAACAGTTCTCAAGAGAAAAAGGCAACCTAAATCAAAGAAGTTTCTCATCTCCTGTTCCAACATACTTCTCTATGGAGGCCCTTTGAAGTTTTTTAGAAGCAACAAAGGCTTATATTGTGCCAGGGGCCTCTTTAATATAAGATAACGTATGAATAAATTTGCATCAGCTAGCTTATTGCATGACATCTATACAGGGAGAAATATTTTTCCCCAATTTCTCATTCAGTACAGGTAGTCCTCAACTTATGACCACAATGGAGCCCAAAATTTATGTTGCTAAAGTGAAACATTTGTTAAGTGAATTTCGCCCCATTTACAACTTTTCTTGCCACAGTTGTTAAGTGAATCACAGCAGTTGTTGAGCTAGTAACATGGTTGTTAAGTGAATCTGGCTTCCCCACTGACTTTGCTTGTCAGAAGGTCACATAAGGTGATCATATGACCCCTGGACATTGCAACTGTCATAAGTATGAGTCAATTGCCAAGCAGCTGCATTTTGACCATGTGACCACAGAGATGCTGCAACAGTCATAAGAGTGAAAAATTGTCATGTCATTTTTTTCAGTGCCATTTTAACACTGAATGGTCACTAAATGAGCTGTTGTAAGTTGAGGACTACCCGTATTTTCTTTCTCAGCTTAATCAATCTCAAAGGATAATTGAGGAATTGATTAGGCTGACAAAGAGATTACAGGAAGTCCTCGACTTACCATCACACAATTGAGCCTAACTTTGACTTTGCTTATCAGAGAGTTGCACAAGGTGATCATATGTCCCTGGGACACTGCAACTGTCATAAATTCATGCTAGTTACCAAGCATTTGAATTTTGATCACGTGACCACGGGGATGCTGCAACAGTCATAAGTCACTTTTTGCAAGTGAGTTCTAACTTTGAACACTAAACACTAAACCAACCTGTAAATCAAGGACTACCTACAGTCTCTTTCTCAGCTTAATCAATCTCAAAGGATAACTGAAGATATGACTGGGCTGAGAAAGAGACTACTGTATAGGATTTGGCACTTAATTTTCCAACCAGAGAAATGTGTGGCATGTGTGTAGCGAAGAACAAGGTTTTACAAGTTACTTATGTCTTTAAATTTCACTTTTCAATTGCTTACACACACAGAGCAAAATTCAAAACCATAAAGCAATTTCATAGGACAAAAGTCCTATGCACTTACTACTCTACCAATGAATTTGAGCTTCTTTCCTGCCCGAGGAAGATGTACTCTTTGCATTCTTTGGTTAACCATATTATTTGCTTGCCTATTCAACCCACTACAAAAACAAACCAAAACAAAAAAAAAGAACGCCGGAACTATTTCCAAAATCTAATCTTTCAAACACATTGTGCAAACGAGTATCAATCTATTCTATTCACTTGATTTTATCACCAGAGCAAAATATGCATAGCCCTCTTTATAAGCTGAGAAAAATGTGGGGAAGAGGGGCCCCTATATGTGTGTGTGACACAATTGCTGTTATACCTATCAGCGCACACGCAGTTGCTTTCCTAATGAGCTGTAAACAGTGTAGATGTCCTACTTTAATCCCTGTAGGGGAGACATTACCATAATTGAGCTTCCACCACCACTGGAGACATGTACCACTGTTGCGAGGAAGCCATAAGATAAAATAATACCACAGCCAAGAATCAGCTGCATAACTGAAGAAGTAATTTTCATATTACCTCTGGTAAATGGCTGTCTGTAAGAGGAGAGACATCAAGATTCTTTACCCAGAACTCTTGACCTTGGGGGGGGGGGGGCGAGAAATATCAAAAAAAGGAAAGGAAAGGAAAGGAAAGGAAAGGAAAGGAAAGGAAAGGAAAGGAAAGGAAAGGAAAGGAAAGGAAAGGAAAGGAAAGGAAAGGAAAGGAAAGGAAAGGAAAGGAAAGGAAAGGAAAGGGGTTCTATAAAGGGGAAAAAAACAAGTGGTTATGCCAGGCTTGATGTTGACAGCCAATGCAGCCAGCTGGCACCTTAATCCAAGCTTTCTCTCCCAGGAAAAGGCAAGATCCAGGGTATTCTGCACTAGTGATTCTACTCACTTGTTTTGAAAAGAGAAATCCTTGCCAAGAGGACCAAATAAATGATGAGAAGCTTCCTGAAGATACTTCAGTATGTGCATCTAGTCAAGGCCATGGTCTTCCCAGTTGCAATGTGTGGCAGTGAAAGCTGGACCATAAGAAAGGCTGAGCACCAAAGAATGGAGGCCTTTGAACTGTGGTGCTGGAGAAGACTCCTGCGAGTCCCTTGGACTGCAAGGCGATCAAACCGGTCAGTCCTAGAGGAGATCAACCCTGACTGCTCTTTAGAAGGCCAGATCCTGAAGCTAAAACTCAAATATTTTGGCCACCTAATGAGGAGGAAGGACTCACTGGAGAAGAGCCTAATGCTGGGAAAGGTGGAGGGCAAGAGAAGAAGGGGACGACAGAGAATGAGGTGGCTGGATGGAGTCACTGAAGCAGTAGGCGTGAGCTTAAATGGACTCCAGAAGAACGTAGAGGACAGGAAGGCCCTGGAGGAAACGTTGTCCATGGGGTCGCGATGGGTCGGACACGACTTCACAGCTAACGACAACAACAATGGGATTTCAAATGAAATGCTTCTAGATCAAATCTCAACCTTCAATCCAAAGGTTTTCAAACTTGGTCTCACTGAAACATGTACAGTTTTGCACTGAAGAAGCTTCCTGGATCAACATTTTCAAGGAAGAAAACCAAGAAAGTCCAGCTGCCTTTTGAACAGCAGAATTGGGAAAATCATGACCTGGATGACTGAGAATCCCCATAGACATGGACATTTGTGAAAGACCCCCCCCCTCAATAATACTCAACAAAAGCCCATGGAGAACCACCATCCTCCGTCGTGCATATTCCAAAATGTTCTCTTCAGCTTTCATAAGAAGTTGAAGCCCAACACCAGTCACTGTCTCTTTCATACTGAGCATGCATCCAGACAAGCCCCAGGAACCCTACTATGAACCATCCTGATATGTGGCCATCCAACCCACATTTAAACATTTCAAATAAAACTGAACTCCTTGCTGTTTTAAGCAGGCTTACAGTTCAACCATCAAGAAATCCCTAGAGGTAGTCCTCGGTTTTACAACCACAATTCAGCCCAAAATTTCTGTTGCTAAGTGAAACATTTGTTAAGCGGGTTTTGCCCCGTTTTACAATCTTGCTTGCCACATTTTCTAAAGTGAATCACTGCAGTTGTTCAAGATAGTAACACGGTCACTGAGTGAATCTGGCTTCCCCCATTGACTTTGCTTGTCAGAAGGTCGCAAAAGGGGATCACGTGACCTCAGGTCACTGCGGGCCGTTATAAATATGAGTCAGTTGCCAAGCCTTTGAATTCTGATCACGTGACCATGGGGATGCTGCAATGGTCATGTGAAAAAAGGTCACTTTTTTCAGTGCTATTTGAATGATCATTGTTGTAAGTCGAGGACGACCTGTATTAGTCAGACTACAACTCTTTCACGTCAACCTATTTCAGGGGTCGGCAACCTCGGCTCTTTTATGACTCGTGGACTTCAACTCCCAGAATTCCTGAGCCAGCATAGCTGGCTCAGGAATTCTGGGAGTTGAAGTCCACGAGTCATAAAAGAGCCGAGGTTGCCGACCCCTGACCTATTTGTCTGCTGTTCTGCTGTCAAGTTAAAGAAACATAACAGCCTTTTAAGTTATTTGTTCATTGCAAATATTTCCCTGTAATCTGCCCAGATCCTTTAATAATTCCAAATATAGTTTAGTTTCCTGAACCCTGGTAGTTCTCATCTGAATTACTTTCCAGTTTTTTCCACATCCCCTTTAAAATACAATGCTTAGTACTTCAAGTGAGGTCTAACCAGTACAGACTACAATGGAACTATTACCTCTCATGATCTGAACACAATTCTATTATTAATGCGGGCCCAAAGTATGTAGTGGCTTTTTAATTGCTGTATCACATTATTCCAGCTAGTTACACATCCACCCAAACCACAATACCATCCTGCTCACGTGTGCAGATCTTATCCACAGGGATGCGATGAGATTTTTGTCAATTGCTTTACTGAGGTCAAAGTACTGTACATTAAAACACATCCGCCGCGTTTCCTTTGGTCTGCAAAAACTGTAACTGTTTACCAACAGAAAGTATTCTGTGAAAAAGGGCAGCCAATATGTAAACAGTTCTCAGAACACAGAAGGCTTTGAAATCACTGCTCTGAACCAATTTCCAAAATAATTCAAGCAACACAGACTTGCACAAGGAATCACCGCTGGAGTTCTAACACTGCAGCAATAGTGCTTCATGCTTCCGAAGCAAAGCGGGAACATGCAAGAAAATGTCAAGGTCTGAAATAGGCGCAATTATACCTTTTCAGGAACTTTACCGCTGCTATTTTATAATCTTCTAAGAAGGGTTCAGTTGAAATGGATTATGTCATTCATTATGCGAGGCCCTATAATGAATGACAGTATACTGCCCCCAGTTATTTTTAGCATGGTGCTCAGTAATTCTAGAAGCTACTGATACTTTAAACAGAGAATGAAAATGAATGCAACCATAGCAAAACAAATCATGCTTAAAAAGCTTTTGAAACCCTACGCTAGTCAGTTTCTAAACCTTCAGCCCAAAGCACATTGAAGAGGAAAGTGTAGAATAGCAAACTAAGTGAAGAAAAATCTAGTAAAATTTTTCCACAAATGTAGGTGTGTATCACACAATTCAAAGCATTTTGCTTGTTAAAATGGTTTTTTTTTTAACGCAAAAAGCTTTCAGACCGCCAAGATGAAGAAAGAAAAAATATTAACAAACACATAAACTTCTGGGTTTTACCTTATGGGGGAAACAGAGGAAGTAGGCTAACTGTACTGTGCAAAATTAGTCTACTGCTGAAAAAACAAATTACTATTATTAGTTTAGCTAGATGAGAGGTAACTCCAGTGTATGTTTTTCCCGGAAGCTTGGCAACTGGAAGCTGTAAGGGTTATTAGCAAGAGCTTCATCTTGAGCCCATTCTCAGAAGATTTCTCAAAAAAAAAAAATTGAAACCAGCTTATCTCATAGAGCAGACATGTCAAACACAAGGCCCAGGGGGCCCAGATCCGGCCCGCGTAGTTTCATGCGGCCCGCGAAGCCATCCTGGAAAGAGTGAGGGAATGGCCCCCACTGCCTTGGCCCTGGCCCAGAGACCCTCCTTCTGCCAGAGACCCTCAGATCTGTCCCACTCCTGCCCAGGCCCCCCCATAGGCACCCTTGATGCGAACGATGTAGAGCTGGCCACGCCCCACCCAGGCCATACGCACTCTAGCCACGCCCACCCAGTAGGCCCACGCCCCACCCTGGCCATACCCACCCGGCCCCTTGAGGGCAACCCGCAAAGCTGATGCGGCCCTCAATGAAATTGAATTTGACACCCCTGTCATAGAAGGTACAGTACTTTATCTGCCTTCCTGGAAAGCACTGTTGCATAACCACTTCTGAATGTGTTATGCAGACAGACCGCAGCAGTTTTAAGGGAACAAAATGATGGATTAAAGGTTAGATCTTATCTACCCAAGCAGGTCCAAAGATTTTATAATGATATTGGGAGATTAATTTTTAAAAAAACAACAACAACGAGAATTGCTATTGTTTTGGAATGGAACACATAAGATTATACTTGTATCCAAAGTCACATTGGCAAGGCAGTGTTGATCATACAATACATACATAAAATATCCAGCAACATCCCTATCTTCTGGACAACTGATATCTTTGTTGAAAAAATGTTAAAAATAGAATCATGAGCTCCTCAGCTGCTGAACGTTATGACTTGAATTCAAAGAGCTGTTCATGATCTACCTAACATGCGCTGCACGTCTACGGTTTCTCAACCGCATCCACTTCACTCTTTGACGACCCTCTGGAAAGTATTGATAAGGAACAGAAAGATGGGAGTCGGAATGAAAATGCAACCCTTAAGGTTCACAGGTTAATGTTACCTTGCAAATCAATCTGAGGGACACAGCCTAACAGGTAGAATTGACTGTTTTGCATGCAGACAATTCCAAGTTCAGTTTGACTTTTCCACTAGAATGATTGGTTAAACCAACTGTGAGATGAGAGGGTCTCTTGCTACGGCATAGCGATGGTGAACCTCTGACACGTTATGCCATTTCTGGTGACGTGCCAGGCCTCTGTATCCTCTGGAAGTTGCACCAGAAGGCCTTGCTCTCATGCAGCCTCTAAGGTGTCTGAAAATTATGCAAGCATTCGCACATGCTTTTCTGAGGCTCCCACACACAGTCTCCACACAAAAGCATAGGCAGGCCTCCTGCACAAATTTCAGAGGGTCTGGAGAGGACAGTCCAGAAGAGAGGAGAGTCTGGAGAAGCCTCTTTTGGGAGGGGGGTGGGTGGTATACCAGCAGAGGCAAGCTCTTTCTGAATTTTTGACACGCTGCGCCCCAAAATGTTTGCCATCACTGATATAGTGACTAACATATTGGGTTAAAAACCAGAGTATGTGAGTCCTTCTTAGGCATGAAAGCCAGCTGGATGATTGAGGCCAGTCATTCTCTCTCAACTCATCCTACCTCACAGGATTGTTGTGTGTGGGGGGGGGGGGTGGAGAATGGGAGGCAGGAACATTAGGTATGCCTACTGACTGGAGCTGACCAAAAATAATAGGTAGGATAATAAATGCCTGAAAATTCAGCAGGCAGTAGCAAATTAGAGACAAATTCAGAGCATTCATATGACACAATGAGATATATTTGCCCAGATACTGGCTTAGCAGTTAACAAATGACACAGGTGGTTCCAGTCAGAGTTTGTTTACAGTTTTGTCTGAATTAGGGAATGTGGTTTGTTTTCTGAGAATTGAGGCTAATTCTGTCTTCTCATTTCAGAGATAAAATGGGTCCTTCTGAAAAGTGAAAGTCTGCATCAATCAACCATTAATTATACTTGATTTCTATGTAATCTTACAGAGTCCATAAATCTGCGGTAACAATCTAACTTCCTTTACATTCTGCTAAACTAGGACATTTTTAGTAAAATAAACACTTGCATATCTCTGCAGATCAAAAGATAGTCCAGTAATACATCCTTTCTCTTTCTGGATGTTTTATTTCTAGCAAATAACACAACAGTGAGCAAAGCTTAAACAGATACTCCTACGCATCTGTTGGCCTTTGCTCAGAAACTGTCAAGGACAAAAATAGGTTTTATGTGCTAAGTTACAGCTCAGCATTACAGCAGAGAGCCTATGCAAGTTATGATTGAACAATCTCTTGATGACAAAATAAGGAAGCTACAGATTTACCACTACAATATTTAGCTATCTCTCCTTTTAAGGAGCCTCTTTTTTTTAGCATGCACTACTCAATTCTAGGACTACAGCCTATAAACCCATCTCTTTTTCTTATCAAAATATTTAACATGTTATTTAATTATAGCATTACAAAGGGTTTTTTTAAAAAAATAATCCCAATTAGTTTATGCTTATGATTCAACTGGCACCACAGCAATAATAATTTCTCAATTTATTACATACTATACTATATAAGGGACGCGGTAGCTCAGTGGGTTAGGCCGCTGAGCTTGTCAATCAGATGGGCGGCAGTTTGGCGGGTCGAATCCTGAGTGCCGTGTAACAGAGTGAGCGTCTGTTGCTCGTCCCAGCTTCTGCCAACTTAGCAGTTCGAAAGCATGTAAAAATACAAGTAGAAAAATAGGGACCACTACGGTGGGAAGGTAAATAGCGTTCCGTGCGCCTCTAGCGTCTAAGTCACACTGGCCACATGACCACGGAGACGTCCTCAGACAAGCGCTGACTCTTCAGCTTTGAAACGGAGATGAGCACCGGCCCCTAGAGTTGGAAACGACTAGCACGCATGTGCGGGGGAACCTTTACCTTTACCTATACTATAAAGTAAAGGTAAAGGTTCCCCCGCACATGCGTGCTAGTCGTTTCCGACTCTAGGGGCCGGTGCTCATCTCCGTTTCATAGCCGAAGAGCCAGCGCTTGTCCGAGGACGTCTCTGTGGTCATGTGGCCGGCATCACTAGACGCCAAAGGCGCACGGAACGCGGTTACCTTCCCACCGTAGTGGTCCCTATTTTTCTATACACCAAAACCACCATAGAATTTCTTAGACAGTGGCAAACTGAGCTATAAAACTGAATGTTCCTTTTCAAGCCTGCTTCAGTCACAAACTTATTAGGAACCCACTAACATGCAAATTAAAAGGATATAGTTCAACTGTGATAAAGTACATGTTCCATGTACAGTATATATGTGATCCTGGCACAGCAGCTAAAACATTTGTACAGGAAGCAACAGAGCAGACCTCAGGTTGGGTTAGAGGGATAAATTATCTGACACTAGGCTTGAATATTTATTTTATTTATTTATAAAATTTATTGTCCGCCCAACTTACATCCATCTAAGGTTATTCCAGGTGGCTTCCAGTCATAAAAATATATCTACATTATAAAACATAAATCAAAATATTATATCAAGAGGAGAGGTCTGTGATACTGTTCAAGTATAGATCACTAGGTAATCGCATAGATTACTAGGTAATTTAGTTAGATTCACAGTGGTGGAAACTTAATAATTCAAATCCTAACCAAGGATCTAAGAATTATTAAGGTAGCATCTAAGTATATAGACGGTTCCAAGCAAGGTGAGGGTTACTGTTTGTTTTGTAAAATTAGGGTTCTTAGGTCTAATAAATTCAGCGTTTCCAGATGCAAGGAAGTCTCTTAGGCATCACTCCAAGAGCTCAAATCACAATTGGGAATAACAATGGATTTCTTTTTTCCATTAGCGTTCAGACCTCAGTCTGCAAGTCCTGCTATTTTGTATTTTTTTTCCCCAAATGTTTTTCCTCAATTCTAGCATTACCAGAAATAGCAGCACCAATGAACCAGACTTTCTTCTTTTCAATAACTGTTATATCGTATTATTATGGTCCATCACACAATCAGCCAGATATTTAGACTGGATTTGGCATTTTTAGCCATCTATGAAGTCCTTCCCAAAGACCTGGGATAAGGAGACGTTGTTTGATGATGTTAAAGGTATCATCACAGGATTAATTTATTTTGATCTCTTGATCATTTCAAATATTTTACTTTCAGATCTTGGGGAACAAAACTTAAAGCATATACTTAAACGCTCATCTGATATCTACAGTTGTTCAGTTTGTGAGGTCCTTGGTGCTCTCTGCGCTTGATTATTTTCCCACCGGTGTTTTATTATCCAAATAGGTAACGTCATAAGTGCCAGTTATATTTTTTTTACAGTTACATTCGTTAGTTCCCTGTAAATCTCTGAAGCAGCAATATATATTTAAGACAAGAAGCGGCTTAGAATCGGAAAGAAATTCTTTCCAATATAAAGGAATAAATTTTTATCTACTAAATTACCCGTCTATGTTGCTAAACGTACATCTGAACTGATTTTTAAATATTTTGTATTTCTTTTAGTACCTTTATAGATTTTATACATGTTCAGTGTAAATGCTTTGCTCCTCAAGTTATTCCAGGCAGCTAACAAAAATTGAAATACAAAATAAAACCGTAAAATATACATCTTCTGCTCTTCCAAAACCAGAAAAGAAATGAAGGCTAAGCTTCATTGCAAGGGGAATAAATTATTATTATTATTATTATTTATTAAACTTATACACCACCCTTCTCCCTTAGGACTCAGGGCGGTTCACAAGGTTTTTTTAAAAAACAATACAATTACAAAAATTGAAAACAATTAAAATGATTACATTAACCTTGAATAAATAAAAATCCCAATTAGAATCCAATTAAAACCCCAATTAATACTCTCAGTCCAGGCCAGAAAGCTCAAAGAACCAGGTCTTCAGGTCCCGGCGGAATGAGCGAAGGTCAGGGGCAGTCCTAAGCTCTACAGGCAGCTGGTTCCAAAGGGCCGGCGCACCCACAGAGAAGGCCCTCCCCCTGGGTATTGTCCGCCGGCAATTTTTTACCGGCGGTACCCTGAGAAGACCCTCCCTGTGGGAGAGCACAGGACGAAGGGAGCTTGATGCCAGCAGCAGGTGCTCCCTAAGATATCCCGGACCCAAGCCATTTAGGGCTTTATAGGTCATCACCAGCACCTTGAATCTCACCCGGAGGGCAACCGGAAGCCAATGCAGCTCGCGGAGCAGAGGTGTTACGTGGGAGTATTGGGAAACCCCCATCACAACCCGTGCGACTGCATTCTGCACCAGCTGAAGCCTCCGGGTGGTCCTCAAGGGCAGCCCCATGTAGAGAGCGTTGCAGTAGTCCAATTGGGAGGTCACGAGCGCATGAGTGACTGTGCGCAGGGCATCTCAGTCCAGGTAGGGCCGCAACTGGCGCACCAGGCAAACCTAGGCAAAGGCCCCCCTGGTCACGGCTCCTATATGGTCTAAATTCCATAACCTGGGAGGGGAAGAAGTCCTGTACTCCAGAAAAATGAACCTCTGACAGTAGTGGCTTCTTAATGTCTGGACAGGTTTAAGAAAATTCCTTAGATAACAATGCTAAGTCCTGTGGTAAAGGACTTAGTTACCTTCTAGGTGTCTTGCAACCCTGTTATTGCTGCTAGCATCACAACCATGCATTTAATACTCTTAGCAATATACTGATTAGCTTTGAGCTGTTGAATGTATAAAACTTTTCTTTTCTCCTGTTATAGCAAATAAAGAGAGATCTCAGAAGAGTCCAGAGACAGTGCTGTTTCATTGCCACAGAAAGTCCTCAGCCAGACAGAAGACGCAGCAAAATTGTCACGATATGAAAATGGGAACGGTTTGGGTAGCTGTTCATTACACAATGGTGCCCTTCAGATGTTTTGGACCATTGCTACTTTGCCACTGATCAAATAATATAAAAGGGGTAGAAGCTTACATCCAAAAAGACCTTACTTAGAAAGCACCATATTGCTTGCTCCTGACCTATATTATAGTGGATACTGTAATTACTGCTAATGTTACAACAAGGCTTCTACATTAACTGACTATGTATTATGTTATTAAAAAAAACCTGATAGCTGAAGTTTTTCAGCGATAATTAAATACATTAAAGGGAAGAAAAATCACTGAAACCAAATAGGTCGAATTAAAAGTTGCTAGCAGGATACAGCAAAGCCAGAAGTAAAAAAAATAGCAGCACAGCAAGGTTATGCAAAGCACACAAACAATTCTACTTCCTAAAATAAAAGGTAAAGGTAAAGGTTCCCCGCACATGCGTGCTAGTTGTTTCCGACTCTAGGGGCCGGTGCTCATCTCCGTTTCAAAGCCGAAGAGCCAGCGCTTGTCCGAGGACGTCTCCGTGGTCATGTGGCCGGCATGACTAGACACCAAAGGCACACAGAACGCTGTTACCTTCCCACCGGAGTGGTCCCTATTTTTCTACTTGCATTTTTACGTGCTTTCGAACTGCTAGGTTGGCAGAAGCTGGGACAAGTAACAGGCGCTCCACTCTGTTATGCGGCACTCGGGATTCGACCCGCCAAACTGCCGACCTTCTGATCAACAAGCTCAGCGTCCTAACCCACTGAGCCACCGCATCCCTATTACTTCCTAAAATACCTGTAACCAAAAACACCACAATACAAATACACAATACATCACAATACAGACGAGTCTTGCTAGAGAACTATCCATTTGCCTCAAATAATGAGCCTAGGATTTACATACTTAATTGAATTTTATCTATAACAATAATTAAAATCAAACACTTTAACTGATCATGCGTACTTTCATTCTTCATTCATTTAGAACAGCCTTATCATATCAAGAATTTTTAATTTTGTTTCATGATATTTTATACCACAAAGGTGTCCTTGCTGGTCTCTGAGCTTGGCTGTTTTCTTGCAGACATTTCATTACCCAGATTAGGCAACATCATCAGTGCTTAGACAGAGAGCACCAAGGACCCCTCATTTCAATCCCAAACTACAAATAATCCCTTTTTAATGCTATAATCTTCAGAATTCTCTAAGTTGAGAGAGATGCTTGTTTTAACATCAAATCATAATACCCTTGTGCTGAATTAGTTCAAAACAACAGTGGCTATTTTATTATTTTATCTTCCATATACAGTAATTAAATTCCCAAGATGGCAATGAGATGGATCCCCCCAGGATGCCAAACAACCAAGAGGACACCCTCAAAATACAGGCAATCCTCAACTTGTAACAGTTCATTTAATGACTGTTCGAAGTTAAAGCTGCACTGACCGGTTTTCACACTTATGACCATTGCAGCATTCCAATGGTCATGTGATCAAACTTCAGACGCTTGACAACTGACTCCTATTTATAATGCCTGCAGTGTCCCCGGGGGGTCAGGTGACCCCCTTTTGCCACCTTCTGACAAGCAAAGTTAACAGGGAAGCCAGATTCACTTAACAACCGTGTTACTCACTTGACTGCAGGGATTCACTTAACAATTGTGGCAAGAAGGGCCGTAAAATGGGGCAAAATTCTTTTAACAAATCTCTCACTTAGCAACAGAAATATTGGGCCCAATTGTGTTCGTAACTCGAGGACTATCTATACATGGTGAAGAACTTAAAAGACTTTAAACATGACGTGAGAAGATCCTGACCTACTCACCCAAAACCAAAATACTGGAGATCCCTTGCTGCCCCCAAAATGCTACATAGCATGAGAGGATCTAATGCTAATGCTAAAATCTTCCATGTACATTACTTGCACTGATCTTTCTTAAATTCCATAAGCTTTTGATTCTGGATGTAAATTGAAAGGGAATACCCATTTTAGACAATTGTCTAAAGATAGTGGGAACTGTGACTGCTTCCCATTTTCATTCCTATTCCCTTCTCCTAATATGTCTATTAGTCTGAGGATCGGTAGGAAAATAACTCTTAGCTTTTTCATACATGCAGCAGTTAGAATATGTAAATGTTTAAGTTACAATAATATCGCACGTAGAAGATGCTAACTTTTCAAGGATTAAATATGACATTTCAACATTGATGAGCATCTTTATAAAAAGCATGCTGCTGCCAAAGGCAAGCTTACACACTACTTTGCTAGGTGATGGGAAAAAAATAGCTCAAATAGCCTATATTTAAATAAGTGCTTGGAAGGTGATGCTTCCAAAATTAGAGGGATTGTCCAAATGTTCCGAAGACCACTGATACCCAGCTTTACAGCTGAACTATGCCAATTTATTTTCAGACTAAACTAACACGTCACTTTCTATGTAAAGTAAATCTCTTTTTTTAGAACACAACAAATTAAGTTGTTCTGAATCTGGGCTATTTATAGCCTCCCCTTTCCTCAAATTTTTGCCACAATTTTATCAAACTTTGTTTTAACCTTTCAATCAGGCAGGGTTTCCTGGCTGAGCAGGGGGTTGGACTAGATGACCCGCAAGATCCCTTCCAACTTTATTATTATTATTGTTTGTACTGCTTTGATTACTACTTCAATGTTTGGCTCAATAGAACAAACACAATGAACATGGTTGATACAGTTCGTTTTAAAACTTTAACTAAAAAGATTTAATACTTTTATTTCTTGCGTACTTGCCATATAGAGTACTTTCAGGAACTGCGCTTACGAATTACTGACGCAGAACACTTTCCATCAGCCAAATTCAGGCAATTCAAATCTGCCAAGCCTAGTTTGAAAGTTTCCACAAAACCCAACTTCTACAAGTTTTTTTCTCCAACTATTTTTGTTTGGATTTTTTAAAAAGAAAAAAGAAAAAAAATTGCCTATGGTTTAGTTACATACAGGTAACCCGTATTACTAGTTAAAAATACAATCCTCTTAGCCTAAATAGATACTTAATTCTTGCAGGGACCTGGGAAGGAAAGTGTTGACAGCAAAAAGGGGATTAATCAGCAGTATGTGCGAATGCATAAACAACTGTGAAATGATGCGCGTTATTCACTCCTACCAATTACTAGTATAATTATATTAAGAACATAAATTGGTGTGTACAGTACCAAGTCAGACTACTTGTTCATGTAGCCAATGCCATCAGACAGTGAAGGGTGCCATCACCTGCTACTTAATCCTTTTAACTGAAGATGTCAAGAACTCAGTCTAAGAGCTTGTTTATGCTAAGTAGGTAAACTGTTCAGGCAAGGGCATACATATCCAGCCACTCACTCAAGATGGTAGCTTGATCAGCCAAAACAGATCCTACCTTATCCTCTAACTCATTTTCTTTTTATATACAGCACTTCTCCTGACCCCAAAAACTTCCATTTGAAATGGGGAAAAAGCACAATTCTCCTGTAGATGTGACATAACTGACAAAACTACCCAAATCTTTCACTTGCCTCACTGCCAGGCCTGTAAATTCAACACATTTTCCAGATGCAGACAACCGCTAGATAAAATTTCAGAGATGGAAATAAAGCCATCCATACATCCTCTCGCAACATTTTTTCCCAGAGAAGCCACAACATTCCAAGCACATATACGTGGCCTTTACCACCCTGCTTGTTTTCATACTGCACCTAAAGCTGTGGCCATTGTAACCACGTGAAAATTCCACACAGAACAAGCAGGAAATGCAGCCCTTCGTAGACCAATATTAGTAAACAGCGGCATCCACCACATGGAGCTTAAAATCTAAAAATATAATCATTTGGAGCAGAAACAAACAGTACGGTATGAGCAAACACGACAATAAACATTTCATCCTCTCTTTAAAGACAAGCCTGTCAAAGCCAGTAAGCTAGCAATAAAAATTTCTAAGCGGGATATGTTAAAGAAACAAGTAAAACAAAGTCAAGGGACAAAATGTTAAATTTGAAGAACGGTACCATCACAAAAGCTTATCTATCCATGCCTTACCTGTTAGGTCATGATGAATTAGGTCTGCAAAACTGGGGTCATCACCCCACCAAAAGATCCATAGTTCTCTGCGCCCAGGCCTCTGGTCTCGTCGCCACACACTCAAGACGTCAGCCTTTAGGCAACGACTGTAACTGCTTAGGATGGGATCTTCTTCCGTTACAGGGAAAAGAATCGGAGCAGACGTTGGGCCCTGCCATACGTAGCGTTTCCATTTAATCCCAGTTAAATCAGCCTGATAGAAAAATTGAACAGATATTAAGAGCAGAAAGAATTGGATGTTCTCTTTTAAAGTTTCAAACTTTATGAAAGGCATAGTTCTCGTGATTTCAAGCAAACTTTTCTTATTCTAATGAAGAAACAAACACGTGACACTTTAGAAATTACAAAATAATTGTCTTGCAGGTGATAAACATTTGAAACCATAGCCACTATGTTTAGTCAACCTGTACTCCATAAAATCAGTGGCAGTGTTGTTGCTCAAACATTGTAAAATTCCATTATAGGATGTAAAAAAAATGTTTTCAATAATGCCAGGGCACATTCCAGATATTTTGAATTTTAATTCTCATTTCACTCATTCCAATGATAAAATATTGAGAGAGCTCAGTCAAAACATTTAAAAGGTTACTCTGAATGGCTCTCATTTGGTTGTATCTACCGATTATCCCCATATAAAGAACTTGCACCCTGAGAGGGTCTGCATTTGTCAGAAATGCAAACACACCTCAGCCATAAGCCCCTCATTAGCAAAGTTATTTAGTACTTGAGACATAATTAAACAGATCCAAACTGGCTTTAAATACATGAATTCCAATAAAAGCATTAATTGCTACCAGAGAGGAATGGAGAGGAAAAAGATAGCAAAATAAACTAAGACATTTTTGAAGCGTAATTCAAAAGAACTTTTAAGAGAATCTTCCATCTCTTCCTTCCAGCTATGCAATACCACCACACTGCTGTTTCACAAATGGGGTCTACAAATTATCACAGAAATTGCCCGGGCTCAATTTCAACTATTATTTTATGCTCTATTCAGTACATTACTCCCCTTTCAGCAGAAAATATAGAATTTTTTTCTGCTTCTGCTAGCAATCTTGCTCACTCCATGAAACAACAGAATTTGCAACAGTTGGTACATTTGAAATGGGGAGGGGAGAAGTAAATAGGACAGTGATAATTCTAAGCATGGGCCAGCCAACCCCCCATACAGCTTGCTGATGTATTCCAGCTTCTTGAATTCCTTACACCCGCTCCACACACCACAGCAATTCACCTACTTTTAGGAACCAGACAAAAGTAGCTACCAGTCTGCATTTAAATAAAACTTGAGAAAGAGGTCAAAACCCTGGCTAGGAAACTCAACCGGATTCCACCGAAGAAAGAAGGAAAACAATGTTATAAAAAAAAACATTGGGTTGTTGGTTTGCCTCCATCCATCCTTTAAAAATAAAAAAAAAACCAAACTGGAACCTACAAATAACAAGCCCCCCCCCTCCCCCAGAGGCACTTTATCTCCAATCTGAGTAGGGTTCTACTATTAGGGGAGTGGGGTGAAGGCGGAAAAGTTAGCGTGAGAAAAAAAGGGGGGGCATGCTTTGGGCTAGAGACAGAATGAAAATGAGCCGAGATAAAATAAACACAAGAAATCATGTTGCTAGTGCCACCGCCTACAACAACAATCACACACACACAAAAAAAACAAAGGCCGGAGAGAGAAAACTAAAGTTTAGTGGGGGGGGGAATCAAGGTGATAAACAAAGGACTGGAAGAGGAAAGTGCTGGGAGAGAAAAGAAGAGCGCAAAACAGACTTGTAAGCAAATCGCCTTGCGAGAAGGAAGGAGAAGTGGGGGCGACATAGGGAGAATTGGGCGACTCCTGGCAAAGGCCTACTCCAGAGGACTCCTCCAAGCAGAATGCTAAAAATGGCTGCTTTGCTTCCATTCCTCTCTCTCCCCCCACCTTCTTTTCCTCCTCTTTGCTGGCGATCTCATCTCTCTCTCTCTCTCTCGCCCCCCTCCTTTCCCTTGCACGATTTATCTCTTGCGATCTGCCCTTCAACGCCTCTCTTCCCCCCCCCCGCCAGCCTTACCAAAAGAAGAAAAAAAAGAAAGAAACGCACACATAAAAAAAGTAGCCACTCACCAGACAGAAAAGGTTGGAATGGCAATCTTCCAGGCTGGCCCCGTTCGGCACGAAGCAGGAACTCATCCTCACAGCCACAACCCGCACGCCATTATCCCACAAGCCTCCGACAAGAAAGAAAAGACAAGAGACAGAGCGAGAGAGCGACACACACACACACACACACCACACACCACACCGAGGAAGGAGGGAGACACAATCAAAGGGAGGGAGGGAGGGATGGAGCGGTGTGATTGGGGAGGGGGGGAGAGAGAGAGAGAGAGAACACGGGCCTGTTCCTTTTCTAAAACACACAAACACACACACACACACGCACTGCAGGGAGAGAAAGAGAAGGGGTGACGAGGTTGCCCGGAGCAGGAAGAAATAAGCTAAAGCCTAGGGAGGGAAGGAAAGGAAGGGCTTTTTTTTTTCCTCCTCTCTTCTTTTTCCAAACGAAAGAAAAAGCAATTTCAACGCCTCCCGGGCAGTTCAAAGGTGCAAAGAGAAATCCGCGGAAGGAAGGAGGGAGGCAAGGAGGGGGCCGGCGAAAGCTTGGAGGGGGGGGGAGAGAGCGAATCCAAAAGGGCTGGCAAAAGGCGAGAGATTTACGAGCTTCAGCCAGCCAGCGAAAAGAGAAGGGGGGAGGAGGAGGAGGGCGGGTGTGAAGTAATCCAGGAATCGAGCCCGCTGCTCCCTTTAGCGCCTCGTTTTTTCTCCCGTCACCCTGGATGGGCAAGAAAAGACGCGGCCACACGCGAAAAGGAGAAGAGAAGAGAGAGCGGCGGCGGCGTTGAAAGCAGGCGAGCCGAGGCAGGGCCGAGCCTCCCCCGCCGTCCTTCTCCCTGCTGCCTCGGGCCTCCCCGGCCGCTGGCCCGAAAGAAGAACTGGACGATCGGGCAGCCCCGCAGGAGGCGGCGCGGAGGGGGAAAAGAGGAGGGAACTTCCACTTTGGAGTCGGCCCGCCGCGACTTCTTCGCGAGCCCCCCCCCCCCCGGGCTCTTCTCTCCTCCTCCTTCGGCTGGTTTTTTTTCCTCCCCCCGAAGGCAAAAAGGGAAAGAGTTCGCCTTTTTGTGTATTTTTTTGTTTGTTTGTTTTACGACGCTCGACACAAGCGTATTCTCCGGCGCTTTTTCTTTTTTTTTTAAGGAGCCGCCTTGAAAATCTTCCGACTTCCCATGGAAGCGAAATCCACGGCTGGGTGTTTGGTTTTCCAGTCCGGGTGAAGGAATCTTTGCCTTTGCCTTTTTTCTTTTCCTTCCTTCCTTTCTTTTTCGCAAGAAGCAAACAAGAAGAAGTCGGGAAGAGCAGCAAAAAAAAAAAAGTCAATTTCCAGTAAGGTGATTTTTCCTCTCCTCGAAATAATTAAAAAGAGGCCCAAGACGATTTTCCAGAAAAAAGGAAGAAGAAGAAGAAAAAAAAATGGGGGAGAGTCGCAATTTCTCCGGGTCTCTTGCAAATCTTTTATCCAAAACCACCACCACACAAAAAAGCCCTCCTTGTCCTCTCGATTCAGTGGGTGAAAAAGATGATAAAATCGGGGGTGGATTCCTTACTTTCCCCCTCGCCCCCCCAAAAAAAAAATCTTCCAAAAGAGGAGAAAAAACCAACCAAATTTCGTTTCGTTTTGGCCTCCAAGAGGCCAACAAATGCCCTCTTTCCCCAAAGATAACTTTTGGGAAAGTGAAGAATTTTTCCCAGAATAGGAAGCTACTAATTCAGCTCAACCTTCGCTAGAAAGCAAAGCAAAAATCCCCTTGATTTTTTTTCCCTTCTGCAAACAGCGGCCAGAAACTTCCTTTTTTCAAACGCTGGAAAAATAAAAGTGTGGATTTTTTTTTTCCCCAAAAAATGATAAAATAAAATCACGAAGGGTCCTCAATTCAGGCAGTTTTCCGTGCAATGAATTCTTGGAGTGGTCGCTGCCCCGCGATGGGGTTTTGCGGGTGGGGGAAAGCTTTTTTGTCCCCCCCCCCAAGAAATTTGTACTGGAAACAGGATTTTTTCCCCTTTTTTGGTTAATTCCTTTTAACTTCGCTCCTTTTTCCCCCCCAGGCACTGGAAGAAATGGAAGTTTTTCTTCAAGCCTTTTCTTTTTCCTCAAGACACCCCCCCCCCAAAAAAAAAACCCTATGAAACTTTCTTCTTCGCACCCGGGAAGAAAAGCCGAAAGAGGGAAGAAATCTTCCGAGATAACTATGTATTTTTTAAAAAAAAAAACAACCACCCAAAAATCTGGAATAACGATCAGCCACTTGGAAAGGCTCTCTTGCTCTCCCCACCCCCTTGAGAAACGTGAGGAAATCTCTTCTTTTTCCGGATTTTTTTCTTTTTGTGTGTGTGATCCTCCTCCAGAGACTTTGCGAAGAAGAGACCTCGCCGAGGGGAGGGGAGGGGAAGGGCTCTGGGGGAGGGTCGCCCCCACCTCAAAATAAAAGGAGGGGAGGGTTATAGTTTTAAAAAAAAAACAAAAAAAGGTGACTTTTCGATATAAATAACGTCTCGGGCCTCCCCGGAATAGGAAACCGGGTCCTTTTTTTTTCCTTAAAAAAAAATTTCCTAAAATTCCTGAGGCGATTTTGGGGCTCCGGCGTCCTTCCCGAAGGCTTTTTTTTTTTGACAGGTGAGGACCGAGGAGACGACTTCGGGAGGCGGGGGAGGGGAGAGAGGGAAAGAAATCCACCACCACCCCGGCGCAAGCGTTTCCTCTTCGGTTCCTCGCCGTATTTTTCCCTCAGCGGTGCCTCTGTCGGCGGCTTCCCAGCCGAGGCATCCTGAGCGCCGGATGCCCTTCTCCGCCTCCTCCTGCGCAGTCGCCGCCGCCGCCTTCGCCGACTCGGCCGTCTCCTTCAGCGGGTCTCCCCCATGCCGACGACGACGACGCTTCCTCGCTTTTCTCCCTCAATATTTCAGCCTGTCTCGGACGACTCCCTCCCCTCAGAGCCTTATTTCGGCCAATTTTGCCCCCTCAGTCTCGCCTCGCTTCTCTAATGGCGGCCGCGACCAGGCGAGCGTCGGAAGGGAGCGACTCCGCCCCTGCGCGCCATTGGCCGCCTTCTTTTAGAGGCCTTCCCCCTCAACCCCGAATTCGCCTCCGCGGATTGGACGCGCCGCCGTCACGTGGAAAAGCCGCCCGCCATTGGCTGGTCGAGGAAGACGAAAGGGGCGGAGCCGAGGACTGCGATATAAAAAGGCGAGAGGCAGGGCCGTCGGTGTTTGACGCTCGATGGAGGCGGTCGGGGTGCTGAGGCCGGGAAGAGGGTAGCCCGGCGGGTCAGCTGGCGTGAAAGGCGCCTAAGGAGCGAGCGCCATCTAGAGGGCCGGTGGATGGATCGCAAGGGAAAATCCGAGAAGGATTGTGGATGCTATTTTTTTTTGTTGTTGTTTACAAGAGTCTGGCTCATGTTAATTTGCATTTACATTGAAGTCCTTTGAAGTGGTTAGCTTGGAAGTTAGGGTTTATTTATGTAATTTTTCACTGAAGTTGAGGTGAGGGGTTTTTTTCCCCCCACTTTTCATTACAGGTAATCCTCATTTAGGGACTGCCTCATACTGTGTACTGTGACATTTCAAGGGATCGTGATGAAAAAATAACTTTGCAGCTCATCCTTGGCAGATCTGAAAAGCAAAAGAAAGCTGAAGTTGGATTGCAAGCACAGTTGTAGTTTTATTGAACGACCATGTTGCTTAAACAAGTTACTGGTCCCAATTATAGTTGCTAAATGAGATCTACCTTCATTTCTCTTGTACTCCTTGGGGATGGAGTACAAACTTGATTAAACAATATTTGGTGTCGGCAGTGATATTTGATTTCAAGTGCTCTAAAGTCTTCTGTTTTAATATAAATTTTATGACCCCGTAATCCCTTAATTTGGGAGAGCCGGGACAACTGGATGGAGCTGAGTGTTTACTGGCTGGATGCCCTTCCTGACACCTATGCAGAGTTCACAGCATATATATTTTTCTTTGCGCTCTGCTGCTACCTAGGATTCTATTCTCAACTTTCTGAATGGGAGGCAAGCATCTTCACCACTAGGCCACCACCTTGCTCGATATATAATTAATATAAAATGGCTTCATAATTAATTGATATGTATATATTCTATAATATATTGTTCTGTTTTGATAATAAAGCCAGCTGATTGACTTTGGGCAGTCACTCTCTCAGAGCCTAACCCACCTCAAAGGATTGTTGTGGGGAAAATGGCAGGAGGAAAGAGCATTAGGTATGTCCACCGCCTTCAGTTATTTATAAATATGTACATATATATTATAAATATAATGAAAGTATATTAATTAAAAAATTGAAATCAAAATTTCATTAAATATTGGTTGACAATTCCAAGTAATTACTTTATATTCTTTCTCTTCAAGATTTCTAGATTTCCTCAAATACTGCTCTCATATCACCTCCCAGTCCTTCAATTCCTGCAACCAGTCTTCATATGTTTTTGTCTCCAGGCCTTTAATCATCTTAATTGCTTTACTTTGCACTTTTTCCAAAGTCTCAACATCTTTTTTTGTAGGGTGGTGACCAAAACTGGATGCAGGATTCCAGGTGTGGCCTTACTAAGGCTTCATAAAGGGGTACTAATACTCTGGTACTAATGCTCTGCGACACTGCAACCATCATAAATACATGCCATTTGTTGCGCGTCCATGATGTTCCACAGCGTGCGAGCCTCATCTCCTGGGCCCTGCTGCTAAAATTCCTTGATTGACAAGGGTCCACTGCTGCCATTCCCATTGGGGTGAAATGGTGGATGAGACTGTTGTTTCAGTGGGTGGAGTGCCATGCTGGAAACCTTGCACCTGACATGCATTGTTTTTGAGCATTCCAGTTTCTCAACCAGTCTGGATCCAAAGAACAAGTTAGAACAATTAATCAATGGAACAACCTGCCTCCAGAAGCTGTGAATGCTCCAACATTGGAAGTTTTTAAGAAGAGACTGCACAGCCACTTGTCTGAAATGGTATAGGGCTGTGGTGGCGAACCTATGTCACGCATGCCACAGGTGGCACGCAGAGCCCTCTCTGTGGGCACACGCGCCATTACCTAGGCCGCCAGCTGGGTTTTATAAAAACTTTTCGCTTTAGGTCACCACCACTGTGTGCAAAAAAAAAAAGGTTCAATTTCAACTTCTGGGGGGGAAAAAAAACATCTCGCAAAGTTAGAACTGATTGAAGATTTTAGTCCCACCCAGTCTGTCATTACCACCACAGCCATGCCCACCCAATGGGCTATGCCCACCCAATGGCCACACCCACCCGGCACCCAATGATAAGTGGGTTTTGGGTTTCAGTTTGGGCACTCGATCTCTCAAAGGTTCACCGCAACTGGTATAGGGTTTCCTGCCTGAGCAGGGGGTTGGACTAGATTTATATATTTTATTTATTTATTTTATTGGATTTATATACCGCCCTTTTCCCGAAGGACTCGGGGCAGTGTACAGGGCAGTTAAAACACAATATACAAAGTTAAAAATAAATTAGCCCCAACAAATAAATCACATTCTAAAAATTTAAAATTCCAATCCCTCAGTCCAGGGCAGCAAGCTCAAATAACCAGGTTTTCAGGTTGCGGCGAAAGGAGCGAAGGTCGGGAGCCGTCTGGAGCTCAACAGGGAGCTGGTTCCAGAGGGCAGGCACGCCCACAATGCTCTCCCCCTGGGGGCCGCCAGTTGGCATTCCCTGGCTGACGGCACCCTGAGGAGGCCCTCTCTGTGGGAGCGCACAGGACGATGGGAAGTTAACGCCGGCAGAAGGTGCTCCCGTAAATAATCCGGACCCATGCCATTTAGGGCTTTATAGGTCATCACCAGCACCTTGAATCTCACCTGAAGGGCAACTGTAAGCCAATGCAGCTCACGGAGCAGAGGTGTTATATGGGAGTATCGGGAGACCCCCATCACCATTCGCGCGGCCGCATTCTGCACCAGTTGGAGCCTCCGAGTGGTCCTCAAGGGCAGCCCCATGTAGAGAGCATTGCAGTAGTCAATCCGAGAGGTCACGAGCGCATGAGTGACTGTACGTAGGGCATCTTGGTCCAAATAGGGCCGCAACTGGCACACCAGGCGAACCTGGGCAAAAGCCCCCCTGGTCACAGCTCCTATATGATCTTCTAAACTGAGCTGTGAATCAAGGAGGACACCCAAGTTGCGAGCCCTATCTACAGGGGGTAATAACTCACCCCCCATAGTTAAAGATGGAATAAACTGGGTAACCTAAGATGCCGGTATGTACAGCCACTCAGTCTTGTCGGGTTTAAAACGAAGCCTGTTTCTCCCCATCCAGACCCTCACCGCCTCCAGGCACCAGGACATCATGGCGAGGGCATCACTGGGTTGATTTGGGGTGGAAATAAAAAGTTGGGTATCATCAGCATACTGATGATACCCCACCCCAAAACCATGAATGATCTGACCCAGTGGCTTCATATAGATGTTGAACAGGAGGGGCGAGAGGACCGACCCCTGAGGGACTCCATAAATGAGAGGCCTCGAAGCCGACCTCTGCCCTCCTGCCAACACCGACTGCGAAGGTCCCAGAAGGTAGGTGGAGAACCACCGTAAAACAGTGCCACCCACTCCCAACCCCCTGAGGCGCCGCAGTAAGATACCATGGTCGATGGTATCAAAAGCCGCTGAGAGGTCTAATAGGACTAGGACAGAGGAACAACCCCTGTCCTGAGCCCACCAGAAATCATTCACCAGCGCGACCAATGCCATCTCCGTGCTGTACCCAGGCCTAAAACCCGATTGGTAGGGGTCCAGATAATCTGCTTCCTCCAGGAACAGTGGGAGCTGATGTGCCACCACACTCTCAACAACCTTCGCTAGAAAGCAAAGGTTTGAGACCGGACGATAGTTGTTCAAAATAGCCAAGTCCAGGGCAGGCTTCTTGAGGAGGGGCCTCACCACCGCCTCCTTCAAGGCAGCACGGAAGCTACCCTCCCTCAAAGAAGCAGTTATTACTGCCTGGAGCCAGCCTCGTGTCCCCTTCCAAGCTGCATATACCAGCCAGGAGGGGCACGGGTCCAATAAACACGTGGTGGAACTCAGCCTCCCCATCATCCTGTCCACCTCTTCCAGAGTCACAGGGTCGAATTCTTCCCAGATAACGTTCCCAAGACCGCTCGTCTCCCCCCCGTCAGACTCTGCTCAGTCGAAGTCCAGACCGGCCTGAATCTGAGCGATTTTGTCCGCCAGATGTTGACTAAACTCCTCGGCACGACCCTGCAAGGGCTCCTCCCTCACCTCCTGATTAAGGAGGGAGCGAGTCACCCTAAACAGGGCGGCCGGGCGATTATCTGCGGACACGATGAGGGCAGCGAAGTAGTTGGACTTCGTTGCCTCCATCGCTGCGAGATAAGACCTCGTAAAGGTTCTTAACCGCAATCAGTCAGATTCAGACCGGCTGGATCTCCAACAGCTCTCTAGGCTCCGTCTCCGCTCCCGGAGCTCCACGGAAAACCATGGAGCCAGCCGGGATCTGCGCCAGGACAGGGGCCGCATGGGCACAACGCGGTCAAGTGCCTCCGTGGCTGCCCTTTCCTAGGCTTCCACTAAGGCATTGACCGGGCTGTGAGTGAAGATGGCAGGCGCAGGTCCAAGCGTCACGTGGAACCGTTCAGGATCCATTAGGCGCCTGGGGTGGAACCACCTGGTTGGTTCCGCAACCCAGCAATGGTGAAACGGAAGGCCAGCCACAGGAGGTGATGATCGGTCCATGACAGGGGTGTAATAACTGGAGATCCCCCTCCCAGATCATCAAGCCACCGTCCAGATAAAAAGATAAGATCGAGTGTGTGACCCCCGTCATGAGTCGGGCCCTGAATTACTTGGGTCAGGTCCATGGCCATCATGGAGGACATAAACTCCTGAGCCAACCCCGACGAGCCTCCCAGGGATGGCAGATTGAAGTCCCCCAGAACCATAAGTCTGGGGAACTCAACCACCAGCCCAGAGAAGATGTCGAGGAGCTTGGGCAGGGCTGCTGCTATGCAGGTAGGCGAAAAATATGCGAGCAACAAACCCAACTGAGCCCGAGGGACTCAGCGACTCACACCCAAGTATCTGAACAACGGTAGCCTCCCGCGGGCATAAGGTCTCCCTTACAACCACTGCAACACCCCCGCCCCTTCCCTGAGCCCGGGGCTGGTGAAGCACACGGAAACCTGGTGGGCAAAGTTCAGTCAGAGGGACACCTCCCTCTGGACCCAACCAGGTCTCTGTAATGCAAGCCAGATCCGCACGCTCCTCTTCAACCAACTCTATTTAATCTATCATCCAGCCGTTTTCCCTTATATTCTGCCTTTGTTTCTGTTATTTTGTATTCCTTTTGTGTTGACTCTTTGACTTTTCCAGTCAAGATGTTATCTGCTTCCAATATGCCTAGGTATTTGTAACCGCCATCCTTTGCTAGTGCTTTCATAATACTTCCGTTTCCCAGTTCTATTCCTTCTATTTTTCCCACTTTTCCTCCTTGCATGGGTAATATAGCACATTTTCCAAGTCCAAAGTCCATTCTGATGTTGCTGCTAAACAGTTGAACTGCGTTGAGTATTGATTCAAGTTCAGTGTGGTTTTTCGCATACAGTTTTAAGCAGGGCTTTTTTTCTCATAGAACGCTCAGAACAGAGTTCCGGCACCTTTTTTGGATGGAACCTTGTAGGGTAGGCAAGGTGGATTGTATGACATGTGTGAGTTCCGACACCTTTTTCTTTTACAAAAAAAGCACTGGTTTTAAGTCATCCATGTATAGTAGATGGCTTATCTTGCCATGCTGGCTTGAGATGTGGTATCCCAGTTTTGTGTTTCGTAATATTATTGTCAATGGAATTAATGCAATGTTGAACAGTAGTGGTGAAACTGAGTCCCTTTGGCAGATTCCTCGTCTGATGTTGATTTCACCAATGTTCTCCCCATTTGCTGTTAGAACTGTTTTCCATTTTTGCATATTTGCTTTCAAAAATGTACAGATGTTTTTGCTGATTCCAAAGTTTTCCAGAAATGTATTAATCCAACTGTGGGGTAATGAATCAAATGCTTTCTTGTAATCAATCCACACCATACTTAAATTTGTTTTTTGTCGTTTTGCATTTTTAAGTACCATTTTGTCAGTGAGCAGCTGATCTTTTGTTCCTCTTGAGTTTTTATAATTCCCTTTTTGTTCTGCTGGATACAAATTGTTTTCCATCAGATGACTGAATACTGAATTTGCCAGTATTCTTGTAAAAAGTTTGAACGTTGTTGGCAGACAAGTAATTGGGTGGTAGTTGCTTGGTTCTGTGCTATTATTATTATTATTATTATTATTATTATTATTATTATTATTATTATTATTATTATTATTATTATTAGAATTTCTATACCGCCCTTCTCCTGAAGGACTCAGGGCGGTGTACAGGGCAATAAAAGCACTACAAAAGTTACAAAAGTTAAAAGTAAAATTCAATTAATGAAGCCCTAACAATAAATAATTAAAAATACCCCAAACCCTTAAACCAGGCCGGCCTGTTCAAATAAATAGGTTTTCAGATCGCGGCAGAAAGAGAGAAGGTCAGGAGCCATCCGGAGCTCGACCGGAAGATGATTCCATAAGTCCGGCGCGCCCACAGAGAATGCTCTCCCCCTGGGGGCCGCCAGCCGACACTCTCTGACCGATGGCACCCTGAGGAGACCCTCTCTGTGGGAGTGCACAGGACGAAGGGAAGATGACGCCGGCAGCAGGTGCTCCCGTAAGTAATCCGTACCCATGCCATTTAAGGCTTTATAGGTAATCACCAGCACCTTGAATCTCATCCGGAGGGCAACTGGAAGCCAATGCAGCTCGCAGAGAAGAGGTGTTACATGGGAGTATCGGGACACCCCCATCACAACTCGTGTGGCCACATTCTGCACCATCTGAAGCCTCCAAGTGGTCCTCAAGGGCAGCCCCGTGTACAGAGCATTGCAGTAGTCTATACGAGAGGTCATGAGCACATGAGTAACTGTACGCAGGGCATCCCGGTCCAGATAGGGTCGCAACTGGCGCACCAGGCAAACCTGGGCAAAAGCCCAGGGTCTTTTATTATCAAGTATGTTCGACCAGCTGTTAACCATTTTTCACTTGTGGCATTTTGAAGCATTTCATCAAACTGAGTGGCCATGCGGTGATGGAGGCTGGTGAGGTGTTTCAACCAGTATCCATGCAGCTCATCCAGGCCAGGTGCACTCCAGTTCTTGACCTTCTTTACTTGTTTTGCAACCATATCAGTGGTTATTACAATATTCTCCATTTTGTTTTGTGTTGCTTGTTGTTGGATATCTTTGATCCAGGAGGCAGTTTTATTATGTTCCACTGGGTTTTCCCACAGTTCTTTCCAAAAGTTTAAGGTTGGTTTTTTTTTTTTTACATGGTAGAACAGTAGTTTGGACTTTATTTTCATCAAGTGACCGATAGAAGAGGTGCTGGTTTCTTCTGAACTGGACGTTTTCACGATATTGTTTTATTCATCCTTCATATCTTTCAATTTTCTTTGCTGTTGCTATTACACGCTGTTTTAGGTTTTCCATGATTTCTGTTGTTGTTGTTTCCTCCAGGTTATATATTTTGTATAAACTATTTTTAAGCTTTTCGTTCTTTAGTTTTCCTTCTTTCAAGTATTTCAATTTGCTGACATCTCGTAGTTTTTTTGTTTTATTTTCAAGTCGAATTTTCCACTTTGGTGTTCCAGTGGGTTTCTTTCTTGGCATTTTATAACCCAATTCTGCAGTTATAACGGCGGCTGTACTGTACATTAGTTGGTTTGTTTCATACAGTGTGCTGGATGGGATGGAAGTTAAAATGTTGTTCACAGCATTTAGTAGATCTTTCACTCCTTTGCTAAGCACTTCACGAATGGCAAGCAGTCTTTTTCTTTCTGTGTTTTCTTTGATGTGGTTTTCAATCTTTTCTTTCAGCATTTTTAGTATATGTGCTGCCGAAGCGAGCACCTTTTCTTTCAGCATTTTTGCTAGATTACTTAGCTCTACACTTTCGAGTTGTTGCACAGGGGAATCTTCATCCGGTGTGGTGGCTTCTTCCACTGGTTGGTCAAGAAATTGGAACAATTTCTTCAGCCTATTCTTCATCATTGCTTGTTGTTTTCTTTTTAGCCAATGTTCCTAGATGTTGAATTTCCACATCTGTAAAAACTTTATTACGGATGATGAAATGTCTTTGATCCATTAATCGTTATTCGGTTACATCACTTTCCGGATGATTTTCCTTCCACAGTTGCATCATTCTTTTTTGAAATCCCCTGGCTGTTGGTTCTGCCTGGTAGTAGCATTGGATGATTTCTTGATTTTCTTCGGTTGTCCAGGTTTTGCACTTTTGTTCCAGTCGCTTTACAGTTGTACGCTCTGGTTCCCCAGCAGTAGCAACTGAGCCCTGTGGCCCATTTTTTGACAGATGTCCAGGAGCCATAGCATCTGACGTGGTCCTTGTTGACCCAGGCGACGACCAATCCGGTATGGATTTTTTTTAATTTCTTCTCATCATTGGTGATGGGAGGTGCCTGGGTTGGTTCACAGTGGCTAAGCCACTACCAATCAGAAGACTGGTAATCCCATAACCATAGGGACCGCATCCGATAGCTGTCCAGGCCCAGCCATGGGTTGTTGTTGTTGTTATTTATCATTATTATTATTATTATTATTATTATTATTATTATTATTATTATTATTATTATTATTATTATTATTATTATTCCTTGTGCTGCATCTTGACCCAACTGGGCTGAAGATGTCTCTTTCCACTCTGCACCCTCGGAAACCATAGACTTTTGTTTCCTGGGGAGACCTCAGCCAGCCTGCATTAAATTGCCAAGTTCTGTTTGTTTCCAACATCTCTTTGCAAAGGGTTGAATTTCTCCTTGGGGATAACGGGACTTAATAACACTCCAAACAAGGCTTTATGTTGCATGCCAAGATAATTACTCTTAACAACCAAAGTGCTACACTGAAACTTTGGGATGCCTCATGTGCGAGTGTGCACTTGTGCATTGGAGAATGCCAAGCGGGGCGGTGTGGGGGGTATGAAGAAGGAAGGAGTGCCAAGGACCCCTTCCAAGTTTCCACTTTTCCTTTTGGTCACCATAAACAAAAATCTGGTTCTCCATTGATAGGAAAACAGCGTGCATTCCAAAATATGTTCTTGTTCCCACCAGGAACTTCATCCTACATCCATCCCTCGCTGCTGCTGTACACACAAGAGCCAGGATTCTTTGCTCAGACTCCGACAACAACACTACAGGCAGTCCTCCACTTACAACCGCAACTGAGCCCAAGCTTTATGGTCGCTAAATGAGAAATTTGCTGTGAGATTTGGCCCATTTTGTGGCTTTTCTTGCCACATTTGTTAAGTGAATCACTGCAGGTGTTAAATTAGTAACATGGTTGTTAAATGAATCCGTTTCCCTATTGACTTCACTTCTCAGAAGGTCACAAAAGGCAATCACATGAGCCCAGGACACTGCAACCATCATAAATGTCATGTCATGGTTCCGGCAGATGAAACTCTTCAAAAGAACTTCGAGGCATTGTTTACCTTAAAGAATCTTTATTTGAGGGGCATAATATTGGCACTTACATAGGAGAAGCCAAAATCTGAGTTCCCCTCCCCTGGGCCCATAGTATCAAAGCACAATTCCCTCCTCTAATTAACTGTCATAAATCACATTCTCCAATTAGTTTGAAATGCAGGCTTTCCCTCCAGTTCTCCAGCCCGCCAATTCTTGTCAACTTATTTCAAAAAACCTCGGTTCTCACACTAGTTACAGTATTGTTATGTCTAACTCCCATGCACATTCCTCCTTCTCCCCCACCCAGTATCATCTAATTCTAACTCTAAGAGTAAAACATAAGAAGGAAAATGGCTGCACATCTCCATACGTTGTCAAAGCAAGAACATCCAATGTTAACAGTGTTGAGATGTGAGTCAGTTGTCAAGCATCCAAAACTAAATCATGTGACCGTGGGGATGCTGCAATGGGGTCATCAGGGCTTTTTTTTTTCATAGAACGCTCAGAACGGAGTTCCGGCACCTTTTTTTGGATGGAACCTTGTAGGGTATGCAAGGCGGGTTGTATGACATGTGTGAGTTCTGGCACCTTTTTCTTTTACAAAAAAAGCACTGGGGGTCATAAGTATGAAAAATGGTCATCAGTCACTTTTTTTTAGTGCTGTTGTAGCTTTGAACCATCACTAAGTGAACTCTTGTAAGTCAAGTGGGGTTTGCTCGTATGACTGCAACCAAGCCCAACATTTCCATTGCCAAGCAAAACAGTTGAGTGACTTAGCATCATTTTTCACGCTACCATGGCAGCATTCCCCGTGGTCACATGATCAAAATTCAGACATTTGGCAACTGACTCACTTTTATAACAGTTGCAGAGTCCCCAGGTCACACAATCCTTTTTTGTGACTTTCTGACAAGCAAAGTGAATGGGGAGGCCAGATTTACTTAACAACTAATTTAAAAAGTCCAGCGATTGGCTTCACAACTAGGATGAGAAAAGTCATAAAACGGGGCGAAACTCCCTTAAGAAATGTCTCACTTGGCAACAGAAATTTTGGGCTTAATTCTGGTCATTAAGTCGAGGACTACCTGTATTAGTCGTGACTAACGAATGAAGTTTGAGACTCCCATCCATCAATTAATGCCACCTTCCTTTAATGCAGTGTTTTTCAAAGCTGGCAAGTTTCCAATGGGCTGACTTCTCCACTCCCAGAATTCCCCAACCAGCAGGCTCTCTTTAGCAGCTCCCAAGTCAATTATCCTTTGGTTTCAGTGCGTGATCCTAAGCAGCTTTCTTGGGGACAGGAGAGGTTGCAATGGAAAGCCGTCTCTGTACAGTTTCTCAACATCGTACAAACATTTGAATCACTCCCTCCCGTGTCTCTTTGGACACAAATTAAGCAAGTTCAGAAGCATTTTGCCCTAATGATCAGTTCAAAGCTTGCAAAATATTTACTGTGCACCGTGAATGTGCGTGTTCTTGAAGTCAGCGGGACAAACTAGAGTTTACCTAGAGTCGCTTCCTGTGGACATAGAGAAATTGGCTGGAACGATGCAGGACTTTGAGACTGCAACAAATCAAGAATTTCCACCTGACCTTGTATGCAGATTAAAGACTCCATTCAGAATTGATATCATCCCTCTCTTAAGCCAGTACACAACTTTTATATGTAGGCATGCATGGTTCCGAGAGATGAAACCCTTCAAAAGAACTTCGAGGCATTGTTTTCCTTAAAGAATCTTTTATTGGAGAAACAAAGTATGGGCACTACATATTTGAAGCCAGAAACTAAATTCCCCTCCCCTGGATACAAAGTAACAAAGTGCAATTCCCTCCTCCAATAAAGAGTCATAAATCACATTCCTCAATTAGTTTGAAACACAGGCTTTCTTCCCAGCCCTCCAGTCCGCCAAAACGCTATCAGCTCTGGGCCCAATGTCCTTGGGTTCCCACGGCTGAGTTAGTATTGTTATGGCTAGCTGGACTCTCATCCACATTCCCCTTCCCAGCATCTACTAACTCTAAAAGTGATAGAGAAAAATGGCTGCATTTCCATCTGTTGTCAAAGCAAGAACATGTGATGTTAGCAGCGTTGACACATGGATTGCATACATTATGCCTATGTAACACATGCATTACATACAGTGGCTAAAAAAGGGCTACACACCTCTGTTAAACCGCCAGGTGTTTGAGATGTAAAAAAAAACCCAGACGAGGATTTTTTCCACCTTTAATATAACATATAACTGTAGAATTCAGTTGAAAAACAAACTGAAATCTTCCTTCTGGGGGGGGGGGGGAATAGCAACCAAAAATGTACAATCATGTGGCGATGGAGGAGATTGTGGTGGTAGTGATGCTGGCAGTGATAGTGGTGGTGGCAATGGTGTTGATGTTGATGGGAGTAATGGTGATGATGGTGATGGGAGTGATGGTGGTGATTGTAATGCTGGTGATGGTGATGATTGTGGTGGTGGTGGTGGTGGTAGTGGGGTGGTAGTGAAGATAGTGAGTGTGCTGGTGATGTGGATGGTAGTGATGGCGGTGGTGGTGGTGGTGATGATCATGGTGTGATGCTGGTGATGGTGATGATTGTGGTGGTGGTGGTGGTGGTAGTGGGGTGGTAGTGAAGATAGTGAGTGTGCTGGTGATGTGGATGGTAGTGATGGCGGTGGTGGTGGTGGTGATGATCATGGTGTGATGCTGGTGATGGTGATGATTGTGGTGGTGGCGGTAGTGGTGATGATGTGGATGGTAGTGATGGTGGTGATGATGATCATGGTGGTGGTAGTGGTGATGGCAGTGGTAGGGTGGTAGTGAGGATCATGGGTGTGCTGCTGATGTGGATGGTAGTGACGGTGGTGGTGGTGGTGATGCTCATGGTGTGATGCTGGTGATGGTGATGATTGTGGTGGTGGCGGTAGTGGTGATGATGTGGATGGTAGTGATGGTGGTGATGATCATGGTGGTGGTGGTAGTGGTGATGGCGGTGGTAGGGTGGCAGTGAGGATTGTGGGTGTGCTGGTGATGTAGATAGTAGTGATGATGGTGGTAGTGGTAATTGTGATGGTGGTGGTGATCATGGTGATGATCGTGGGGGTGATGGTAGTGATGGTGACACTGGTGGTGATCATGGCGGTAGTGATGGTGAGGATGTGGATAGTAGTGATGATGGTGGTGGCGATGATCATGGTGATGATCATGGTGCGATGATGGTGATGGTGATGATCGTGGTGGTAGTGAAGATCATGGGTGTGCTGGTGATGTGGATGGTAGTGACGATGGTGGTAGCAGTAATTGTGATGGTGGTGATGATCACGGTGATGATCGTGGGGGTGATGGTAGTGATGGTGACATTGGTGGTGATCATAGCAGTAGTGATGGTGGTGATGTGGATGGTAGTAATGGTGGTGGCGATGATCATGGTGGTGATGTGGATGGTAGTAGCGATGGTGGTGATGATCATGGTGCGATGCTGGTGCTGGTCATGATCGTGGTGGTAGTGGTGATGATGTGGATGCTAGAGATGGTGGTGGTGATGATAATTGTGGTGGTATTGGTGATGGTGGTGCTGGTGGTGATGATTGTGTTGGTGATGGTGATGATGGTGGAACTACAGCAGATGTCTCTGCAGGAAGAAAACACAGACTGGCAGACAAGACTTCTGTTTCCAGAGTCTGGAATATCTCTGCCAGCAAAATGTTCTACTAGCAGGAGGGCACAAGAGAGATTTGCAAGATCTTCCTCTCCACCAAATTTGGCTCTAAACAACAACAATGACCGTCTCCAAAGAAAAATTCAAAATTACTACCAAAGGGGGGGGGATGAGTTCGGACAAGTCTAGCAAATCCTGGAACTAGCAATTGAATGCAGGAAGCATAAATCTTGGCCCTTCTAGTCCAATGAATCTGTAAGCAAGCACTGGAGAAATCTGAACAGCAATGACCACTTGGGCCAGCTCCCCATAACTGTTCAGTTGCTGGGCATCCACTGTTGGGCCAGTCTGAATAATGGAGTAACAGAGTAATAGACTTAGAAGGGACCTCGGAGATCTTCTAGTCCAGGGGTAGGCAACCTCGGCTCTTTTATGACTCATGGACTTCAACTCCCAGAATTCCTGAGTCAGCATAGCCATTACCACTGCAGCCACGCCCACCCAATTGGCCACACCCATCCAATAGGCCGTGCCCACCCAATGGGCCACTCCCACCCAGCACCCGACAATACACAAGTGGGTTTTGGGTTGCAGTTTGGGCACTCGGTCTCGAAAAGGTTCGCCATCACTGTTCTAAGGTGTCTTCTTTTAGGCAACTGTTCAAGAAAACCTTATTCATATAGATCAGGGGTAGGCAACCTCGGCTCTTTTATGACTCATGGACTTCAACTCCCAGAATTCCTGAGCCAGCTGGCCCAGGAATTCTGGGAGTTGAAGTCCATGAGTCATAAAAGAACCGAGGTTGCCTACCCCTGTTCTAGTCCAACCCCTTGCTCAGGCAGGAGACCCTCTACCAGTGGTGGCAAACCTATGGCACACGTGCCAGAGGCGACACTCAGAGCCCTCTCTGTGGGCACACGTGCCGTCGCCCCAGCCCCGTCTCCTCCCGTGGCCCCCTCACCAGCAGTCTCCCCAGAGGAGAGTCGCCCCTGGGTGTGGCCCGCGCACAGCAGCACAGCCAAGGACATGGCAGCCGGGCAGCAGGGACAAGACTCTGCCCTCACGGCCTATCGTGCGCAGTTGATGTGCGGGGTACAGGCGGAGGGCATGCTGTCATGGCACTGTAGGGCTGCCTGGGCAATCTGCTGCATGGGCCGTGGAGATGGTGGGTGGCCCTGCGGGGGGGGCGGGGGTGGAGCTGGTGGGGTACGGGGTGGAGCGGGGGAGGCGGTTTTTGGGCACTCAGTCTCTAAAAGGTTCACCATCACTGCCCTATACCATTTCAGACAAATGGCTGTCCAGTCTCTTCTTAAAAACTTCCAGTGTTGGAGCATTCACCACTTCTGGAGGGAGGTTGTTCCACTGGTTAATTGTTCTCACCGTCAGGAAGTTTTTCCTTAGATGTAGGTTGCTTCTCTCCTTGGTTAGCTTCCATCCGTTGCTTCTTGTCCTGCCTTCGGGTGCTTTGGAGAATAGCTTGACTCCCTCTTCTTTGGGGCAGCCCCTCAAGTACTGGAAGACTGCCACCATGTCCCCCCTCGTCCTTCTCTTCATTAAACTAGACATACCCAATTCCAGCAACCGTGCTTCGTGTGTTTTAGTCTCCTGTTATTTAGTCTCAGCACAGCTGAGCTTAAAAAATAATTACAGAATACAGAATAACAGAGTTGGATCACAGAATCCCAGAACCTGAGAACCACGGTGGCACAGTGGTTTAGAAGGCAGTTCTTAAGACTCCTTCTGCTGACTGCAGTTTGGCAGTTCAAATCTTTCCGGCTCAAGGTTGACTCGGCCTTCCATCCTTCCGAGGTTGGTAAAATGAGGGCCCAGATTATTGGGGGCCATAGGCTGACTCTATAAACGACTTAGAGAAGGCTGTAAAGCACTGTGTAGTGCAGGGGTAGGCAACCCATGCTGGCTCAGGAATTCTGGGAGTTGAAGTCCACAAGTCATAAAAGAGCCAAGGTGGCCTACCCCTGGTTTAGTGGTATATAAGTCTAAGTGCTAAGTGCTAAGTGCTATTGAAAGTGTATAGGATCTCCTGCTTGAGCAGGGGGTTGGACTACTAGAAGATGTCTGTCATGGTTCCGACAGATGAAACTTCAAAAGAACTTCGAGGCATTGTTTACCTTAAAGGATCTTTTATTTGAGTGTATGCTCACACAGAGAGGGCCTCCTCAGGGTGCTGTCGGCTGGACAATGTCGGCTGGCGACCCCCAGGGGGAGGGCCTTCTCTGTGGGAGCGCCAGCCCTATGGAACCAACTTCCCTTTGAGCTCCGGATGGCCCCGGATCTCCGGTCCTTTCGCCGCGGCCTTAAAACACTTCTTTTCCATCAGGCTGACCTGGACTGACGACAGGGATTTTAAAATGTTTTTTAATTTTTAACTTCAATTTTAATTTATTCTATTGGGGCTGTTAATTTAATTCTTTTTAACTTTTGTATCATTGTATTTTATTGTTGTTAGCCGCCCTGAGTCCTTCGGGAGATAGGGCGGCATATAAGTCCCAATAATAAATAATAAATAAATAAATAATATTGGCACTTACATAATTGAAGACAAAAACTGAATTCCCCTCCCCTGGGCCCATAGTATCAAAGCACAATTCCCTCCTCCAATTAACAGTCATAAATCACATTCCCCAATTAGCTTGAAGCGTGGGATTCCTCTCCATTTCTCCAGCCCACCAATTCTTTATCAGCTCTGGGCTCAGTAACCTTGATTCTCATGCTAAGTTTAGTGTTGTTATGTCTAGCTAGACTATCATTCACATCCCCTCCCAGCATCATCTAACTCTAAAAGCGAATTGGAGAAAGATGGCTACATTTCCAACTATTGTCAGTGCAAAAACATACGATGTTAGCGGCGTTGACACCTGGACTAGAAGACCTCCAAGGTCCCTCCCAGCTCTTTTCTGATTGATTGATTGATTGATTAAATTCCTGAGCCAGCATAGCTGGGAGGTGAAGTCCACAAGTCTTAAAGTTGCCAAGTTTGGAAAGCCGTGTTCTAGTTCAATTTCTTGCTCAAGCAGGAGCCACACCATTCCAGACAAATGGATATCCAGTCTTTTCTTCAAGCTCCCCATTTTGGACAGAGTGCAGAGAAAGAGCAACCATGATGATTAGGGGACTGGAAGTTAAGAGATACGAAGATCAATTGAAGAGGACATTAAAATTACCCGTATATACTTGAGTATAAGCCGACTCGAGTATAAGCCGAGACCCCCAATTTCACCCCCCAAAACTGGAAAAAGTTATTGACTCGAGTATAAGCCGATCCGCGCTCTGCAAGCCTCCGCCGCCGGCGGAGGCTGGATCCGTGCTCTGCAAGCCTCTGCCGCCAGCAGAGGCTCGATCCGCCATTTTGCAAGCCTGAATACACAGGAATACCCTGTGTGGCCGCGGCTCTCGGGGAAGCCCTGGCTGTCCGCTTCCTCGCTCCACGCTGCCATTCGGGGCCCGCGCGTTCCCCGGGCAAATCGCGGCGCCCAGCAGGCGAGGAAACATGCCCGCTCCAGTCGCCCCCCCTTCCCTCAGGAGACGCGAAGCAAGTGACCGCCCGGAACTTACCGAGGACTTGTGCGCGGCCGAGGCTTCGGTGCTTCCGGGATCGCGCGCACCTCTCCCAAGCCGCCGGCGGAAAGAAGCAGGCAGGCAGGGCGCGGAGGTCCGGAGACCTGCCGACGTTTGGGGAGGTTTGGGGAGGTGCGCGCGCACCTCCCCAAACCTCCCCAAACTTCGGCAGGTCTCCGGACGGCGGTGGCTTGGGAGAGGTGCGCGCGATCCCGGAAGCACCAAAGCCTTGGCCGCGCACAAGTCCTTGGTAAGTTTTTTTTGTTGACTGGAGTATAAGCCGAAGTGGAATTTTTCAGCCCAAAAAGTGGGCTGAAAAATTCGGCTTATACTCAAGTATATACGGTATTTACAGGATTACTTCTTTAGGAACTAAACTTTTAGAATCTAAAACAGTTAATTCAAAAAAGCCAACAGGAAAGAACCTCACATTTTTCATCTGCTTCTGTCTTTTGGAAGGTAAAATTAGATAACAAAATAGTCTATTTCCTAAGTTAACATCTCTGCAATGAAATCAAAGGTAACGAAAGAAATGAGAAACGTTTTTCTCAATGTAATATGTCTAATTTAGCTGATTCTAGAAAAAATAGTATCTTTTCTACACTCTTGAAAACTATTTTGAATCTAAACAATTCTTAAGAATGAAATATTCTTAATTTGGACTTTACTTTTACTGTTTGGACTGTTGTGAGTTTTGAAAAATAGATTATTTAGAATCTAGTTACTGTATGTTGCACTTCAGTCTTTAAATAATTAACCTAGTATATACATAACAATATATGATGTTTTCCCTGGTGAGCTTAACATCAATAACAACATTTATTAAAAAGGCTAAAATAATTTCTGGGGGTATTATCTGTATAGTAAAATTTTGGACAAGCAGTGATCATGTTACATATGTGCATAAGCGTAGTCAGTAGCATATGCCTTTTTAAAAATATCAAACATGCAAAGAAACAAAAATAAGTCCAAAATATCTGTATTACATCCAGAAATGCCAACTTTGCAACCAATATTTCTCACCCATAACTATGGCACCCTAAGGATACCTGCATACATGCAAATGTTTCTCTGGGATCAGTAACGCAACAGGGGTTGCTTTTCCTTCCAGTAACATATACCTAAAACCAGTTTATTGCATTTGGCAATTGTACTAAAAAAATCTCATTCATTTAATTTGAAATCAAGTGAAAAATTGATTTAAATTATTTTATTAAAACAAATTAATGGCAATTCTTTTATAAAAAGTTGCCTCAAACAAAATGAGTTTGACATGCCTGCTCTAGATAGTTGAATGCTCCAAAATAAATTCTAGACTAGGCCTGTACATGCAGCCTACCACGCACCCTTGGACAGAGCACAGACTTTTTTTTAAAGTAATAAAATCACCACCACTGCCCTGAAAGTCATGTTGCCTAGTGCCTCCATGGCTTACCATGACCACAAGCTCCAACACTGTAGATGCTCCTCTAGTCACCAAATCATTGATTAGCCCACCAGCATTCCTTTGCAGACCACAAAGATTTTTAATTTATCAGTGTGGGCCTTTCCTTTCTACAAGATAATAATAATAATAATAATAATAATAATAATAATAATAATAATAATAAGAAGAAGAAGAAGAAGAAGAAGAAGAAGAAGAAGAAGGAGAAGGAGAAGGAGAAGGAGAAGGAGAAGGAGAAGGAGAAGGAGAAGAAGAAAAAGAAGAAGAAGAAGAAGAAGAAGAAGAAGAAGAAGAAGAAGAAGAAGAAGAAGAAGAAGAAGAAGAAGTTGGAAGGGACCTTGGAGGTCATCTAGTCCAACCCCCTGCTCAGGCAGGAAACCCTATACCATTTCAGACAAATGGCTGGCCAGTCTCTTCTTAAAAACTTCCAGTGTTGGAGCATTCACCACTTCTGGAGGCAGGTTGTTCCACTGGTTAGTTGTTCTAACTGTCAGGAAATTTCTCCTTAGTTCTAGGTTGCTTCTCTCCTTGACTAGTTTCCATCCGTTGCTTCTTGTACTGCTTTCAGGTGCTTTGGAGAATAGCTTGACTCCCTCTTCTTTGGGGCAGCCCCTGAGATATTGGAACATTGCTATCATGTCACCCCTCACTCTTCTCTTCGTTAAACTACACATACCCAATTCCAGCAACCGTTCCCTATATATTTTAGCCTCCAGTCCCCCAATCATCTTTGTTGCTCTTCTCTGTACTCTTTCTAGAGTCTCGATATCTTTTTACATCGTGGTGACCAAAACTGGATGCAATATTCCAGGTGTGGCCTTATCAAGGCATTGTAAAGTGATATTAATACTTCACGTGATCTTGATTCTATCCCTCTGTTAATGCAGCCTAGCACTGTGTTGGCTTTTTTGGCAGCTGCAGCACACTGCTGGCTCATATTTAAGTGATTGTCCACTAGGACTCCGAGATCTCTCTCAGAGTTACTACTATTGAGCAAGGTACCACCTATACTATACCTGTGCATTTGATTTTTCCTGCATAAATGTAGAACCTTACTTTTTTCACCATTGAATTTCATTTTGTTAGATAGGACCCAGTGTTCGAGTCTGTCCAGATCCTCCTGTATCTTAAGTCTATCTTCTGGAGTATTGGCTATTCCTGCCAGCTTGGTGTTGTCTGCAAATTTGATGAGTTCCCCATCTATCCCCTCATCCAAATCGTTGATGAAGATGTTGAAGAGCTGCACAGACCTCTTCTAGATTTTCCTCTTGCCTTTCCGAGTTAACTCCTTGGTCTGTCACTGAGCAAGAATTGACTTTGTACGGAAGCATATTATCATTTGATGTATATTTAACATATGTTCTACCTTTATTTACCAATTATATAATATTTGTATGCAATCCACATGGCGAGGTTTGGGGAAACCTACAATAGAAAAAATATATTTTTAAAATCATAAGATTAAAACATCGCCTGGCCCGCACCGCCTCCGCTGCCCGCATTGCGCAGCCCGCCATATAGAGTGGGCTCTGCTGCTCCCACAGCACCAGCCACGCCGGCTCCAGCCCCAGGGAGGGGAGCCCGCCGCCAACACCCTTCGCACCTGTGACTGCAGCAGCACCGCCCCCCACCGCCCCACCTCCTGCGCCCGCCAAGATGAGAGTTCCACACCTTTTTTTTTAAGAAAAAAAAACCTGAAGACCCCTATGCTAATCTGAAAACGAAAACCAAAAAAACCTGAAATACAGCCTGAATTAGATTCAGTGGATTGATAGTATAGTCTGTGTTATGTGTTGATGGTATTAAATTATGCAAAGCGTGGGTTGCTTCTCCCTGGATTGCAAAATGCCATTAATATCCTTGGCATAGTCAATTCAGACAGGAGCTATGAAGCAATCACTGCCCTTGTGTCTACAGCTCTAGCAAAACATTCAGATCGGCTATGGTACATTTGATAAAAAAATAAATCAGTTTAAACCAAATGCTCTCAGGCTATCTAGCAGACAGAGGGATCTGCAGACGAGACATTCTGTCCCTTCTTTTTTTACACTGTATAAAATTTTCTTTTATCAGGAGATAAAATCTATCCAGGTTAAACATGGCACCTTCCAACCTAATCTCCCAAAACACCTGAAGGCAGGACAAGAAGTAACGGATGGAAACTAAGCAAAGACAGGAGCAAGCTACAATTAAGGAGGAATTTCCTGACAGTGAGAACAATTAATCAGTGGAACAACCTGCCTCCAGAAGTGGTGGGTGCTCCAACAGTGGAGGTGTCAAAACATCGGATGTTCTTGCTTTGACAGGAGATTTTTTAAGAAGTGTTTGGACAATCACCTGGCTGAAACGGTGTATACTATAGCATCTCCGCTTGAGGGGTTGGACTAGAAGACTTCCGAGGTCCCTTACAACTCTGTTATTCTGTTTAAGACACTCATTGGCAAAGGAACTGCTCTGAAGAATCTGCAGGTTGACACTTGAGACAGATCTACTGGTTGAGACAATCAACCAGTGGAACAGCTTGCCACCAGAAATCATGGGCGCTCCATCACTGGAGATTTTTAAAAAGAGGCTAGAGCCGCTAGACAGTCACTTGTTTGAGATCGTATAGGTTCTCCTGCTTGAGCAGGGGGCTGGACTAGACAACCTCCAAGGTCCCTTCCAGCTTCTATTCTATTCTATTCTATTCTATTCTATTCTATTCTATTCTATTCTATTCTATTCTATTCTATTCTATTCTATTCTATTCTATTCTATTCTATTCTATTCTATTCTACTTTGGTGGGTTGCAAACAATAGGATTAGTCATTTAATTTGCTGGGGGTTTTCTTTGTAAAAATAAAATAGCTGTTCTGTAAGCAATTGCATCAGTTGGACCTTACAATACAATTTCACGTCTTGCTAGCAACAGCTTATATTTGCTTAGAAGTCAGCCAACAGATGGCATGCTCTTGCTAAGGCTTATGCAAAATTCCTTTTTTTTAATAAACCCAATCATATGCAGTGGCTAGAAAGATATAGGTAGTCCTCGACTTACGACCAAGGTCCCTTCCAACTTTATTATTATTATAATTATTAGCATTATCATTATTATTCTCCTTTTAGCCTGAAAGAATACCACAAAGTAGCATGACTGGGTGGGGAATTCTGAGAGTTGAAGGCCACAAATCTTAAAATTGCCAAATCTTAAAATTGGGTTTATATAATTATTATTATAAGGGACACGGTGGCTCAGTGGGTTAGGACGCTGAGCTTGTCGATCAGAAGGTCGGCAGTTTGGCGGGTCGAATCCCGAGTGCCCTGTAGCAGAGTGAGCGCCTGTTACTTGTCCCAGTTTCTGCCAACCTAGCAGTTCGAAAGCACGTAAAAATGCAAGTTGAAAAATAGGGACCACTACGGTGGGAAGGCAACAGCACTCCATGCGCCTTTGGCGTCTAGTCATGCCGGCCACATGACCACGGAGACGTCCTCGGACAAGCTCTGGCTCTTCGGCTTTGAAACGGAGATGAGAACTGGCCCCTAGAGTCAGAAACAACTAGCACGCATGTAATAATAATAATAATAATAAGTTGGAAGGGACCTTCGAGGTCATCTAGTCCAACCCCCTGCTCAGGCAGGAAACCCTATACCATTTCAGACAAATGGCTGTCCAGTCTCTTCTTAAAAACTTCCAGTGTTGGAGCATTCACCACTTCTGGAGGCAGGTTGTTCCACTGGTTAGTTGTTCTAACTGTCAGGAAATTTCTCCTTAGTTCTAGGTTGCTTCTCTCCTTGACTAGTTTCCATCCATTGCTTCTTGTCCTGCTTTCAAGTGCTTTGGGGAATACCTTGGCTCCCTCTTCTTTGTGGCAGCCCCTGAGATATTGGAACACTGCTATCATGTCACCCCTCACCCTTCTCTTCATTAAACTACACATACCCAATTCCAGCAACCGTTCCCTATATGTTTTAGCCTCCAGTCCCCCAATCATCTTTGTTGCTCTTCTCTGTACCCTTTCTAGAGTCTCGATGTCTTTTTTACATCGTGGTGACCAAAACTGGATGCAGTATTCCAGGTGTGGCCTTATCAAGGCATTGTAAAGTGGTATTAGTACTTCAGGTGATCTTGATTCTATCCCTCTGTTAATGCAGCCTAGCACTGTGTTGGCTTTTTTGGCAGCTGCAGCACACTGCTGGCTCATATTTAAGTGATTGTCCACTAGGACTCCGAGATCTCTCTCACAGTTACTACTGTCTAGCAAGGTACCACCTATACTATACCTGTGCATTTGATTTTTCCTGCCTAAATGTAGAACCTTACTTTTTTCACCATTGAATTTCATTTTGTTAGATAGTGCCCAGTGTTCGAGTCTGTCCAGATCCTCCTGTATTTTAAGCCTATCTTTTGGAGTATTGGCTATTCCTGCCAGCTTGGTGTCATCTGCAAATTTGATGAGTTCCCCATCTATCCCCTCATCCAAATCGTTGATGAAGATGTTGAAGAGCACTGGGCCCAGAACAGAGCCCTGGGCCACCCCAGTACACACTTCCCTCCATGTAGATGCAGTTCCATTGAGGACCACACGCTGAGTACGGTCTGTCAGCCAGCTATGAATCCATCTGGTGGTGATGCTATCTAACCCACATTTTTCTATCTTATCAAGTAGTAGGTTGTGATCTACTTTATCAAATGCCTTACTGAAGTCCAAGTAAATTATATCCACAGCATTCCTCTGGTCCACTAGTTTTGTCACTTGGTCAAAGAATGCAATAAGGTTTGTCTGGCATGATCTGTTTTTGACAAACCCATGTTGGCTTTTAGTGATAACTTTGTTCACATCAAGGTGTTCGCTGATTTGTTGTTTGATTATCTTTTCCAGAATCTTCCCAGGTATTGAGGTCAGGCTGATAGGTCTGTAGTTTCCTGGATCTATTTTTTCCCTTTTTTGAAGATGGGAACTACATCAGCTCTCTTCCAGTCCTCTGGTAGTTCCCCAGTGCTCCAGGATCTTTGAAAAATATAGCTCAGTGGTTCTGAGATCACGTCTGCCAGTTCCTTTCAGGGGAACCTTTACATTTACCTATTATTATTATTATTATTATTATTAGTAGTAGTAGTAGTAGTAGTAGTAGTAGTAGTAGTAGTAGTAGTAGTAGTATTGATCGTCGCACAGTCAAGCAGGTGTTCAGACTGGATTTGGCATTTTTGTCTACCTATCAAGTCCTTACCAAGGGATAGGCAGATGTGGATGTTTGATGGTATTACAGATCTCGTCGCAGGATGGAGGCAGTTCCTAGTAAGGCCGCCTTTTGCAATTGACTGATGGCGAATTTGTCAATGCCGATGATGGTGTTCAAGTGGTGCTCCAGTTGTTTTGGGATTGCACCCAAGGCACCTATGACTATTGGTGCCACCCTTGCTTGCCTTTGCCACAGTCTTTCTATTTCTATTTGTAGGTCTTTGTATTTTGTTATCTTCTCCAGTTCTTTCTCGTCTGTTCTGCTGTCTCCAGGCACTGCCACATCCACTATCTTTCTTATCGACAATTGTTAAGTCTGGGGTGTTATGTTGCAGGTGCTTGTCTGTTTGAATTCTGAAGTCCCAGAGCAGTTTAATTTTATCATTTTCTATTTTATGATCCCACCAGTTCTTGCATACAGGCAAATGATATTTCTTGCAGATCTTCCAATGCACCATTGTTGCTACTTTGTCATGCCGCTGCTTGTAGTCAGTCTGTGCGATCTTCTTGCAGCAGCTTACCAGGTGGTCCGAAGATGGTAGAGGACAGGAAGGCCTGGAGGAATGTTGTCCATAGGGTCGCGATGGGTCGGACACGACTTCGCAGCTAACAACAACACCAGGTGGTCCACTGTTTCTTCAGCTTCTTTACATAGGTGGCACTTACTGTCTGTTGCTGTCTTCTCAATTTTTTAATAATGATGATGATGATGATGATGATGATGATGATGATGTCAGTAACAGGGTTGTTAAGTGAATCCGTCTTTGCTTGTCAGAAGGATGCCAAAGTTGATCACATGGCCTTGGGATACCGCAACGGTCATAAGTATGAACCAGTTGCCAAGCATCCCAGTTTTGATCAAATGACTACAGGGGATGTTGCAACGGCGTTTGTAAGTACAGCTAGTCCTTGACTTACGACCACAATTGAGCCTAAAATTTGCTAATCAAATGAATGGGTTGTAAGCCGAGGACTACCTGCCAAAACTGGGATGGGTGTTTGCAACACAAAAGTTACGATTTACAAGCAGAATTGTGGTGGCTAAGCGCAAAATGTACGTTTGCTAAGTGAGAGAAATTTGTTAAGTGAGTTTTGCCCAGCTTTCTTGCTACAGTTGTGAAGTGAATCACTGCAGTTCTCAAGTCAGTAAGATGGTTGTTAAGTGAATCTGGCCCCCATGGACTTTGCTTGTCAGAAGGTCGCAAAAGGGGATCCCGGGATCCCAGGATGCTGCAACCATCGTAAATATGAGTCAGTTGCCAAGCGTCCGAATGTAAATTAGGTGACCATAGCGATGCTGCAAGGGCTGAAGTGTGAAAAATGGTCATAGGTCAGTGTTTCCAGTGCCGTTGTAAGTTTGAATGGTCACTAAATGAACTGTTGTATGTTGAGGACTACCCTTGTAAATAAAGTCATAAGTCAGTTTTTTCATTGCCACTGCAACTGACCTCTGCCGCTTTGCTCTCATGGAAAGACTAGCAACACAGGAATTAAGTTGAATCTGGCTTCCCCATTGAGTTTGCTTGTCAGACGGTCACAAAAGGTGATCACGTAACCCGTGTGTGTGTGTGTGTGTGTGTCGCAACCATCAGAAACATGAGTCAGTTCCTAAGTATCTGAATTTTGATCACATGACCACGGTGATGCTGCAGTGGTTTGTAAGTGGGAAAAACGGTCCTAAGTCCATTTAGTTACTTTAGTCACTCAATGAACGACTGTAAGTCGAGGACTACCTGTATCTCCAAGGTGAGTGTTTCCCCCAGCCTGGGTTGCATGGACTTCAGTTCCCAGTATTCTGCAGCCAATATGGTTGTTGCTAAGAATTCTGGGAATTGAAGTTTATACATCTTAAAGTTGCCCAGGTGATGTAAGGCACAGAGTCCAGTTTAAACCTGCCTGCCCCAACATGTTGATGATAATCATCATCATCATCATCATCATCATCATCTTCATCATTGTTTAAGATGGGAACCATCAAAACAGAAACGGAAGGCTTAATACTGACTGCTCAAGAACAAGCACTACAAACCAATGCCGTGAAAGCGAAGATACAAAAATCTACTGACAATCCAAATTGCCGACTTTGCAATGAAAAAGTTGAAACCGTTTCTCATTTAATATGTGAGTGCAGCAAAATCACGCAAACTGATTACAAAACTAGACATGACCGAGTTGCTAAACTAATCCACTGGGCATTGTGTAAAAAATACGACTTGCCTGTGTCTGAAAAGCTGTGGGAACATAGGGTGGAAAAAGTTTTCGAGAATGAGAGGGTGAAGATCTTGTGGGACTTCCGAATACAGACGGATCGCCATTTGGAACACAACACGCCAGATATCGCAGTTGTAGAGAACTGAAGCGTACAGCTGATTGATATGGCTGTACCAGGAGATGCCAGAGTCGAAGAAAAAGAACTGGAAAAAATTCCGAAATACCGCGACCTGGCCATCGAAACTGCACGATTATGGTTGAAATGCGTAACAGTGTCATCGGGGCACTGGGAACTAGGTCCAAAACCTTTGCAAAACACATCAAGAAATTGCAGCTTCTTGCGATAACTCCAGCAAAGCTACAAAAAACTGCGCTAATTGAAACATCTTACATTTTAAGGTTGATACCTAGGATGCTGGAAGCAACCCGTGTCAACCATTAGTGCCAGTCAGTTTGAGTGTTCAGCTGACTGAGGTTCATGTTTAAATAATAATAATAATAATAATAATAATAATAATAATAATAATAATAATAATAATAATAATAATAATAATAGTGATGATGTTGGAAGGGACCTTGGAGGTCATCTAGCCCAACCTTCTCCTCAGGCAGGGAACCCTATACCATCTCAGACAAATGGCTGCCCAGTCTCTTCTCAAAAACTTCCAGTGTTGGAGCATTCACAGTTTCTAGAGGCAGGTTGTTCCACTGGTTAATTGTTCTGACTGTCAGGAAATTTCTCCTCCATTCTAGGTTGCTTCTCTCTTTGGTTAGTTTCTATCCGTTGCTTCTTGTCCTGCCTTCAGGTTAGCCTCCAGGTGTGTTAATGCTCCAGTCCCCGGAATCACACTCTTTAGGAATTCTGGGAATTGTAGTCCCAATACAGTTGGTAGGTAATCAGTTTGGAGAAGCACATGGAAAAAGGTTGGGTTGCTGATGGGAAGCCAGCCATGCAGCCAGCTTTCACGTCCATTTGCTCTGCTCCCCGTTCCCGATAAAGAGATCAGATATATTAAAGCAAACAACTGCAGATGGCCCCTTTCTCTCTGCACTCTTGTTTGTTGTGCTTTTCTGTGCAAGGGACACAGAAGCCGAGCGGTGACATAGGGCTTCCCTCCCTTACTTCCCCCAGAGCAGACATGTCAAACACAAGGCCCGGGGGCCGGATGCGGCCCGCGAAGTGGTTTCATGTGGCCCGCGAAACCATCCTGGAATCAGTGAGGGAATGGCCCCCACTGCCTTGGCCCTGGCCCAGAGACCCTCCTTCTGCCAGAGACCCTCAGATCTGTCCCACTCCTGCCCAGGCCCCCCCATAGGCATCCTTGGTGCGAACGATGTAGAGCTGGCCACGCCCACCCAGTAGGCCATACGCACTCTAGCCACGCCCACCCAGTAGGCCACGCCCACCCAGGCCACACCCACCCGGCCCCCTGAGGGCAACCGCAATGCTGATGCGGCCCTCCATGAAATTGAGTTTGACACCCCTGCCCCAGAGGATGGAAACAACCTGGTTCTAAGATTAACTTCAATCGATTGAATGAAATAGCTCTCCCACCTTTGAAACGGGAGACTCACATCCATCATCAAAAGCCTCAGAAAAGGGCCTTTTGAGCCATTAGTAAACGAAGCACATTTGTTTTACCTGGGGAAATTCAGCAGGCAGGAAAGGATGCAACATCTCACTGTTGCATTAACAGAGGGACTGAGTCAAGATCACGTCATGTACTTTATAGAGGTACTGTTCTGTAAAGCCTTAGGAAGGCCACACCTAGAATACTGCATCCAGTTTTGGACACCATACTGTAAAAAAAAAAAGATGTTGAGACTCTAGAAAGAGTGCAGAGAAGAGCAACAAAGATGATCAGGGGACTGGAGGCTAAAACATATAAGGAACGGTTGCTGGAATTGGGGATGTCCAGTCTAATGAAGAGAAGGACGAGGGGGGACACGATAGCAGTGCTCCAATATCTCAGGGCTTGCCCCTGTTCTGTACCAGCCTGCTACCGGCCCTGCAGAAAAGGCAGGGACAACCCCTTTTACAAGAAGGCAAGAGGCTGGAACTAAGCCTGTCAAATTTCTGGACACAAAAGCAAATAGAACAAGACACGAACCATGAAACAGGAGCTATTCAAGCGGTTGCCTTCAGCAAACCAGCCCTCCCACGCATTCCCCTTTTATACAGTTCAGGGCGTGGCTTCTCTCTGCCTCCTTCCGAGGTGCCCCATTGCTTTCCTCTGTTTACTCCTGATTGACTGCCTCCTGCGTCGGGCGTCCTTGAACAGGGCCAGCTGTGGGTCATCTTCATCCACGCTGTCAGGCTCACACAGCTGGGTCTGCGTTGTTAGAATATGTTGTTGAAAAAATGGTTTGTTTAACAGAGTATTATTAATACACAGTGGAAGTTGTACTGGGACTTTTAGGCAAACAGTAATGCACTAACACGAGTTTTATAACTTATTTTTACTCAGACAACAAAAAGAAACACAGTAAGAAATAGTCCAAGTATCAATCCAGTATCATGCACATAAAAGTCAGTCCATAAAAAACATAGTATCAAAATACAAAAGCTGCTTACCAATGTCAAAAACAATATACACTGTAGCAAGCAGTTGATTCTTGAGAGAATAAATATCAAGTTAGCAAACAAGAGAACAAGAGGTATCCAAACACTAACATCAAACACATATACAAGAGCAACTACGTGTAACATCTAACTCTCTTTTATGTGGAATAATTACAGCCACACCCTTAAGCCGTTTAACTCCTTAAAGGTGCTTTTACTCCATTATATAATATTGTCACCCAAATCAAGTTTAATCTCTAACAATCTCCCCTTTTGGGTGGCATATTATACATATATTTTTACAATCTCAAATTACACATATCACAAACAGATTTATGCTTTATAGCACCCTGAGCTTTAGTAAACTGGTCAGCAATATTATCTTCAGTTGCACAATATTCCAGTTTAATCAAATTATCTTTAACACATTGTCTGACATTTAGATACCGTAGATCCGTATGTTTTGATCTAGTTTTCACTGCAGCATTAGTTGCTAATTTTATAGCTGCTTGATTGTCTTCATACACTTTTATTGGTTCATTACAATTTAAACCCATATCAAACAATAATTGTTTCCATACCAATAGCTCAGTACATAATAAAGATAAACAAGAAAATTCGGATTCAGTTGTTGATAAGCTTATATGCTTCTGTCTGTTAGACCTCCATCCTACTAAAGCGTTTCCCAATAATACAACCAATCCTGAAGTGGATTTCCTGGTTACAGTATCAGATGCAAAACTAGCATCTGCAAATGCTTTTAGTTCCAATTCCTTTGTTGGCTCTAGATATAGAGAATAATGTATGGTGTGCTTCAAATATCTTAAAACTCTTTTCCCACCTTGCCAACATCTGGTTGTAGGATTCTCACAATATCTAGCTAAATGATTAACTGTAAATGCTATGTCAGGTCTTGACCAATTACATAAATACATCAAGCTGCCTATTAATGATTGATATATATTTTTATCAAAGACATTGCTGTTATCTGCTGAACTCTCAAAACCTTGAACCATAGGTGTTTTTACTGGTTTACAGTTTTCCATATTATAACGTTTCAGCAAACCATTAATTTTCTTAGCTTGAGACAGTTTAAATCCTTTACTAGTCCTGACAATATCCAGCCCTAGATAATGACTAATAGCTCCTAGATCTTTTACTCTAAATTTTCTTTTTAACCCTGAAATTATTCTTTCAGTTTCTGTTTCATCTTTTGCTATAATAGCAATATCATCAGTGAATAATAATAACAATGATAATTCACTATTTTGCTGTTTTATAAATAAACAAGGATCTGCAATACTAGCTTTAAATCCCAAACTATTTAACTCTTTTACTAAACATCTATTCCACTCATAACCTGACTGTTTTAAACCATACAAACTCTTATTCAGTTTCCAACAGTACCCTACCTTACTTTCTATTCCTGATGGAACTTTCATATATATATCATGGTTTAATGTTGCATGCAAATAAGCAGTTTCAATATCTACATGTTTTATACTATAATTCTTATTTGCTGCCCAAACTAAAGCAGCCCTAAGAGTGGAAGCTCTTAACGTTGGGGAAAATACTTCATCATAATCACTATTATTCTGTGCAAATCCTTGAGCAACTAATCTTGCTTTATGTATTACCTCTCCTGTAACACTTTCTTTCAGTTTAAAAACCCATTTACATCCAATTAACTTTTCTGTTTTAGGTATTTTAACCTCTTGATAAACATTAAGATCTTGCAAAGACTTTATTTCTTTATCCATAGCTACTTTCCAATTCTTTCTTTCATTCTCAGGATACATTTTTATTTCTTCAACATTAGAAGGTTCAATGTCTATTTGACAAATTAAACCTGCCTCGAAACGATCAGGCTGTCGTCTTTCCCTGTTAGACCTTCTGAGAATTATTGGACTTATAGGTACATTTACATTATTATCTTCTTCCTCTCCTGTCTCCACTATCAGTGGTTCTTGTTTGATCTCTCTAGCAGGTTCCTCCTCTTCTTTATCACTTTCATTTGAGGAGTTAGTTAAATCTTGTTGAGGAATATATACAATATCTTCTACCCTTTCCCAGCCTGACTGTTCTTGAAAAACAGCGCTAGAACTACAATAAATGTTTTTAGTACCTTTCTCCCAAAACCGATAAGACTTATGGTTTAACTCATAGCCAACAAAAAATAATTGTTTAGCTCTATGTTCTCCTTTATTTCTTATTGAACTTGGAATATGCACCCAAGCAGGTGTCCCAAATGTGTGAATATAACTAAGATTTGGTTTTCTCTTATACCATAAGGTATAAGGAATTTTACCTGTAGCTGAACTAACCACATTGTTTAAAATATGATTAGCACATTTTGCTGCTTCTCCCCATAAGCTATCAGGTAAACCAGAATCTTCAATCATAGATCTAATCATAGCTTGCAATGTTTGGCCCCTCCGTTCAACAAATGCATTATGCTGAGGTCTATAAGGAGCTGTACGTCTATGCTCTATTCCCTCTGAAACTAACAGCTCATTGAACTGTTTATTAACAAACTCAGTTCCATTGTCTGTTATTATGGTTTTTACATTTAACTGAGTTTTCCTTTGTACAAACTTGAGCCAATTAGATATTGTTTGTATAGTTTCAGTTTTTGACGTAAGGAGATAACAGAACCCATATCTGCTATAATGGTCTAGAATATTTAATATGTAGCAAGCACCCCCTAAACTGGGTTTCATAGGACCTATCAAATCCATAAATACCAGTTCTAATGGAGTTGTGGTTTTAAATCCATCTAACCTATTAGCTGGTGCTGCCCTGCTCTTTTCTCTACCACATACGTTACACTGTAGATATTTCTTACAAGCCTTTAACTTAAACCCATTAGACAAAGCTACAGTTCTTTTTAGTGTATTAAAATTCACATGACCCAATCTTCTATGTAATAAATGAATACATTCATCATGTGGTTTTTGATTTGTACAAGTAGTAGCCATTATTATAGGATCATTGCTAATTACAAACAAACCGTCTTTCATATTAGCTATTAAGTTCACTTCATTCTTTTGAATAAGACATTCCTCCCCTTGGAAAGTAACTTTAAAACCTGCTTCCAATAATGCCTTAACTGATAATAGATTATAATCACATCTGGGAACATATAGCATTTCCAAATTTTGTTTTAAAAATGAACAGTAAACCTTACCCTCTCCAGAGACCTTGACTCTCCAGCCATTAGCCATAGAAATATATTTTTTACTAGACCTTATATTCTCAAAATCCCTTTTTATTTTTGAAATACAGTGTGTAGCTCCACTATCTACCACCCACCAATTGTGGTTATTAGTAGTTCTATTAGCTACAGCTACATTAATCAGCTTTTTATTCTTTCTATGGCTTTCCTTTCTCTGACAATTACTATTCTGACAAAACTTAGCAATATGTCCCTTTAACCCACAATTAAAGCATTTCCTTAAAATATAAGCAGATTCAGTCTTCTTTATTTCTTGTTGCAATGGCTCTCTCAACTGTTTTCTCTCCATACGACATCTTGATTCTTCCAACAACCTTCCAGTTATTGAAGAAACAGTTAGGTCTTCTTTGGACAAAACCTCCAAGGACGATACAAAGGCATCATAGCTCTCATCCAATGATGATAAAATGATGTAAACCTGGTGAAGCTCTGAGAAAATAAGTTCTTTTTCTTGCAGTTCCAACAAAGTTGCTTTTATAAAGTTAAGGTGAGCTAACATATCGCCATTCTTTTCCAGTCTAGCTCTAAATAGCTTTCTGGTAAGATTTATATGAGCACCAACACTGTCCCGAACAAAAATCTTTTTCAACTTAGCCCAACATTTAGCAGCAGATTCTTCTCCACGCACATGGACTAGCTGTTGGTCTCCTAATGTTAGCCCAATGATAGATAAAGCCTTATCATTGTCTTTATTGAAGTCTACAATCTTCTTGTTATCTTCTTCATTAGTTGGATCCCAGGCATTTACATCAGGAGGATTATGGACTATTTTCCAAAGACCTTGATTTTGTAATAGCAAACTACATTGTGTAGACCAGGATACGTAGTTTGACCCATTAAGCCGGGTAATGCAGAATGGATTGAATAGTCCTTGTGCCATTGTCTGAATTTGAAAACTCAGTTAGGAAATATAAATACACTACTGTGCCTGTCCTCAGCACCACACTGGATCTGGGCCCATAACCATTGTTAGAATATGTTGTTGAAAAAATGGTTTGTTTAACAGAGTATTATTAATACACAGTGGAAGTTGTACTGGGACTTTTAGGCAAACAGTAATGCGCTAACACGAGTTTTATAACTTATTTTTACTCAGACAACAAAAAGAAACACAGTAAGAAATAGTCCAAGTATCAATCCAGTATCATGCACATAAAAGTCAGTCCATAAAAAACATAGTATCAAAATACAAAAGCTGCTTACCAATGTCAAAAACAATATACACTGTAGCAAGCAGTTGATTCTTGAGAGAATAAATATCAAGTTAGCAAACAAGAGAACAAGAGGTATCCAAACACTAACATCAAACACATATACAAGAGCAACTACGTGTAACATCTAACTCTCTTTTATGTGGAATAATTACAGCCACACCCTTAAGCCGTTTAACTCCTTAAAGGTGCTTTTACTCCATTATATAATATTGTCACCCAAATCAAGTTTAATCTCTAACATGCGTCATGACCAGGTGGGAGGGGCCTGGCTGAGGGCTCTCATCAGCAAGCTCTCCAACCCCCTCAGCAACCTCTCCAACACCCCCCTCCTCCTCCTCCTCCTCTGAATCATCTGACCCAACTGCCGAACCCACAGGCTGACCCTGAATCACAACAGCCCCAAAGAAGTGGGGGGACGTTTTCAAGCTATTCTCCAAAGCACCTGAAGGCAGGACAAGAAGCAACGGATGGAAACTGACCAAGGAGAGAAGCAACCTGAAACTAAGGAGAAATTTTCCAATGGTGAGAACAATCAACCAGTTGAACAGCTTGCCTTCAAACGTTGTGCTTCATCACTGGACAGCTACTTGTCAGAAATGGTAGGGGGGGGGTCTCCAGCTTGAGCAGGGGGTTGGACTAGATGACCTACAAGGTCTCTTCCAACTACGTTCACTGCTGGAGGCCTTGACTGCTTTTTCAAGACAAGCAGACTTATTCAAGAGCAAGTCCCGTGCAATCCAACAAGAATGCATAAGTATGGGTAGTCCTTGACTTACAACCGTTCGTTTAGTGACCGTTCAAAGTTACAATGGCACTGAAGAATGTGACTTATGATCGGTTTTCACACTTACTTACGACATGATAGCAGTATTCTAGTATTTGAGGGACTGCCACAAACCCGAGGGGGTCACGTTATTCTCCAAAGCACCTTGAAGGCAGGACGAGAAACAATGGATGGAAACTGACCAAAGAGAGAAGCAACCTGGAATTAAGGAGAAACTTCTTGACAGTGAGGACAATTAACCAGTGGAACAGCTGGCCACCAGAAGTTGTGGGTGCTCCATCACTGGAAGTTTTTAAGAAGAGACTGGACAGCCATTTGTCTGTATAGGGTTTCCTGTTTGAGCCGGGGGTTGGACTAGAAGACCTCCAAGGTCCCTTCCAGCTCTATTTTGATTGATTGATTGAGGTTGTGCACAAAAAGAGCTTTGGTGGAGCAGTGGGCTAATGCCTCCTTAAGTAACACCAGCTGCCTGCAATTAGTGCAGGTTCGCGTCCCACCAGGCTCAAGGTTGACTCAGCCTTCCATCCTTCCGAGGTAGGTCAAATGAGGACCCAGATTGTTGGGGGCAATAAGCGGACTTTGTAATAATGCCGCTTGGGGGGGGCGAAAGCCCTAATAAAGCAGGCATATACATAGAATGAAGGCTATTGCTAAGCACATTGTGCTTTAGATTGTAAGCCGCCCTGAGTCTTCGGAGAAGGGCGGGATATAAATGGGATTAAGAAAATAAAAAATAAAAAAAAGTGTGCAAGGAAAGCAGGCAAATGACCGTTCCAGAAACTGACATATGGATCTGGTCAATGCCAGCGCTGAGATTACATCACACAGAATAAAAGAGTTGGAAGGGACCGTGGAGGTCTTCTAGCAGAAGACGGGAAGGACAAAACAGAATTATTTCCGTGTGCCAATCTCACAGTAGAAGCCCATGCCAGAACAGGAAGAGAGTGGATGCAAATATTGTGGGACGAGGTTGTAAGCGAAAGGTGAAATGGGCAGGAACATACGTCTCTCGTCTAACCAGAGGTACGCAACATCTTACCTCTGTGTGTGACCCCAAACAGCATTGATTCTGCTAATATGCACAAACTGTGCTAAACAGGATGAAAGAGGCAAGATTTTGCTGGCACAATGACAGGCTGAGGAACCAAGGAACACAACATTTGCAGAAGCCAAATCAACTTGTAGAACATTTGTAACACACACACACACACACACACACACACTAAATTTTAAAAAAACAAAAGCCAGAATTCTATGGAGATCAATAAAGTCTTTTTATACTCCTTACAAGTGAGGTTTTGTAAGATTTAACAGAATAACAGAGTTGGAAGGGACTCTAGAGATCCTCTAGTCCAACCCGCTGCTCAAGCAGGAAACCCTACACCATTTCAGACAAATGGCTGTCCAATCTCTTCTTAAAAAACCTCCAGTCTTGGAGCATTCACCGCTTCTGGAGGCAGGTTGTTCTACTGATTAATTGTCCTCACTGTCAGGAAGTTTCTCCTGAGTTCTAGGTTGCTTTTCTTCTTGATCAGTTTCCATCCGTTGCTTCTTGTCCTGCCTTCGGGCACTTTGGAGAATAGCTTGACTGCCTCTTCTTTGGGGCAGCCCCTGAGATACTGGAATGCTGCTATCATGTCACCCCTCATCCTTCTCTTCATTAGACTAGACATCCCCAATTCTAGCAGCCGTTCCTTATATGTTTCAGCCTCCAGTCCCCTGATCATCTTTGTTGCTCTTCTCTGCACTCTTTCTAGAGTCTCAACATGTATATATAACTTGAAGGCCTTAATGAAAGATTTCTGAGACTTTTTGTAAAGTCTTAAATTATTGCACGTTCTCTCAGCTGAAGACAAGCCAATCCTGGAATACAATTCAAGTAACATTGTACTTCTCAATGCAGATCTCCCAGCAAGAGAAATATGCATCTGTGCCACTAGGGGGCACTGCACAGAAAAGGCTCCAGTTTAGTTTGCAGGTGGGTTGATGGTTTCTTCCTTTTTTTTCTTGCTTTGAGGGAAAAGGGGATGGTTACCTGTTTTATTGCAGGCATAATTCTTTTATATACAATGCATTTCACACAGTTCATAAAACTACCTCACACTGAACTTTTCTTTCAATTTTTCAAACATTCCTTTTTTTTCTGGGGAAAAACGGGGGGAAAAAAGCTTATTTTCCTCACGACTTCAAAATTTCCAGTAATTTTACATCTCCAGCTTAGCAACCGTTCAAAGTTACAACAGCGCCGAAAAAAAAATGACTCATCCTTTTGTTTACGACTATTACGTCATCCCCAGGGTCACCTCATCAAAAATTGGGCGCTTGGCAACCAGCCTGAGGGAAAAATCTTCATTAGGGTCCAGTCCAAGCCGGGTATAAACAAAATGGTGACTGCTTTAGAAAGAAGGTTGTAGTTTATTGAAGAGAAGAGCCAGACAGAAAGATGGGTCTGGGAAAAACTGACCACATATTGCTGGGAGTGGTGGGTTTTTATACCTTCTTGGGCTTTTTGTTTGGAGTTGTTCCTGTTGTATAGTCAGTTCGTTGCAGGCAATAAACGAGATGAAGGTTCCAAACAGTAACATGCTTTATTGAAGTCAAGCAGAACAGAACTGAAACAGTGGCTGCTGTGCAGCTATTTATATGGTTGGCCACTAGGCGGCAGCCAATAGATTTGAAGGAAGCCATTCCCGCCCCAAATATACCAATGATAGTCCTGGAGACAACAAGTCTGGCTTAGTCAGTAGCCGTTACACATACACACCTATGAGCAACCGTTAATGCAGCACTTGAACAGACACGTGAATCAGTACAAGCAAAACCCTCAATACATTACAGTTCCTGTGGCATGAACTTGGACCTGAGTCTGAGTGTGCCTTTCTGGTATTCTGATGGTGGTGGGTTAATCCTATTATGTCCCAAAGGTCATTTTCTGGTTCCCTGGAGCTGTGGCTCATGAGCGTTGGATTTTTTGGTGTGAGGGATTGTTGATTCTAGGAATCTTTCTTTCTAATCCCAGCTTCCTGACTCTAATCTTTCTGACAAGATTATCACATCTGCATTTCTGCAGACCTGGTTTCTGTCTGGGGCAGAAAGACTTGGGGGGGTGTTGGTTTCTGCCTTTAAAATCCTTTGGGGAAATATAATATTCTGCCTTCTAATATTCCCAAAAATATTTGTTTCTCTGAGGGGGAGGCTGATTTCCCACAGTGTATTTATGGCGCTTGCGGCATCCCAGGATCACGTGATCCCCACTTGTGACCTTCCCAGCCAGTTTCCGACAAACAAACAGAGCGAGGGAAGCCAGATTTATTTAATGACCACACAATGCACTTAACAACTGTAACGATTCACTTAATAACCGTGGCAAAATAGGTGATAAAACTGAGCACGACTCATTTAATAACCAGCTTACTTAGCAACTGGTACCAGTTGTGGTTGTACGTTGAGAGCTACTTGTAAACCAGCTTACATTTCAGCCCTAATGGAACATGCCCTGGTTTGAATTTTGATGAAAATCTCTTACTTGTTTCTGTGTTGTGCAAAATCACTGGGCAAATTCAGGTTAGGCACACAGAGGTTGATTCCTTAACAGAAACCCTGAGTTTGTTAATGTCAATCCATCATAATAGAGCTGGAAGGGACCTTGGAGGTCTTCTAGTCCAGCCCTCTGCTCAAGCAGATCACCCTAGACCAGGGGTCAGCAACCTGAAACAGTGAAAGAGCCACTCGGAACCGGTTCCCTCCCAAAAGGAAAAACTGGGAGCCGCAAACAATGTGTGCGCATGCGCAGAACAGGGTTTGACTGAAGAGTGGAGCCAAGACGAGATATGCACCTACCCTGCATATTTCAATGGATTGGTTGAACTTTTTTAGTCCCACCTTTTTTGGGGGGGACTGCACATGGCAGAGGACTGGGAGCCGCAGGAGACAGCTGAAAGAGCCGCATGCGGCTCCGGAGCCGTGGGTTGCAGACCTGTGCCCTAGACCAAGGGTCTGCAACCTTGACAAATTTAAGCATAGCTGGCTGAGGAATTCTGGGAGCTGAAGTCCACAAGTCTTAAAGTTGTCACGGTTGCAGACCCCTGCCCTAGACCATTTCAGACAGGTGACTGTCCAGTCTCTTCTTAAAAGCCTCCAGTTATGGAGCCCCCATAACTTCTGGAGGCAGGTTGTTCCACTGGTTAATTGTTCTCACTGTTAGGAAGTTTCTCCTTAGTTCCAGGTTGCTTCTCTCTTTGGTCAGTTTCCATCCGTTGCTTCCTTGTCTTACCTTCAGGTGCTCTGGAGAATAGAGCCATCCCCTTCTTCTTTGTGGCAGCCCCTCAAATACTGGAATATTGCTAACATGTCACGCCTAGTCCTTCTTTTCTGTACCCAGTTCCTGCAACCATTCTTTGTATATTTCTCACGTGTTTTGTTTGTTAATTGAAGTACCGTAAATTTATATGGCTGCCCAATTCACTCTCAGTGACTCCGAGCTGCTTGCAAGGACAAAAGAAAGTACATGGATTCCGTGACACCAATTCCGTGCTTCTGGGAGAAAAATAAGTTATAAATCAAATTATTAATAATGTTACAGATTTGAAATTGCTGAAATAATACGGAGAAAGAGAGTGAGGAGGATTTTTTTTTAACAAGAAGATTATAATTCGTAGTCTGAGTTTCCTTTGGTAAAACCTTTCTAAAGACTTACTATAAAGATTGGCAGACATCCTTTTCATAACAGTGCAAACGCCCAATTCAATTTAATTAGATGTTAACTGGAGGACTTTTTTTAATTAGGTAATAAAAACTGCTTGAACTAATAAAATTCAAGGCAGGAAGAATGTTCACAGATACGGCGGAGAGAGAAAGAGAAGAAGAGAAGAGGGAGGGAGGGAGGGAGGGAGGGAGGGAGGGAGGGAGGGAAGGAAGGAAGGAAGGAAGGAAGGAAGGAAGGAAGGAAGGAAGGAAGGAAGGAAGGAAGGAAGGAAGGAAGGGGCAAATTAGATATTTACTGATTTGCCAATTAGGTTGAAATACTGGAGAACATAGAAAACATGCTGAGATTTAGCCTTAGAGGTTCTTGATAGATGCTTATTATAAATATTGTTTTCTGCTTGATTGTCAGGTGTTCATCCCTGCTTATCTAGGTGTTGGTTGCTGGATAGGATGCGTTCTGGTCCTTTTGTTTCCTTCTTAGCCGTTATATTGTCTGTTTTGAATGATGTGTAAATGTGACTTTCTCTATCAATGGTTGATTTGTCTGAATAACAAGCTTCTGGGCTCAACGTTTCCAATTCTGTCTTTTCTGATACCCTGGGTGAAAACCTTTTCCTATGCTCTGTCCCTTTCCCCCCCCCCCCACACACACATGGTTTGGTGAGACAGTGTGAAATATAGACATTACATTATTTATTTATTTATTAGATTCTGAACCTCCCTTTTTATTTTATAGGTAACTCAAGGCAGTGAAGATACACCATACCCTTTCCTCCTCTTATTTTTCCCACAACAATATCCCTGTGAGGTACGTTGGGCTGAGAGATCACCCAGTCACCGAGACTGGGTCACCCAGTCGACCTTCAGGCCTAAGGTGGAACTAGAACTCATCGTCTCCTAGTCATTAACCCAAAAGCACCTAGTCAGCTTTCATGTCTGAGACAGGACTAGAACTCGCCATCTCCTAATGATTGGCCTAAAATCACCCAGCGGGCTTTCACGCCTAAGGTGGGACCAGAATTAATCATCTCCCAGTGATTGGTCCAAAGTCACCCAGTGGCTTTCATGCATAAAGCAGGACTAGAACTCTCCATCTTCTAGTGATTGACCCAAAATCACCCAGCCAGCTTTCAAGCTTAAGGTGGGACTAGAACTCACCGTCTCAGGTTGATTGGTCTAAAATTAACTAGTACGCTTTCATGCCAAAGGTGGGATTAGAACTCCCTGTCTCCTCGTTTCATCACTGTACCAAACTGGCATTTATAGTATATTGATGTAAGTGTTTCAACATTTTAGAAAAGCTTTTAATGTTTTTTTAGTATGGACAGCTTTGTCTGTGCTTATGCTCCCGTGAGGTAGCTTATATCTTGGACCAGGTGTCTTAACTATTACAGAAGTAGCTTTGCTGACTAATCCCATCAGGGATTTAAATGCTAACTATTTCTGATTGTCATCTAGTCCTCAACTTACAACAGTTTTTGTTTGGTGACTGTTCGAAGTCACAACGGCACTGGAAAAAAGGGACTTATAGCTGTTTATATAATCTATGAACTTCTCCAAAAGTGTTTTTGAACTTAGCAGCTTTGCAAATAACGGCACAGTCCGTCCCACGTCAGAGTTGCCTCTCATATATCTGGATCTTTGCCAAGGAAAGGGACATTGTGTTCAGTCCAGGAATTGGATTCAGACGTCCTCAACCAGCCTGGTGGTTAGAAGGAGAGGCTCCTGCCAAAATGATGCTAAAGGGATGCTGCAATCAGAAATTGGGCACAGATGTCCTTCTGCAATCTTTCGCCAAATTTGTGGTTGGAAAAAGTGTATAAAAGATTTCACTGGATTGATCCAGGCAAAAGGAAGCCAGGAGCAACACAGGTCCATGGAGATATAGAGAGATAATGAAAGACAGAACATTTATAATACAACTGTTGGGTTATCTTGTTTAGATAAATAGAAGATAGATAGATAGATAGATAGATAGATAGATAGATAGATAGATAGATAGATAGATAGATAGATAGACAGACAGACAGACAGACAGACAGACAGACAGACAGACAGACAGAGACACAGAGCAAGACAGCAAGACAGACAGACAGACATTGGCAGACAAACAGATGGTAGATACAGGTAGAGGATGCATGCATGGATGGATGGATGGATGGATAACAGAATAACAGTATAACAGAATTGGAAGGGACCTTGGAGGTCTTCTAGTCCAACACCTGTTCAAGCAGGAAACCCTGTACCATTTCAGATAACTGGTTGTCCAATCTAAGATTGATTGATCAATAGATGATAATTTGATAGAAGATAGATAGATAGATAGATAGATAGATAGATAGATAGATAGATAGATAGATAGATAGATAGATAGGCAGGCAGGCAGGCAGGCAGGCAGGCAGGCAGGCAGACAGACAGACAGACAGACAGACAGAGACAGACAGACAGACAGACAGACAGACAGATGATATAAAACAACAAGCAGATATATCACAGTTCATTGGGGATAATTTTGCTGAAATACATGTAGTCCACGACTTAACACTGGCAAAGTTACAACCTACCTGAAAAAGGGGATTTATAACTTGGGTCTAAATCTAGCCTCTAAAATTCCCAAGTCCTGTACTTTATCTCCAAATGGAAATATCCGCACTTTCCAATCTTCAATGTCCAGGTGGAATACTATTTACATGTTTGTGCATTTTCCTTCCCAATCGAAAGAGCTGTGTAAGAAAAAATGATTATAACCTTGGAAAATGAATTCAAGGCTCAGAATAGCTATATTAAGACGTCTAATGCTATTACCTCAGATCTGACACTCATTCTTAGTTCAGGAGTAGGAAAATTATCAAATGAAATCAGCATTTTGCTTGTCTTTTTCATTTCTCCCCACAGCCCTTTGCTAATATGAAAGATGGCAGTCGTCAAATTTATTCACATTTTTTCTTGTCAACAATATCATTAACCGAATCCCTCAATTTCAAACTTAATAAAAGCATCTGGCTTTTCATGCAGCGTAAGGCTGGCTTGCATATTTAAACCCTGCACATCGATGAATTTGCATTGGACCAAATTTGCATATTAATGAAGGACTAATTGCTCTGCAGTCAGTTCCTTGCATATGAATTTACTGCGCTGAATGATTAAAAAGGATAAGCAGAATAAGAGGATTTTTTCAATATTTTTCAATATTTGAAACACAGAAAAAAAAGAGATCTGCCAATTATTTTAAGGCTTTAATAGTGCTTCCATTCTCGGTTTATCTCGTATCTATAAGTATTAAGTAGAGGCAGGAAGGGATCCTTTGTTTTCTTAGACAGATAATTAAATTATCTGTCACAATTAAAAGATTTAAGAATTGGTGGTTATTAATTAAAAACCTGACTTGTAGCTAATATCATTTATGACTCTTGAGATGTTGTAGTAGGCTTAACTCATGAGATCACCAAATTCTGAATCCTAAATCACTGTACTGGCTCAGGGAAACTCCATAAGGACTAGCCTGTTTAGTTAGATGACTATCACAAATAAGAGATTTAGGACATAAAAACCAAATAAAGGCTGTGAAATCAATTCAATTTTAGACAGATTATAGTGAGAAAGGAAGTCTTCTGGTCCAACCCCTTGCCCAAGCAGCAAACCCTATACCACCTCGGACAAATGGCTGTCCAGTCTCTTCTTAACAACTTCCAGTGTTGGAGCATTCACAGCTTCTGGAGGCAGGTTGTTCCACTGGTTAATTGTTCTGTCAGGAAGTTTCTCCTTAGTTCTAGGTTGCTTCTCTCCTTGATTAGTTTCCATCCATTGCTTCTTGTCCTGCCTCCTGGGGCTTTGGATAATAGGTGGTGGACCCTCTGCTCTTAGTGACAGCCCCTCAGTATGCTAGTAGACAGAACATAGAATACAGAATAATAGAGTTGGAAGGGGCCCTGAAGGTCTTCTAGTCCAACCCCCTGCTTGACCAGGAGACCCTATACCAGGGGTAGGCAACCTTGGCTCTTTTATGACTCAGGGACTTCAACTCCCAGAATTCCTGAGTCAGCTGATTCAGGAATTCTGGGAGTTGAAGTCCCTGAGTCATAAAAGAGCCAAGGTTGCCTACCCCTGCCCTATACCATTTCAGATAAATGGTTGTCCAGTCTCTTTTTAAAAGCCTCCAGTGAGACTTCTGGAGGAAAGTCGTTCCACTGATTAATTGTTCTAAGCCAGGGGTCTTCAAACTTGGCCCTTTTATGACTTGTGGACTTCAACTCCCAGAATTCCTCAGCCAGTGCCTGGCTGAGGAATTCTGGGAGTTGAAGTCCACAAGTCATAAAAGGGCCAAGTTTGAAGGCCCCTGTGTTAAGCCCTCTCTCAACAGAGGGGGAGGGATAGGACATCATCTATCTCCAGTCTCATGGTGGCTGAGGAATTCTGGGAGTTGAAGTCCACAAGTTGCTAAGTTTTGCCATCCCCGCTCTAACTGAAGCAGATGGCGTTTACCCTGTTTCCCTGAAAGTAAGGCCTACCCTGAAAATAAGCCCAGCTTGATTTTTGGGGGTGGGTCTAATATAAGCCTTACTCCCAAAATAAGCCCTAGTTTTGGGGAGAGGCACACACCTGAAAATCAACTTAGGGTGTGGTGGGTGGAGCTGCTACACCTGCCCTGCACCCACTTACCTGGCAGTCAGGCCCTCCTCGCCGGCCCACTTCTTCTTCTGAGGCCTCTTCTGCAGCCAGGCCTGCATTTCTCAGTTAGGCCTGCATTTCTGGAAAGGCCACTGCAGCCAAGAACCGAGCGATGGATTGAATCCATCGCTCGGTACTCGGATGCAGAGGCCTTCCGGAAAGGCCTGACTGCAAAATGCAGGCCGGAATGCAGCTGCAAAATGCAGCTGCTCCTTCAGCTGCAGAAGAAGTGGACCAGCTGGGCAGGGTTGTCCGTGCAGGGAGGAGTAAAAAAGACACACACACCCCCAAAAATAAGACAGGTGCTTCTTTTGGAAGCAAAAAAAAAAAAAAGACCCGGTCTTATTTTCAGGAAAACACGGGGTATGCAAATCACCATAACATTTTCCTCACACTAAGATCTGTCATTTGATTAGAGCTTAAGGCATGCCTTGCAAAGAGCAAACAAATTCCAGGCCAGAATAGAAATCACAACAGTTATAAACAGGAAACGTTAAAACTCTGGAGGGGAAATTGAAATAATGAAAGCTGTCGGCATGGAATGCTCCTTGTATCATCCGGGTGTTTACTGAAAATCATGGCCAGGTTAAAACATAATGGCCTTGTACAGGTAGTCCTTGAGTTACAACGTTCCTTCACTGACCGTTCCAAGTTACAACGGCACTGGAAAAAGTGACTTATGACTGTTTTTCACAGTTATGACTGTTGCAGCATCCCCAGGGTCATGTGATCAAAATTCAGACGCTCGGTGATTTTGACTCGTATTTATGACGGTTGCAGTGTCCCCGGGTCATGTGATTCCCTTTTGTGACCTTCTGACAAGCAAAGTCAACAGAGTAGTCAGGTTCACTTAACAACCGTCTTACTTAACAACTGCAGTGATTCAGTTGACAACCGTGGCAAGAAAGGTCACAACGCGGGGCCACATTCACTGAACCGCTCGCTTGTCTTAGCGGCACACGTTTTAGGCTCAATGGTGGTCGTAACTCGAGGACTACCCATGCAGGAACAAACCACGGGCAGCCGGGTATTTCCGCTGCCTTTCGGCCAGGCTTCCTCTCGGATGCAAAAAGAGTTGTATCGATTTGGACAATTTGGCTTGGCAGATGGCAAAGACAATTTGAAGTCAGGCACATAAACAAGGCATTGTGCTAGGAAATACGTGACAGAAGAGAGGCATCGCCCCGTTGACTGGTGAAAGAGCGAAGTGTTTCTCAAGCCCATTGCGTGTTAGAAATAATTGAAACCATTCATCTAGGAGTGAGTTTGGAGAGGAGGGGGGGTGTCTGCCGCCCCCCCCCCCACAAAAAGAAGGGAAAAGCCAAGCATAAAATTGGAGAACGTAAACAATGCTCAGCAAATCTTCCTTTGCTGCTCCTCCTTCCATCCTCATCCTCCTTCCCCTCCTTTTTTCTTCTTTCCTGCTCCTGCTGCTGCTGCTGCTGCTGCTGCTCCTCCTCCTCCTCCTCCTCCTCCTCCTCCTCCTCCTCCTCCTCCTCCTCCCTCTTGGAGGTCTTTCTAGTGCAGCCCCCTGCTCCAGCAGGAAACCCTCTACCATTTCAGACAAATGGCTGTCCAATCTCTTCTTAAAATCATCCGGTGTTGGAGCACCCACAGCCTCTGGAGGCAGGTTGTTCCACTGGTTAATTGTTCTGTCTCGAATTCAGTGCTTGTGGGCCATTGGGAGTTCTAATGGGGAGAAACAGGCTGATATTCAACCCTCGCGAGACTGAGATGCTGCGAGTTCAAGGATGATCAGAACGCACCCATTTATCAACTCTCGTTCTTAATGGGGATGACCCTTCCTTAGACAGAACTGGCGTAAAATTTTATAATAATAATAATAATAATAATAAGTTGGAAGGGACCTTGGAGGTCATCTAGTCCAACCCCCTGCTAATGCAGGAAACCCTATACCATTTCGGACAAATGGCTGTCCAGTCTCTTCTTAAAAACTTCCAGCGTTGGAGCATTCACCGCTTCTAGAGGCAGGTTGTTCCACTGATTGATTGTTCTAACTGTCAGGAAGTTTCTCCTTAGTTCTAGGTTGCTTCTCTCCTTGACTAGTTTCCATCCGTTGCTTCTTGTCCTGCCTTCTGGTGCTTTGGAGAGTAGCTTGACTCCCTCTTCTTTGTGGCGGCCCCTGAGATATTTGGTACTTTTTTTTTCTGAACTTACCTCTGCTTGAGGAACAGGTTGCTGCTGGTTTCATTAAAAACATAAACGGTTTAATTTAAAAGGTAACCATTTTGGGGAAATTAACAGGAGAACAATGGAAAGAAATATTAGAATCATAGACTCACAGGGCAGGAAGAGACCCCCCTAGAAGTCTTCTAATCCAAAGCCTTCTGCAAGGCAAGAGTCCTTATTCCATCTTGGAGAAATGGTGGCCCAGTGGTTTCTTGTTTTGAAAACCTGCAGAGATGAAGCACCCACAACTCTAGGAGGCAAGCTGTTCCATGATTAATCGTTCTCACTGTCAAGAAATGCCTCCATAATTCTAGGTTGGACCTCTGCTTGAAAGGTTTCCACTCATTACTTCTTGTTCTGCCTTCAGGTGCTTTGGAAAATAGGTGGACCCCCTCTTCTCTGTGATGGTACCTCAGATATTGGAAGACTTGCTATCATATTGTTGTGTAGTGAGTTCTTTGGAGGCAGTAAGCGAGACGAGAGGTTGCAAACAGGAACATTGCTTTATTGAGGCAAACAGGAACAGAACTGAAAACAGAGGCTTCTGCGCAGCTACTTATACGGTTGGCCACTAGGCGGTGGTCAATAGGTTTAAAGAAACCCATTCCCGCCCCAAATCAACCAATGATCTTCTTGGAGACAGCTAGTCTGGCAAGTCAGTGACCATTACACAGATACACCAATTGAGCAACCTTAAGCAGCATTCAAAAGACGCGTGAAAAGCAGTTCAAGTAAATCCCAATACATTACAATATCACCCCTGGTCCTTCTCTTCGTTAGACTAGACATAGCCAGTTCCTGCAACCGCTCATTATATGTTCGATCCTCCACCATCACCACCCCAATCTTTTCTGTTGCTCTTCTCTGCACACTGGATGGCACGGTGGCTCAATGGTTAAGATGAAGGGCTTGTTGGCTGGAAAGCCGGCAGCCTAAATTCAAGACCAGAGTGCCATGCGATGCGGTGAGTTCCCGTCCTCACCTCAGCTCCTGCCAACCTAGCAGTTCGAAAGCATGCAAATGTGAGTAGATAAATAGGTACCACTTCCGTGGGAAAGTAGCAGTGCCCCATGACATCATGCTGGTTACATGACCTTGGAAATATCTTTGGACAGAGGTGGCTCAGTGACCTTAAGATGGAGATAGAGCACCACCCCTATAGTTGGCGACGACTAACAGAGTGAAATCCCCAGGGACTCCTATATCTGTTTTACCTCTCTGCACTCTTTCTAGGATCTCAACCAAACGCCGTGGCGGCGCAGTGGCTAGAATGCAGCATTGCAGGCAAATTCTGCCCACTGCCAGGAATTTGATCCTGACCAGCTCAAGGTTGACTTGGCCTTCTGTCCTTCCGAGGTTGGTAAAATGAGGACCCAGATTGTTGGAGGGCAAGGTGCTGACTCTGTAAACCGCTTAGAGAGGGCTGTAAAAGCACTGTGAAGCGGTATATAAGTCTAAGTGCTATTGCTATTGCAGGCAAACTCTGCCAACTGCCAGCAGTTCGATTCTCACTGGCTCCAGATTGACTCAGCCTTCCATCCTTCTGGGGTCGGTAAAATGAGGACCCAGACTGTTGGGGGCAAATAGGCTGACACTGTAAAACTGCTTAGAGAAGACTGTAAAGCGGTATATAAATCTAAGTGCTGTTGCTATTGCTATTTTTTGTATTGTAGTGACCAGAACTGGACACAGAAGTCCAAGTATGGCCTCACCAGTGCAATACAGAGCAGCATTCTCACTTTCCATGATCTTGATGCTATTACCTGCTTTCATCAGAGCAACCAAAAAAAATTGAAACCGCAAGGTTAGAACGATACTCACTCTGATCATCATAAAAGAGATGTAAAGAATTTGCCACCCTTTTTATAGGTTAAAAAAGACATTTTACTGTCACAAATCCAACTGGAAGACTTTAGAGAAATTTGACAGAATATCTTATTACGGTTGGTTGCACAGTCAGCTAGTTGTGTTGACTGGATTTGGCCTTTTTATTATTGTCGTAGTTATTATTAATTTCCGGATTGTTTCCCCTTAACAGATCAGCTGTCAAATCTTATAATTTGACAAGAATACGTACACAGGACTAGTTTTGATTAAACTAAGGATTGCAATGCAGGAATGGAGGCGTTCCCTTCTTGCTGGAGAAGGGAATGGAGGTGGAGATACAAAAACTATCCATATGGTGTAGTAACAACAACTTGCACCTAAACATCGGCAAGACGAAAGAGATGGTGTTAGACTTCCGGAGAAAAAAGGAGGAACCTGCCCCACTTTACATCGGGGAGGACTGTGTGGAGAGAGTTTCCTCCTTTAAATTTCTGGGAGTCTACCTCTGTGAAACATCACTCTCTATCGTCTTTGCGCTTCCCAGACATTGAAGCTGAAGGAGAGTGTGGTGGTTTGGGTCGGATGGCAGAGAAGAATCTGTAGCAAAGTTGTGGTCCAAATGCAAGAGAACTGCTGCGAATGAGGGGATGGTGCTAGACTTCCGGAGGAAAAGAGAGGAACCTGCCCCACTTTACATCGGGGAGGACTGTGTGGAGAGAGTTTCCTCCTTTAAATTTCTGGGAGTCTAACTCTGCGAAGATCTGACCTGGAAAGTTAACACAACTCAGGTGGCTAGAAAGGCCCAACAGAGGCTTCACTTTCTTAGGGTCTTGCGGAAGAACAGAGTAGAACAACAGCTAATGACCCTCTTTTACCGGTCTACTATAGAGAGCGTCCTCTCGTATGGTATTGTGGTTTGGTATGCTGGTCTGACAGCCGCGGATAGGAAAGTATTACAGAGGGTAGTGAGCACAGCACAAGACATTGTGGGCTGTTCCCTGACACCACTGGATGACCTCGCCAGGGCTCGTTGCCTTGGAAGAGTGAGGAAGATTCTCAGGGACGACTCACACCCTGGACGGTATCTCTTTACTCTCCTACCATCCGGTAGGAGATATAGGAATATAGCCAGCCGTACCAACAGGCTGAAAAATAGCTTTTATCCGTGGGCTGTTAGGCTTTTAAATGGGACATAATCTTATGCAGAATTGACTTGGGAGGCCGGTGTGTGGTGTAGTGGGTTCACATAGTGTGGTGGGATGGAGGGTTTGTTGTCACTGTGTGTTGGGGGGAGAGAGCACGGGGGGGGGAGGCTCAGCTAATCTCCATGTACACATGTTGTACTTTGACAATAAAGGTTTATTATTATTATTATTATTCCCTTTTCCCTGTAAAATAACAAAACAGAAAAAGGGGGGGAAGAGGAAATGGCAATAGACATTCTGTTAGCATAAGAAATCAAACGCAATAAAGAGACGAACAATTTTAGATACCAGGCAGTCCTCGACTTATGACCCACAATGGAACCCAAAATTTCCATCGCTAAGCAAGACAGTGGTTAAGTGAGTTTTGCCCCATTTTACGACCTTCCTTGTCCCAGTGGTTAAGAGTGAATCAGTGCAGTTGTTAAGTTAATAACACGGATGTTAAGTGAATCCGGCTTCCCCACTGACTTTGCCCTGTCGGAAGGTCACAAAAGGGGATCACGTGACCCTGGGATTTCAACCGTCATAAGTACATGCCAGTTGCCAAGCGTATGGATTCTGATCACGTGACCACGGGGATGTTCAACTGTCGTACGTGTGAAAAAAGTCACTTTTTTCAGCACCATTCTAACTTTGAACGGTCACTAAACAAAATGTTGTAAGTCAAGGACTACTTCTACAAGGAATGTGCCTCCTTCTATGGGGTCATAATAGAATGTATGTTAAAAAGGGGGGGCTTCAGGCAACCCATTTCTGCCATTTTGACTTTTTTGACTCATCTTCTGGACACCCCTGGATGTCTTTCAAAATTGTCTTTTGTTTTTCCCCACAGATTATCCTTTACCTTTGGCATTTCCTTGGTCGCTTTATATAACTTAGTCCTCGACTTACAACAGTTCATTTAGTACAAACTAAAGATCGAATCCCGAGTGCCACGTAGCAGAGTGAGCGCCTGTTACTCGTCCCAGCTTCTGCCAACCTAGCAGTTCGAAAGCACGTAAAAATGCAAGTAGAAAAATAGGGACCACTACGGTGGGAAGGTAACAGCGTTCCGTGCGCCTTTGGCGTCTAGTCATGCCGGCCACATGACCACGGAGACGTCCTCGGACAAGCGCTGGCTCTTCGGCTTTGAAACGGAGATGAGCACCGGCCCCTAGAGTTGGAAACAACTAGCACGCATGTGCGGGGGAACCTTTACCTTTACCTTTACCTTAAAGATAATAATAATAATAAAGTTGGAAGGGACCTTGGAGGTCATCTAGTCCAACCCCATGCTCAGGCAGGAAGCCCTATACAATTTTGGACAAATGGCTGTCCAGTCTCTTCTTAAAAATTTCCAGTGTTGGAGCATTCACCGCTTCTGGAGGCAGGTTGTTCCACTGCTTAATTGTTCTAACTGTCAGGAAGTTCCTCCTTAGTTCCAGGTTGCTTCTTTCCTTGATGAGTTTCCATCCGTTGCTTCTTGTCCTGCCTTCAGGGCCTTTGGAAAATAGCTTGACTCCCTCCTCTTTGTGGCAAACCCTGAGACATTGGAAGACTGCTATCATGTCCCCCCTCGTCCTTCTCTTCCTTAAGCCAGACATACCCAATTCTAGCAACCGTTCAGCCTCCCGTCCCCTGATCATCTTTGTTGCTCTTCTCTGTGCTCTTTCTAGAGTCTCAACATCTTTTTTACATTGTGGTGACTAAAACTGGATGCAATAGTGACAGCTCAAAGTTAGAACAGTTACAAGTTAGAACTGGAAAAAATGACGTATGACCATTTTTCACACTTGTGACCGTTCCATCACCCCCGTGGGCACGTGATCAAAATTCAGAAGCTTCGCAACCGGCATGTATTTACGACGGTTGCAGCGTCCCAGTGTCACGTGATGCCCTTTTGCGACTTTCTGACAAGCACAGCCAATGGGGAAGCCAGATTCACTTAACAACCGTGTTGCTAACTTAACAACTGCAGTGATTCACTTAACAGCCGTGATAAACAGCCGTGATAAGAGCCTTGGTGGAGCAGTGGGCTAATGCCTCCTTAAGTAACACCAGCTGCCTGCAATTAGTGCAGGTTCGAGTCCCACCAGGCTCAAGGTTGACTCAGCCTTCCATCCTTCCGAGGTAGGTAAAATGAGGACCCAGATTGTTGGGGGCAATAAGCTGACTTTGTAAAAAATGCCGCTTGGGCCCCCCCGAAAGCCCTAATAAGCTGGCATATATATAGAATGAAGGCTATTGCTAAGCACATTGATTTGTGCTTCTTAGATTGTAAGCCGCCCTGAGTCTTCGGAGAAGGTCATAAATGGGGCAAAACTCACTTAATAAAGGTCTTCTCTTATCAACAGAAATTTTGGGCTCAACTGTGGTCGTCTCTCGAGAACTATGGGTACCCTCCGCTGGATGGTCAAGCGACCTTCAGGAAAATTTGAAAATGGGTTCTGATTTAGAGCTGACATGTCTGTAATTTCTTTCTTTTTTAAAATTGTAAAATACAGAGAGGAAACATCTACTTCACACAGGCAAGAATTACTACGAGGTCAAAGTCCTTTTCGCTCTGAGCACCACTCACTTAGATTTAAATAGCAACCAGCAGCAAAAAAGATCAATTAAGAAAATTAAACAAATAACTGCTCTTCTGTGTAAGAGAAATTGGCTGGGCCTCAGAAAGAAGCTGTTGAGAATGTCTGGCCGTCTGCCTAACCAAAAAAACTCCAAGGTTTATTTTAGGCCAAGGAGTCTGTGACTTTTCCCCACTGGTGTTTCAATCACACACTGAGAACCACATTCCAGAGTGTAGAGTGTGGACCTAGGGCAAAACCCAACATTGATTTGATGCCATTACCATGCACATTTAATTAAACAGAGTTAACAGGATTACTCTGCCACCATGTCTTTTAAAATCATCCCTCTACCGTTCAGGTTAAAAATTAGCCTTCGGTAATAACATTGATTAAATTTTGAAGATGTTGAAGTAACCCGAAAGAGACTGCTTAATCCAGGTAGCATAAAGGTAAAGGTAAAGGTTCACCTGCACATGCGTGCTAGTCGTTTCCAACTCTAGGGGCCGGTGCTCATCTCCATTTCAAAGCCGAAGAGCCAGCGCTTGTCCGAGGACGTCTCCGTGGTCATGTGGCCGGCATGACTAGACGCCAAAGGCGCATGGAACGCTGTTACCTTCCCACCATGGTGGTCCCTATTTTTCTACTTGCGTTTTTATGTGCTTTCGAACTGCCAGGTTGGCAGAAGCTGGGACGAGTAACAGGCGCTCACTCTGTTACGCGGCACTCGGGATTCGACCTGCCAAACTGCCGACCTTCAGATCGACAAGCTCAGCGTCCTAACCCACTGAGCCACTGCGTCCCTAGGTAGCATAAAAGTTGGCAAATCAATCAATCAAGGCGTACATTGTGGTTTTTCCGAACTTGTCAGATCTGGCTGGGAAAACTGGGCGACCTGAAAAGCTGAAGTGAGAAAAATAGAGGCTCTGAATTTGGGGAGCTGAGAAGATTGTTGTGGACTTGTAGAACGTAGAATCATAGAGTTGGAAGGAATCTTAGACCAAAGGTGTTTTTTTCAACAGGCAACTGGATTTTCTTTGTTTTTCCTTGAAGACATTTCTTCAAGAAGCTTCTTGGATGAGAAGCAAAATGTCTTCAAGGTAAAAACAAAGTCCAGTTGTCTCTTGCAAAAGCACCTTTGCAACAACCGTGACCTGGATAGCTGAGAATCTCCATAGACAAGGAAGTCCCAAAGGTGCTTTTTCAAGAGGCAAATGGACTTTGTTTTTCCTGGAGGACGGAGAATCTCCACAGACACCTAGTGAAAGAACCTTAGAGGTCTTCTAGTCCAACCCCCTGCTCAAGCAGGAGACCCTTTACCATTCTGGATGAATGGCTGTCCAATCTCTTCTTGAAAAACCTCCAGTGATGGAGCACCCACAATTTCTGAAGGCAAGATCAATTGTTCTCACTGCCAAGAAATTTCTTCTTAGTTCTAGGTTGGATCTCCCTCTCATGAGCTTCCATCCACTGCTTCTTATCTTGCCCTCAAGTGCTTTGGAGAATCAGTCTTGAAGAACAAAACATTTGATTGTAGACGAAGTCAAACCAGAAGGCTCACTGTGGAAACTGACAATGAAGCCATCTAGATATGATGCCAAGACAGGACCTTGGAGACAAACTAGTGCTCAGGCAACTGAAGAAGAGGATGGTAGAAGATAAGGTGGCCAGATACCATCAGAGATGACACAAGGAGAAGCTTGCAAGAACTTCAAGGAGCCATGGCTGACAAGACATTCTGAAAAATGATGCCTTTGGGGTCGTGAAGAGTCAAGATCTGAGTTGGGAGACTATGTCCCCTTTACAACCTGTGGACTTTACAACCTGTGGACTTCAACTCCCAATATCCTGGGAGTTGGCTGGCTCAGGAATTCTGGGAATTGAAGTCCATAGGTTGTAAACGGGCCATAGTGGACCTGTTCAAGAGGGACTGAGTAATAATGATAGTGTACTTGCTCTCTGGAGCAGCATTGCCCCCAAGGTCCGTACTGACCCAACTCTGCTGTCCTGCAGGACAACCCTCAAAGTTCTATGGAGGTTCTCAGTCATCCAGGTGACGGTTGTCCCAAAAGTGCTTTTTTCATGAGGCAACTAGACTTTCTCGTTATTCTTTTTTCTTTGAAGACATTTTGCTTCTCATCCAAGAAGAGAAAAGAAGGACTAGGGGTGACCTGATAGCAATCTTCCAGTATTTGAGAGGTTGCCACAAAGAGGAGAGGGTCATCTTATATTCCAAAGCACCTGAAGGCAGGACAAGAAACAATGGATGGGAAGCAATCAAGGAGAGAAGCAAACTGGAATTATGGAGAAACTTCCTAACAGTGAGGACAATTAACCAGTGGAACAGCTTGCCTCCAGAAGCTGTGGGTGCTCCATCACTGGAGGTTTTTAAGAAGAGACTGGACAGCCATTTGTCTGAAATAGTCTAGCTTGAGTAGGGGGTTGGACTAGAAGACCTCCAAGGAGGCTTCCAGCTCTTTTCTGATCGTTTGAAGCTTCTTCAGCTCTGACAGGACGGTGGGGAATGGCAGCATTATAAATCCTCCCTTTCCCCAAAATCCAGAGCTGAAGAAGCTTCTTGGATGAGAAGTGAAACGTCTTCAAAGAAAAACAAGGAAGTCCAGTTGCCTCGTGGGGGAAAAAAAAAGCATCTTTGGGATGACAACCCTCAAACATTGGTTCTTCCAGCCAACCACCCAAATTTTGTTCACGTGATCGTGGGAATACAGGTAGTCCTTGACTTACAACAGTTCACTTAGTGACCGAAGTTACAACAGCACTGGAAAAAGTGACTTAGGACCGTCTTTCACCCTTACGACCTTTGCAGCATCCCCATTGGTCACGCGACCAAAATTCAGACGCTTGGCAACTGACTCGTGCTTATGGCGTGTCCTGGGATCATGTGATTCCCTTTCGCGACCGTCTGGCAAGCAAGGTCAATGGCGAAGCGGGATTCACTTAACAACGGCATTCCTAACTTAACAACGGCGGCGATTCACTTAACAACCGTGGCAGGAAGGGTGGTAAAAATGGGGCAAAAGACACTTTGCAAACCTCTTGCTTAGCCACAGAAGTTTTGGGCTCAATTATGGTCCGACGTCAGGGACCCCCTGTGCTGTCAGGGTGGTAAGTCTGAGGAATGGTGACCAGTCCCTTTTTTGGGGGGGGGGCGTCGTAACTTCGAACGATCACTAAACGAATGCTCGTAAGTTGAGGACACCCTGTAAGGCAGGGGTGTCAAACTCAATTTCATTGAGGGCCGCCATCAACATGGTGGTTGCCCTCAGGGGGCCAGGTGGGTATGGCCTGGGTGGGCGTGGCCTACTGGGTGGGCGTGGCTAGAGTGCGTATGGCCTACTGGGTGGGCGTGGCCAGCTCTACATCGTTGGCATCAAGGGTGCCTATGGGGGCCTGGGCAGGAGTGGGACAGATCTGAGGGTCTCTGGGAGAAGGAGGGTCTCTGGGCCAGGGCCAAGGCAGTGGGGGCCGTTCCCTCATTGTTTCCAGGATGGCTTCGCGGGCTGCATGAAACCACTTTGCGGGCCGGATCTGGCCCCCGGGCCTTGTGTTTGACATGTCTGCTGTAAGGTGTTGGAAAAAAAATAAACGAAGCCGGTGCGACCCAGCAGGGGTTTATTAGAAGAGGTACGGCCACTTGGGTGCTAGGAATGGGGAGCCTAAGGCTTGCAATTAATAAGACGCAAATGTAAGCAGGGGAAATAAGATAATTAGATCACAGCAGGAGAGACGGGACTGGCTTAGCCCATGAAGCGCTGCCTGCAAGGGAAATGAAATCGGGGGCTTCTCATAGGAACGACAGCATCTGCCAGAGAGAGGAGAGGAAGAAAGAAAGGAGGAAAAAAAAAGGGGGCTTCTAAGCAGGAACCACAGAGACCCAAAGAAGCCCCAACTGGTTAAGGAGGCAACTTAAAAGAGATAAAAAGGAATCACAGATTGAAGGTGAGACAGGCGATTTGAGAGGGAGGGAGAAACCAGGCAAAAGAAGAAGAACAGAATGACACAGTTGGGAAGGGTTAGAACACAAAAATAGTCACAAATTGAAATCCACTCTGTTTGAGTTACAAATAGAAAAGAAGTTTAATTAGACTTCTCACAACAAAGTCTAAAAAGGAACGGTTTGCAAAGCCGGGTGGATTCAGGAAGGCAAACAATGTAGCCAAGCACTGAACCACACCCCAAATTCCAAAATCACTTACTTACTTACTTACTTACATACATACATACATACATACATACATAAGGTAAAGGTAAAGGTTCCCCCGCACATGCGTGCTAGTCGTTTCCGACTCTAGGGGCCGGTGCTCATCTCCGTTTCAAAGCCGAAGAGCCAGCGCTTGTCCGAGGACGTCTCCGTGGTCATGTGGCCGGCATGACTGGACGCCAAAGGCGCACGGAACGCTGTTACCTTCCCACCGGAGTGGTCCCTATTTTTCTACTTGCATTTTTACGTGCTTTCGAACTTCTAGGTGGGCAGAAGCTGGGACGAGTAACAGGCGCTCACTCTGTTACGCGGCACTCGGGATTCGACCCGCCAAACTGCCGACCTTCTGATCGACAAGCTCAGCGTCCTAACCCACTGAGCCACCGCGTCCCTACATACATACATACATACATACATACATACATATATATATATATATATATATGGATCTTTGGTCATTTGGGTTTTTCCCCGCGTAGAACTAAAGGTGTAGGAGCGACGTTTCGACAGAATCCCATCCGTCATCATCGAAACGTCGCTCCTACACCTTTAGTTCTACGCGGGGAAAAACCCGAATGACCAAAGATCCACATACGAACACCCGCGAAAACTTCAGAAAACATATATATATATATATATATATATATATATATATATATATATATATATATATATATATATATATATATATATATATATTAATCCCATTTATATCCCGCCCTTCTCCGAAGACTCAGGGCGGCTTACAATTTAAGCACAAACCAATGTGCTTAGCAATAGCCTTCAATTCTATGTATATTTATTTATTTATTTATTTTATTTCCATTTATATCCTGCCCTTCTCCGAAGACTCAGGGCGGCTTACAAGCTTAGCAGTAGCCTTCATTCTATGTATATATGCCTGCTTATTAGGGCTTTCGCCCCCCCCAAGCGGCATTATTACAAAGTCAGCTTATTGCCCCCAACAATCTAGGTCCTCATTTTACCTACCTCGGAAGGATGGAAGGCTGAGTCAACCTTGAGCCTGGTGGGACTCGAACCTGCACTAAGTGCAGGCAGCTGGTGTTATTATTATATATGTATTATTATACATCCTATCGCGACGCCCCATTCCCTCCCCCGTGGCCCCATTGGCTTAGGCTTTGGAGGTTACAATCTCTCAGAAGCACCTAAACAGAATACATTATCTCCGCTCCTGTTTGCTTACATTATACTAATAAGATCCCTCCCCTACTATCCTGTTTCTAGAGGAGAGATGCCTCCCATCTTCTACACCTGCCAGGTGGTAACAGTAGACTGGGTGGGACTAAAAAGTTCAATCATCAACTCCAACTTTGTGAGATCTTTTTTTTTCCCCGTGAGATGATGAAATTGATTGATTGAACCTTTTTTTTTTTTGCACACGGCGGCTGAGGCCTAAAGCGAAAAGGTTTTATAAAACCCAGCTGAAGGCCTAGGACTGGGCCGACGGCATGCGTGCCCACAGAGAGGGCTCTGCATGCCTCCTGTGGCACCCGTGCCATAGGTTCACCACGACGGCCCTATATCATTTCAGGGAAATGGTTGTCCAATCTCTTTTCAAAGAAAAATAAATAAAGTCCAGTTCCTGTGAAAAAAAGGACAACCATGACCTGGATGATTGAGAATCTCCATAGACATGTCCAATCTCTTCTTGAAAACCTTCAGTGATGGAGCACCCACAACTTCTGGAGGCAAGCAGTTCCACTGGTTAATTGTTCTCACTGCCAGGTAATTCCTCCTTAGATCTAGGTTGCTTCTCTCCTTGATGAGTTTCCATCCGTTGCTTCTTGTCCTGCCTTCTGGGGCTTTGGAGAATAGCTTGACTCCCTCTTCTTTGTGGCAACCCCTGAGATATTGGAAGCCTGCTATCATGTCTCCCTTAATCCTTCTCTTCATTAAACTAGACATATCCAATTGCTGCAACTGTTCTTCATATGTTTTAGCCTCCAGTCCCCTGATCATCTTTGCTGCTCTTCTCTCTTACACGATTGTAGAGGTGGGACTGTCACAACTTCAAGCCTGGGTCATAAGTACTTCCCAGGTGGGTTTACTGGAACTTCTACCTGGTCGCTAACTTGGGGGCTACGTGTATTTTGGACTCCCCTTTTAGCTTGTCCTTCCAAGTGCACCAATGAAAATATGAGCTGGCTGATCTTCTAATCTCTTACCAGGATTGAGATGAGAGAAGAAGAAGGGGATCAAAAAGATATATAATGGGTTGTTTCATTGTAAACAGTAGTATTCTCACAATAAATAGCTTTTGAGTTTTAATTAAACCTCTCAATTTGTTTCCAACAAATTGGTATTATGAAAGCAGAGAGAAATTAGCTTATATAATTTATTTGGTGGATGCTTTTTGGCGGGTGGGGTGGGGGATAATTTTATTTACTTAGGGTGGGAATGCATGTTAGTCGTTAGTCGTTTCCAACTCTAGGGGCTGGTGCTCATCTCCGTTTCAAAGCCGAAGAGCCAGCGCTTGTCCGAGGACGTCTCCGTGGTCATGTGGCCGACATGACTAGATGCCAAAGGTGCACGGAACGCTGTTACCTTCCCACCGTAGTGGTCCCTATTTTTCTACTTGCATTTTTACGTGCTTTCGAACTGCTAGGTTGGCAGAAGCTGGGACGAGTAACAGGCGCTCACTCTGCTACGCAGCACTCAGGATTCGACCCGCCAACTGCTGACCATCTGGTCGACAAGGTCAGTGTCCTAACCCACTGAGCCGCCGCATCCCTTATGTTAGAAGGAACAGAGGGCAAATGCTGAACATAACCAAGATTGGGAATGGCGTCTTGGTCACTAAGCCAAGCAGTTGCTAAACAGAATCATAACGATGCTTATTTTCTGATTTCAGCTTTGCTTTGCTTTACAGATCTGCGAAGGTCACAAATGTGAGGACTTCTCCTAAAGTTATTTCCATCATGGTCCTTGTTATTCCGTATGGTCGCTAAATGAGGCAGTTGCTAAACAAGTACGACATGTAGACTTCTTTATCTTTCAAAGTCCAAAAATATTCACTGGTAATCCTCAAATTACAACTTTCCATTTAGCGACCATTCAAAATTACAAGGCACTGGAAAAAAGTGACTCAATCGTGTTTTTCACACTAACGGCCGTTGCAGCATCCCCGTGGGTCACGTGATCAAAATTCAGACCCTTTGGCGACTGGCTCGTATTTATGACGGTCGCGGTGTCCCGGGGTCACGTGATCCCCTTTTGCGACCTTTCTGACAAGCAAAGTCAATGGGGAAGCCAGATTCACTTAACAGCCAGGATACTATTTATTTAGTTATTTATTTATTTTATTAAACTTATATACCGCCCTTCTCCTGTAGGACTCAGGGAGGTTCACAAGGTTTTTTTAAAACAGTACAACAAATTACATAGATTAAAAACAATTAAAATAATTAAAGTAACCTTGAAACTAAAAACCCCAATAACAATTAAGATACAATTAAAACTCCAGTTAGTATTCTCAGTCCAGGCCAGAAAGCTCGAAGAGCCAGGTCTTCAGGTCCCGGCGGAATGAGCAGAGGTCAGGGGCAGTCTTAACCTCTACAGGTAGCTGGTTCCAGAGGGCAGGTGCACCCACAGAGAAGGCCCTCCCCCTGGGTATTGTCCGCCGGCAATCTTTTACCGGCAGTACCCTGAGAAGACCCTCCCTGTGGGAGCACACAGGACAAAGGGAGCTTGATGCCGGCAGCAGGTGTTCCCTCAGATATCCCGGACCCAAGCCATTTAGGGCTTTATAGGTCATCACCAGCACTTTGAATCTCACCCGGAGAGCAACCGGAAGCCAATGCAGCTCACGGAGTAGAGGTGTTACATGGGAGTATCGGGAAACCCCCATCACAACCCGCGCGGCCGCATTCTGCACCAGCTGAAGCCTCCGAGTGGTCCTCAAGGACAGCCCCATGTAGAGAGCATTGCAGTAGTCCAATCGGGAGGTCACGAGCGCATGAGTGACTGTGCGCAGGGCATCTCGGTCCAGGTAGGGCCGCAACTGGCGTACCAGGCGACCCTGGGCAAAGGCCCCCCTGGTCACGGCTCCTATATGGTCTTCAAAACTGAGCCGCGAATCAAGGAGGACGCCCAAGTTGCGAGCCCTATCGACTAACTTAACAACTGTGACAAGAAAGGATATCAAAAGGGGGAAAGCTCCTTTTAACAAATGTCTCACTGAGCAACAGACATTTTGGGCTCAGCGACAGTCATAATTTGAGAACTACCTGGGATTTTCAAAGAAAGGGATTTGCATTCCCGCCGACTCTTGGAATCTAGTAAAATGCGCAGCGCTCGGATGAAAACCCTCCTTCAAAATGCCGCTTCTGATCCGCAAAACCCAGTGAGCAGCATTGATCAAGACAAAATGTGTTCTCTCCCCCCCATTCCAGCCAGCCACAAGTGGTCTGCAAATGCAAATTACACTAATTAGTGGTTTTTCATGATTTAGTTCTTCCTGCCTCAGTGCTTGGAGAAGAGGGTGAGAATAGCAGCCGCCATTAGGGCAAAATTCTCATTTTAATTACTACTGCTCATTAAAGTTATCTTGCAGCCTACCATGAAAAAAAAGGAAACAAACAAACAACAGGAGCAACAGAGTCAGGAAGATCCATTAAAGGGAGAAAAAAACCGTTTTCTGCATTCAGCGCAAAAAAAGCCCAGATAATTTCCCATCATAAAATATTCATCTCAGCTGAAGTCCCAAAGGTGCTTTTTCAAGAGGCAACTGGACTTCCTTTATTTCTCCTTGATGATGTTTCACTTCTCATCCAAGAAGCTTCTTCAGTTCTGATTGAATGGTGGAGAATGGAACAATAGAATAGAATAGAATAGAATAGAATAGAATAGAATAGAATAGAATAGAATAGAATAGAATAGAGTAGAGTAGAGTAGAGTAGAGTAGAGTAGAGTAGAGTGGAGTGGAGTGGAGTGGAGTGGAGTGGAGTGGAGTGGAGTGGAGTGGAGTGGAGTGGAGTGGAGTGGAATGGAATGGAATGGAATAAAAATCTTTATTGAGAATAGAATAGAATGGAATAGAACAGAATAGAATGTTTATTGAGAATAGAATAGAATAGAATAGAATAGAATAGAATAGAATAGAATAGAATAGAATAGAAGAATAGAATAGAATAGAATAGAATAGAATAGAATAGAATAGAATAGAATAGAATAGAAGAATAGAATGGAATGGAATGGAATGGAATGGAATGGAATGGAATATAGAATAGAATAGAATAGAATATGGAATAGAATAGAATAGAATAGAATAGAATAGAATAGAATAGAATAGAATAGAATAGAATAGAATAGAATAGAAATCTTTGAGAATAGAATAGAATAGAATAGAATAGAAATCTTTGAGAATAGAATAGAATAGAATAGAATAGAATAGAATAGAATAGAATAGAATAGAATAGAATAGAATAGAATAGAATAGAATAGAATGTTTGAGAATAGAATAGAATAGAATAGAATAGAATAGAATAGAATAGAATGGAATGGAATGGAATGGAATGGAATGGAGTGGAGTGGAGTGGAGTGGAGTGGAGTGGAGTGGAGTGGAGTGGAATGGAATGGAATAGAGTAGAGTAGAGTAGAGTAGAGTAGAGTAGAGTAGAGTAGAGTAGAGTGGAGTGGAGTGGAGTGGAGTGGAATGGAATGGAATGGAATGGAGTGGAGTGGAATGGAATGGAATAAAAATCTTTATTGAGAATAGAATAGAATGGAATAGAACAGAATAGAATTTTTATTGAGAATAGAATAGAATAGAATAGAATAATAGAATAGAATAGAAATCTTTGAGAATAGAATAGAATAGAATAGAATGGAATGGAATGGAATAGAAATCTTTGAGAATAGAATAGAATAGAATAGAATAGAATAGAATAGAATAGAATAGAATAGAATAGAATAGAATAGAATGGAATGGAATGGAATGGAATGGAATGGAATGGAATGGAATGGAATGGAGTGGAGTGGAGTGGAGTGGAGTGGAGTGGAGTGGAGTGGAGTGGAGTGGAATAGAATAGAATAGAATAGAATAGAATAGAATAGAATAGAATAGAATAGAATAGAATAGAATGGAATGGAATGGAATGGAATGGAATGGAGTGGAGTGGAGTGGAGTGGAGTGGAGTGGAACGGAACGGAACGGAACGGAACGGAACGGAACAGAATAGAATAGAATGGAGAGGACTGGGAAGTCCTTGGTGCTCTCTGAGCTTGGTTGCCTATGAAGATTCTCCGTCCTCCAGGTCATGGTTGTCCCAAAGGTGCTTTTTCAGGTTGCAACTGAACTTCCTTTGTTTTTCCTTGAAGACGTTTCGCTTCTCATCCAAGAAGTTTCTTCAGCTCTGACTGGATGGTGGGGAATGGAAGGATTTATATTCCTTGCAGACAGCTGGTCATTTGCCTTCTTTTAGGGAGTTGTTGAGGCCACCTGGAGGTTGATCTGTGTCCCCATTTTGGACAGAGAGGACCACTGGTTTGAAAGAGAGGGTCAAAGAGGCCAACTCTGTCAAAATTGGACAGCCCTCCCTCAACAGAGGGGGAGGGACACAACATCATCTATCTCCAGTCTACAACACGGTCCTTTCAGCAGTGCCAAGAAGGCTCCACCCCCATTTGCACCACTCAGGTGACCCTGAGGACACAAATAAGCCTCCAGGTGGCTTCCATGACTTTCTAAAAGGAATGCAAATGACCAGCTCTCTGCAAGGAGTATAAATCCTTCCATTCCGCACCATTCAGTCAGAGCTGAAGAAGCTTCGTGGATGAGAAGCGAAATGTGTTAAAAACAAACAAAACGGAAACAAAACGTCTTTGGCATATTTGAACTTCGGCTTCAGTCTCTCTCCTTCCAAAAGACAGTCAGTGTGAATTTCCTTCTGGACTGACCGAGTGGATCTCAAGGGTCTTCTCCAACACCCCAATTCAAAAGCAAATCTTTTGTTTACTGTTTCCTTAATTGTCCGAGTTGACAATTCCTGATTTACAGGGCCAGCCACTTGCACATAAACGGATAGCAAACCCTACTATGTAAGGGTGTAGGTAGGTCTATACACATGTTGTATATAGTATGTTTTAAATGTGTGTTGTGTACGTGTGCACTTTGAGAGCGAGCAACTAAATTTCATTTTTAACGTGTGCCATTGTGCCCACAGTAAAAAAAATGACAATAAAGGTTATCTAATTTCTTCCCTCCTTCCTTCCTTCTAGCCCTGATATTACTTAGTTGGGTAATGAAACATCTGCAAGAAAACAACCCAGCTCAGAGAGCATCAAGGACTCGTCAGACATAAGAAGCCACAATAAACAGAGATCCAACATGGATTTAAGAAGAAATGTCCTGATAGCAAGAACAATTAACCCATGGAACAGGTTGCCACCAGAAATCGTGGGCGCTCCATCACTGGAGATTTTTAAGAAGAGACTGGATATTCACCTGTCTGAGATGGTGTAGGTTCTCCTGCTTGAGCAGGGGGCTGGACTAGAAGACCTCCAAGGTCCCTTCCAACTCTTTTCTATTCTAACGTCTCCTGTCTTGGGCAAGGGGTTGGACTAGAAGACCTCCAAGGTCCCTTCCAGCCCTATGTTTCTAGTCTCCTTTGAGATGAGTTCATGTTAGCCCTTCAAGGAAGGCCAGGTCAAAAAACAGACCCCATAAGGGTGTCAGGAATGCAACCCAATTGTCGAAAGGTATATAAAACAACAACATCTTGAAAACCTGCTCAAGTTTTCTCTGGCCAAACAAAATCAGGGTGGAGTTCTCAAAGGTGCTTTTTCAAAAGGCAGCTGGATGTTCTTTGTTTTTCCTTGAACCATTCAGTCAGAACTGAGAAGGTTTCTCGGATGAGAAGCGAAACGTCTTCAAGGAAAAACAAAGAAAGTCCAGTTTGCCTTTTGAAAAAGCACCTTTAGGACAACCATGACCTGGATACTGAGAATCTGCATGGACATCAAGGCAGTTATTTTGAGTCTCTTTCTCACATGCTCCTCTTTCTTGGGGGTAAAATAATCTTTTCCGAAGCCTCTCCTTACTTCCCCTTCCCGAAGATCATTTCAAACTTTGTTCACAACTGGGCATTCCTGTGTAGGTTGGCTAACTCTGTTCTTTTGAGATGGTATGAGTCTACAGCTGTAGGATCTCTGAGTGGTCCCCCATGCAAAGATTTACCAGCCTGCCTTTGCTTAGCTTTCTGAGATCAGCCAAGGGCAGCTTAAGTGCTGAAGAGAAATTTCTCTGAACAAACAAACCAACATTTCTCCTGTTATAGCAATTCTGGAAGGAAATTCGAATTTTCACCTAAGGAAAGGCTGGCTACTGCAGTCCAAGGTACAGGTTTGCCCCCTTGTGTTTATAAGATGCTCCTGCAGGTCTATTTCAGAAAAAAAGGGGAAATGCATAGGATAGAATAGAATCTTTATTGTGAATAGAATAGAATCTTTATTGCGAATAGAATAGAATAGAATAGAGTAGAGTAGAGTAGAATAGAATAGAATAGAATCTTTATTGAGAATAGAATAGAATAGAATAGAATAGAATAGAATAGAATAGAATAGAATAGAATCTTTATTGAGAATAGAATAGAATAGATTAGAATCTTTATTGAGAATAGAATAGAATAGAATAGAATAGAATAGAATAGAATAGAATAGAATAGAATAGAATATTGAGAATAGAATAGAATAGATTAGAATCTTTATTGAGAATAGAATGGAATGGAATGGAATAGAATAGAATAGAATAGAATAGAATAGAATAGAATAGAATAGAATAGAATAGAATAGAATAGAATAGAATAGAATAGAATAGAATAATTTGGCCAAGTGTGATTAGACCCACAAAGAATTTGACTCTGGTGTAGAAGCTCTCAATATATATGCAAAACAGCAGAGAAATAATAATCATAATAATTATACCAATAAGAAAAGGCATTAGAAAAGATGAGAAGGATAATAGTAATACAGCCATACTGCATAGGTAAATATACTGAACATCAACAAGAGAAAAAGGTTTTTAAAACAGGAATTTCTGCAGCAAACCCACATTTAAAACAGCGTCCTCCAATTCTCTTTTCTTTCGTTCTCTTCTCTTCTCTTCCTCTTCTCTTAAAATGTATATGTAAATCCTTGACGTACAACCGTTTGTTTAGTGATTGTTCGAAGTTAACAATCATTGTTCAACGTTAAAACAGACAATACTAAGAATAAATAAAAATATTATTCAATATTAATAACCAGTCATTGGTTCATTAAAATAATAATAATAATAATAATATAAAGTTGGAAGGGACCTTGGAGGTCATCTAGTCCAACCCCCTGCTCAGGCAGGAAACCCTATACCATTTCAGGCAAATGGCTGGCCAGTCTCTTCTTAAAAACCTCCAGTGTTGGAGCATTCACCACCTCTGGAGGCAGGTTGTTCCACTGGTTAATTGTTCTAACTGTCAGGAAGTTTCTCCTTAGTTCTAGGTTGCTTCTCTCCTTGACTAGTTTCCATCCGTTGCTTCTTGTCCTGCTTTCAGGTGCTTTGGAGAATAGCTTGACTCCCTCTTCTTTGGGGCAGCCCCTGAGATATTGGAAGACTGCTATCATGTCACCCCTCACCCTTCTCTTCATTAAACTACACATATCCAATTCCAGCAACCGTTCCCTATATGTTTTAGCCTCCAGCCCCCTAATCATCTTGGTTGCTCTTCTCTGTACCCTTTCTAGAGTCTCGACATCTTTTTTAGATCGTGGTGACCAAAACTGGATGCAGTATTCCAGGTGTGGCCTTACCAAAGCATTGTAAAGTGGTATTAGTACTTCACTTGATCTTGATTCTATTCCTCTGTTAATGCAGCCTAGCACTGTGTTGGCTTTTTTGGCAGCTGCAGCACACTGCTGGCTCATATTATTATCACAATAGTGTGAATTATAATGAAACCATTACTAATTGACATTAAACATCAGTGTTATCACTGTAAGCCAATAAGATATTAATTATCAGCTAAACAAAAACACAAAACCCAGTCAGGACCATCTGGTAGAGACTGTGTGTAAATAGCAAGAATAATGTCTACCACCCCAGCTCCGGCAATGGGGAAAAAGTCGCAATACATCGCAACACGTCACATGACGCGGCGACTTGGACACCCTTGGTCTATAGCAGGGGTGTCAAACTCAATTTCATTGAGGGCCGCATCAGCACTGCAGTTGCCCTCAGGGGGCCGGGTGGATATGGCCAGGGTGGGCGTGGCCTACTGGGTGGGCGTGGCTAGAGTGCAAATGGCCTACTGGGTGGGCGTGGCCAGCTCTACATCATTTGCATCAAGGGTGCCTATGGGGGCCTGGGCAGGAGAGGGACAGATCTGGGGGTCTCTGGCAGAAGGAGGGTCTCTGGGCCAGGGCCAAGGCAGTGGGGGCCGTTCCCTCACTGTTTCCAGGAAAGCTTCACGGGCCACATGAAACCACTTCGTGGGCCTGATCCGGCCCCCGGGCCTTGTGTTTGACATTTCTGGTCTATAACATTATTGCAGAGTATCTTTATTCTCTCTTAAAGCTGGCCTTGCAAAAATTCCTGGCTTAGATTCATTCAGACTTTGTAGAAAGGGGGGCACGTATGCATGGTGTGTGTTAAAATAAAAGGTGAAGGTTAGGGTTTTAGGTCAGGGGTAGGCAACCTCAGCTCTTTTATGACTCATTGAAGTCCATGAGTCATAAAAGAGCCGAGGTTGCCTACCCCTGGTTTAGTTGAAGTACTAATTAAGAAAATTCTAGAGTGTGCAGAAATGGCCGCTAGACTGACTTTAAAGATTAAAGAGAAAGAAGACTCTGTACTTTAGAACATGGGATAATTTCCATCAAACGAAAACGAAAAACGAGTCAGAGAGAAAGGAACGTGATATGTAATTCTGAATATATATTAGCAAGAAGGCGGCTATTGAGTGATTAACATATTGTTTATGATAATTAACTATATCTATTATTGTTTGTTAAACACATGAACCCAGATATTATGCTGTTTGCTAAATATTGAAAATTTTATTTGGAAAACCCCCAACCCCAACCCTAATCCCAACCCCACCCACCTCATTCCGAACCCTATAAAAACTAATAAAATCTATATATAAAATAAAAGGTTCACCCATACAGTCTGCCCGCTTTTTGACGTTTTGGACCCCTCGAGAGAAAAGATGAGAAACAACTCAAAGAATATACATGCAGTCTTCAATTTACGGCCACAACTGAGGCCCAAATTTCTGTTGGTAAGTGAAACATTTCTTCAGTGAGTTTTGACCCGTTTTTACGACCTTTCTTGCCAAAGTGCTTAAGTGAATCGCTGCAGATGTTAAGTGAGTCACGCAGTCGTTAAGTGAATCCGGCTTCCCCCGCTGACTTTGCGTTCAGAAGGTCACAAAAGGGGATCCCATGACCTCAGCCATCGTAACTATAAGTCAGTTGCCAAGCATCTGGATTTTGATCATGTGACCACGGGGGAGGCGGCAACGGTCGTAAGTGTGGAAAACGGCCATACAGTAAGTTACGTTTTTCAATGCTGTTGTAACTTCAAACGGTCACTGAATGAACTGTTGTATGTTGAGGAGTACCTGTAGAGGCAGTCCCTGATTTATGGATGTTTATTAAATAATGGTTCAAAGTTATGACAGTACTGACTTTCAACCTGTACTTATACTTAAGACTGCCAGACTATCATTGTAGTGACTGCAATTTTGGCTTTTGGCAACCAGCTTGTATTTATTAGTAATAATAATAAAAATTGGAAGGCAGCTTGGAGGTCATCTAGTCCAACCCCCTGCTCAGGCAGGAAACCCTATACCATTTCAGACAAATGGCTGTCCAGTCTCTTCTTAAAAACTTCCAGTGTTGGAGAATTCACAGCTTCTGGAGGCAGGTTGTTCCACTGGCTAATTGTTCTCACTGTCAGGAAGTTTCTCCTTAGTTCTAGGTTGCTTCTCTCCTTGATGAGTTTCCATCCGTTGCTTCTTGTCCTGCCTTCAGGGGTTCTGGAAAATGGCTTGACTCCCTCTTCTTTGGGGCAACCCCTGAGATACTGGAAGACTGCCATCATGTCCCCCCTCGTCCTTCTCTTCATTAAACTAGGTAAAGGTTCCCCCGCACATGCGTGCTAGTCGTTTCCGACTCTAGGGGCCGGTGCTCATCTCCGTTTCAAAGCCGAAGAGCCAGCGCTTGTCCGAGGACGTCTCTTTGGTCATGTGGCCGGCATGACTAGTTCATTAAACTACACATACCCAATTCCAGCAACCGTTCTTTATATGTTTTAGCCTTCAGTCCCCTGATCACCTTTGTTGCTCTTCTCTGTACTCTTTCTAGATTCTCAACATCTTTTACGAGTATGGTCACATAATAAACATTTTTGCTACCTTTATTTGTGTATTTTGGGCAAAAACCTGTCAATAAACACCTGTTGGTGAAGCTGGATTTATTTAATGACCATGTAATTCGCTTAATGAGCATGTGATTCGGTTAATGACTGCTTGATTTGCTTAACAATTTATTTAATGACTGCTATAGAAATTGTCGTAAAATTGAGTCTGACTCAACTTACAATGGAAATTCCACTCCCAATTATGGTCATAAGTCAAGGACTTATTCCAGTTAATAACTGGATGGCAGTAAATGAGTTGTGGATTTAAAAACCTGATGCCTTGTAAGTCCTTAGGCCTATATCAATATGGAATGACTTTCCCAGCATCAGAAATACGTGTTTTTTTATTGCAGTATGTTCCCAACGAATGTTGCTTTTCAGCAACATATGATTTTGATAATACAGGTCCTCCTCGACTTACCAACAGTTCATTTAGAGACCATTCGAAACTACAATGGTACTTAAAAAAGGGACTTATGATCGTTTTCACACTTATGACCGTTGCCATATCCCCGAGGTCACGTGATCAAAATTCAGAACACTTGGCAACTGGCATGTATCTGTGACAGTTGTAGAGTCCCAGGATCATGTGATCCCTTTTGCGACCTTCTGACAAGCAGTCACTGGGGAAGCCAGATCCACTTAACTACTGGTTATGTATTTTTTTTTAACCTTCCTCCCGCGAGATTCCCTGGATATTTTCCATTTGGCCTCCGTTTCTTCTGTTGATGCTTGCTTTGTTCTTTCCCTTCTTTCTTCTCCCTTCAGCCAGTCTTCCTACAATCTGTGTTTACTCCAGAACGGAAATCTTTGGCTTCCTGTTCAAAATATTTACAACGCGCTGGAGGGAAACAACTCCCAACTTTTGAGAAGAATGATGGCAACACAAACCAGCCAAACTGAATTTTGGAAAACGCTACATATGCCACAGGAATGAAGAGAGGCTTACGCAACACTTTAGATGCTGCGGTCCCTGCCTCTATTACGCAGAATGCTCTGAAAATTCTTCTCTCTGAATTCTTGTCAACGGTTTCACTTTTACAATTTAGGGAGAGGCAGCAGAATAACAGAGTTGGAATGGACCTTGGAGATCATCTAGTCCAACCCCCTGCTCAAGCCGGAGACCCTATGCCATTTCAGACAAATGGCTGTCCAGTCTCCTCTTAAAAACCTCCAGTGATGGAGCACCCACAGCTTCTCGAGGCAAGTCATTCAACTGATTGTTGATTAACAATTGATTAATTGTTCTGTCAGGAAATTTCCCCTTAGTTCTAGGTTGCTTCTCTCCTTGGTTACTTTCCATCCGTGGCTTCTTGTCCTGCCTTCGGGCGCTTTGGAGAATAGCTTGACTCCCTCTTCTTTGGGGCAGCCCCTGAGATACTGGAAGACTGCCATCATGTCCCCCCTCGTCCTTCTCTTCATTAAACTAGACATACCCAATTCCAGCAACCGTTCCTTATATCTGTTAGCCTCCAGTCTCTTGATCATCTTTGTTGCTCTTCTCTGCACTCTTTCTAGAGTCCCAACATCTTTTTTACATCATGACGACCAAAACCACCCCTGCTCAGGCAGGAAACCCTCTACCATTTCGGACAAATGGGTGTCCAGTCTCTTCTTAAAAACTTCCAGTGTTGGAGCATTCACAACTTCTGGTGGCAGGTTGTTCCACTGGTTAATTGTTCTCACTGTCAGGAAGTTTCTCCTTAAGTGTGAAAAATGGCTGCTAAGTCATTTTTTTCAGTGCTGTTGTAACTTCAGTCACTGAACGAATGGTTGTAAGTTGAGGAGTACTTGTATTTGGTATATTCGCCACCTTGAGTTATTTATAAAAATTGTAAGGGTGGGATATAAATTAAATACTTGAATAAATACATAAATCTGCTCTCTGCAGTCCACAAATTCTCATGGCATCAGGTTTCACAGGTTAAAATCCATAAATATATAATGGAGGATTTTTTTCTGAACCACAGCCATAGGCAGGAATACATTCATTAGTTTTTATGATGTGACAAGCAAATTCTTTGGTCTTTAAATGGCCCTATTAGCAAACCACAATTAAATTCTGCACTTAGCAAAGATTCTTATTTGATTACTTGCCCAATTGCAAACATAGATCTCTTGGGTAGCTTCCCCTAAGTTCAAGGGACAAATGATAACTTTTTTTAAAAAAAAAGATTATTTACTATGTCATGCATATGGTTAAATTCTGCCCCTAGGTTTCATACATCACCTAAGTATTTGCTCTGATTCTCAATTAGCATGTAGAATAGAATACAAAATTAGAATAGAATTATATTAGAATAAAATGAAATGTTAGAATAGAATGAAATAATATTAGAACAGAATAGAATGAAATATTAGAATAGAATGAAATGTTAGAATGGATAGAATATTACAATAGAATAGAATATTAGAATAGAATGAAATAAAATTAAATAGAATGAAATAATATTAGAATTGAACAGAATAAAATGAAAAATATTAGAATAAAACAGAATGAAATAATAATAGGATAGATAAGATAATCTTTATTGCCTTTTTTTTATTGTGGGCACAACGGCGCACATCAAAAATGAAATTTAGTTGCCCGCTCGCAAAGTGAGACACATACATGACACACACCTAAAACATACTACATACAACAAATGTATAGACCAGGTGTAGGCAACCTCGGCTCTTTTATGACTCATGGACTTCAACTCCCAGAATTGATTCTGGGAGTTGAAGTCCATGAGTCATAAAAGAGCCGAGGTTGCCTACCGCTGGTATAGATCCATATCCCTACATACGGTATGTTGTTGTTGTTGTTAGTTGTGAAGTCGTGTCCGACCCATCGCGACCCTATGGACAATGTTCCTCCATGCCTTCCTGTCCTCTACCATCTTCTGGAGTCCATTTAAGCTCACGCCTACTGTTTCAGTGACTCCATCCAGCCACCTCATTCTCTGTCGTCCCCTTCTTCTATTGCCCTCAATCTTTCCCAGCATTAGGCTCTTCTCCAGTGAGTCCTTCCTTCTCATTAGGTGGCCAAAGTATTTGAGTTTTAGCTTCAGGATCTGGCCTTCTAAAGAGCAGTCAGGGTTGATCTCCTCTAGGACTGACCGGTTTGATCGCCTTGCAGTCCAAGGGACTCGCAGGAGTCTTCTCCAGCACCATAGTTCAAAGGCTTCAATTCTTTGGCGCTCAGCCTTTCTTATGGTCCAGCTTTCACTGCCATACATTGCAACTGGGAAGACCATAGCCTTGACTATATGCACTTTTGTTGACAGGGTGATGTCTCTGCTTTTTAGTGTGCTGTCTAGATTTGCCATGTCTTTCCTCCCAAGGAGCAAGCGTCTTTTAATTTCTTGGCTACAGTCCCCATCTGCAGTGATCTTGGAGCCCAGGAAAATAAAATCTGTCACTACCTCCATTTCTTCCCCATCTATTTGCCAGGAATTGAGAGGGCAAGATGCCATGATCTTGGTTTTCTTAATGTTTAGTTTCAACCCAAGTTTTGCACTCTCCTTCTTCACTCGCAACAAGAGGCTCTTTAGTTCCTCTTCACTTTCTGCTATTAGAGTGGTATCATCTGCATATCTTAGGTTGTTGATGTTTCTTCCAGCAATCTTAATTCCAACTTTTGATCATCTAGCCCTGCCTTTCTCATGTTGTGCTCTGCATATAAGTTAAATAGGCAAGGCGACAGTATACAGCCTTGCCGGACTCCTTTCCCAATTTTGAACCAATCAGTGGTTCCGTGTCCAGTTCTCACTGTTGCTTCTTGGTCTGCATATAGGTTTCTCAAGAGACAAATAAGATGGTCTGGTATGCCCATCTCTTTAAGGACTTGCCACAGTTTGTTATGATCCACACAATCAAAGGCTTTAGCATAGTCAATGAAGCAGAAGTAGATGTTTTTCTGGAACTCTCTAGCTTTCTCCATGATCCAGCGTATGTTAGCAATTTGATCTCTAGTTCCTCTGCCTCTTCGAAATCCTGCCTGTACTTCTGGTAGTTCTCGATCCACATACTGCTGGAGTCTAGCTTGTAGAATTTTAAGCATAACTTTACTAGCATGAGAAATGAGTGCAATGGTGCGATAGTTTGAACATTCTTTGGCACTGCCTTTCTTTGGAATTGGAATGTAAACTGATCTTTTCCAATCCTGTGGCCACTGTTGAGTTTTCCAAATTTGCTGGCAAATTGAGTGTAGCACTTTTACTGTATCGTCTTTTAAGATTTTGAATAGCTCAGCTGGAATACTGTCACCTCCACTAGCTTTGTTGTTGCTCAGCTTTTCTAAGGCCCACTTCACATTCTAGAATGTCTGGCTCGAGGTCAGTGACCACCTCATTGTGATTATCAGGAACATTAATCTCATTCTTGTATAGTTCTTCTGTGTAATTTTGCCACCTCTTCTTAATCTCTTTTGCCTCTGTTAGGTCCCTGCCATTTTGGTCCTTTATCATGCCCATTTTTGCATGAAACGTTCCCTTCATCTCTCCAATTTTCTTGAAAAGATCTCTGGTCCTCCCTATTCTATTGTTTTCTTCTATTTCTTTGCATTGTTCATTTAAGAAGGCATTCTTATCTCTTCTAGCTATTCTTTGGAATTCTGCATTTAATTGGGCGTGTCTTCCTTTTTCTCCCTTGCCTTTCGCTTCCCTCCTTTCCTCAGCTATTTGCAAAGCTTCCTCAGACAGCCATTTTGCTTTCTTGCATTTCTTTTTCTTTGGGATGATTTTGGTTGCTACCTGTTGTACAATGTTGCAAACCTCTGTCCATAGTTCTTCAGGCACTCTGTCTATCAGATCTAATTCCTTAAATCTATTTGTCACCTCTACTGTATATTCAACAGGGATATGATTTAATTCATACCTGACTGGCCTAGCGTTTTTCCCTACTTTCTTTAATTTAAGCCTAAACTTTGCAACAAGAAGCTCATGGTCTGAGCCACAGTCAGCTCCTGGTCTTGTTTTTACTGACTGTATAGAGCTTCTCCATCTTTGGCTGCAGAGCATATAGTCAATCTGATTTCTGTGTTGACCGTCTGGTGATGTCCATGTGTAAAGCTGTCTCTTGGGTTGTTGGAAAAGAGTGTTTGCTATGACCATCGTATTCTCTTGACAAAATTCTATCAGCCTGTGCCCTGCTTCATTTTGTACTCCAAGGCCAAACTTGCCTGTTATTCCGGTTATCTTTTGGCTTCCTACTTTAGCATTCCAATCCCCCATGATGATAAGGACATCATTTTTTGGTGTTAGTTTTATAAGGTGCTGTAGGGCTTCATAGAACCGGTCAATTTCATCCTCTTCAGCACCGGTGGTTGGGGCATAGACTTGGACTACCGTGATATTGAATGGTTTGCCTTGGATTCGAACTGAGATCATTCTGTCATTTTGAGGGTTGTATCCCAGTATTGCTTTTCCTACTTTTTTATTGACTATGAAGGCTACTCCATTTCTTCTGAGGGATTCTTGCCCGCAGTAGTATACCTGATGGTCATCTGAATTAAATTCACCCATTCCTGTCCATTTTAGTTCGCTGATACCTAAGATGTCGATGTTTAGTCTTGTCATGTCTTGTTTGACCACGTCCAGCTTGCCTTGATTCATGGATCTTACATTCCAGGTTCCTATGGAGAAAGAATCTTTACAGCATCGGACTTTCCTTTCACCACCAGACATATCCACAGCTGAGCGTCCTTTCGGCTTTGGCCCAGTCGCTTCATTCTTTCTGGCGCTACTAGTACTAGCCCTCTGCTCTTCCCCAGTAGCATATTGGACGCCTTCCGACCTGAGGGGCTCATCTTCCAGCGTCATATCGTTTTGCCTTTTGGTACTGTCCATAGGGTTTTCATGGCAAAGATACTGGAGTGGTCTGCCATTTCCTTCTCCAGTGGATCACGTTTTGTCAGAACTCTCTGCTATGACCTTTCCGTCTTGGGTGGCCCTGCACGGCATAGCTCATAGCTTCATTGAATTACGCAAGCCCCTTCGCCACGACAAGGCAGTAATCCATGAAGGGGATTACATTAACAATAAACTATTAAATACAGTCCAACTTGAATATATATATTGTTGTTTGTTTTACATTGGAAATATTATTGATTAAGATAAGAGACTCAAATAAAATTAAGGGAATTAAAATAAGAGGTCAAGATTATAGATTGAGAGCGTTTGTGGATGACTTGGTTATTACATTAAGTCAACCGACTTACTCAGTTGTAGATTTGATGGAGATAATATTTATAAGGAAAAGTTTCTGGATTTAAGATAAATACGCAAAAAACTAAAAATATTGTCTAAAAATATGACCACAGAACAAAAGGTGGTTTTAGAAGAACTAACTGGATTTGAAATAGTTAAAAAAGACAAAATATTTCAGTTGTAGATCTGATGGAGATAATATTGTTATATGGAAAAGTTTCTGGATTTAAGATAAATACGCAAAAAATTAAAATACTGTCTAAAAATACAAAAAGTGGTTTTAGAAGAACTAACTGGATTTGAAATAGTTAAAAAAGACAAAATATTTGGTTAACGCTGTATGGAATGAAACTATGGCTGAATAGAACAGGACAGGGGTAGGCAACCTCGGCTCTTTTATGACTCATGAACTTCAACTCCCAGAATTCCTGAGTCAGCTACGCTGACTCAGGAATTCTGGGAGTTGAAGTCCATGAGTCATAAAAGAGCTGAGGTTGCCTACCCCTGGAATAGGGTAAGGATAGAAATAGAAGGTTTGGAGAACCTTCATTCTGAACGTGCTGTTCTTTTATTTAGGAACTTATAAAGTCCCTGAGGAATCATTAATTACTCCGGCCAAGCAGCCGCCATCAAAATAACCCGAATCTCACCCAGCAACAGAGAAGGAACAGGTCAGCGGGACTCAAGACACGCCCCCTCCGCGCGCGCGCGCTCCGCCCCTAACCCCGCCCCTTCGCGTCACCGCGTCACCGCCCAGAGTCCCGCCCCCCCCTCGGCGGCGCCGCCCCTGTTGCCGTGGCGACCAGCTCTCTCTCGGCCTGCTTTTCTCCTCCTCCGGCCGCCGCGGCCACTCCTCTTCCTCCACGGGGCCGGTAGTGGAAGGCGGCTGGTCCTCGGTCGCTGGCTGGCTCGCTCCCGTCGGAGGCTGGCGCTCGGTGAGCCGCCCTCGCGGCTGCCATGGAGGTGGAGGCGAGGCCCGGGCTGCCACGACCGGCCTCGCCATGAAACTCCGGCCCGCTATGAGAGGTGGGTGGCGGGACGGCGGGGCGGGAAGGGCCGCCGCCGCCACCGGCGGGAAAGCGGGCGGCGGTTGGCGTCGCCTTTGCCTCTTCCCCCCACTCCCCCCCAAAAAAATCCCATCCCGTCGGCTTTGCGACGTGTACTACAACTCCCATCATCCCCTGCGCGGCGGCTCCCCCGCAGAAGGCGCTGCGTGGGGTTGGGTGGGTGGGAAGTTGCCTGTCGTCGGTGGGGAGAGAGGAAAGCTTAGCCTGGATTGATATGGCGGAGGTTAGGAAAGAGTGGACGGATGGGAGGCCACCAGGTAATCCCGCTGTAATCCAAAACCGGGGTGTTTTTTTTAAAATGGGCTGTTTTTAAGATGGGTGGGCTTCAACTTCCTGTTCAATGAAGCCACTGGGTGAGATCATTTGTGGCTTTGGAGTTGGGTATCATCAGTACGCTGATGATACCCAGCTTTTTATTTCGACCCCAAACCACCCCAGTGACGCCCTCGACGTGATGTCCCGTTGCCTGGAGGCAGTTCGGGTCTGGATGGGGAGGAACAGACTTCGGCTCAACCCTGACAAGACTGAGTGGCTGTGCGTGCCGGCATCCCGGGAAATTCAGATTACTCCATCTCTTGCTATGGGGGGGGTGAGCTATTGCCCCCCGTAGATAGGGCTCGCAACTTGGTCCTCCTAGGCCAGGGGTAGGCAACCTCGGCTCTTTTTATTTTTTATTTTTTTTATTTTCATTCTATTTATATCCCGCCCTTCTCCGAAGACTCAGGGCGGCTTACAAGCTTAGCAGTAGCCTTCATTCTATGTATATGCCTGCTTATTAGGGCTTTCACACACACCCCAAGCGGCATTATTACAAAGTCAGCTTAATTGCCCCCAACAATCTGGGTCCTCCTTTTACCTACCTCGGAAGGATGGAAGGCTGAGTCAACCTTGAGCCTGGTGGGACTCGAACCTGCACTAATTGCAGGCAGCTGGTGTTACTTAAGGAGGCATTAGCCCACTGCTCCACCAAGGCTCAGGAATTCTGGGAGTTGAAGTCCATGAGTCATAAAAGAGCCGAGGTTGCCTACCCCTGTCCTAGACTTACAGATCTCTTTAGAACAGGGGTCTTCAAACTTGGCCCTTTTATGACTCGTGGACTTCAACTCCCAGCATTCCTCGGCCAGCATGCCTGGCTGAGGAATGCTGGGAGTTGAAGTCCACGAGTCATAAAAGGGCCGAGTTTGAAGACCCCTGCTTTAGAAGATCATATAGGAGCTGTGACGGGGTCTTTGCCCAGGTTCGCCTGGTGTGCCAGTTGCGGCCCTATCTGAACCGGGATGCCTTGCGTACAGTCACTCATGCGCTCGTGACCTCTCGTTTGGACTACTGCAATGCTCTCTACATGGGGCTGCCCTTGAAGACCACTCGGAGGCTCCAACTGGTGCAGAATGCAGCCGCGCGAGTTATGTTGGGAGTCTCCCGATACTCCCATGTTACACCTTTGCTCCGTGAGCTGCATTGGCTGCCGGTTGCCCTCGAGGTGAGATTCAAGGTGCTGGTAATGACCTACAAAGCCCTACATGGCATGGGTCCGGATTACCTACGGCAGCATCAACTTCCCTCCGTCCAGTGCGCTCCCACAGGGAGGGCCTCCTCAGGGTGCCTCCGATCAAAGAATGTCGACTGGTGACCCCCAGGGGGAGGGCGTTCTCTGTGGGCACACCAGACCTGTGGAACTGCTTGCCGGTTGAGCTCCGGATGGCCCCCGACCTTCGCTCCTTCCGGCGGGATCTAAAAACCTATTTATTTGAGCAATCCGGCCTGGTCTGATGGGTTTGGGGTTGGGTTTTTAATATGGTTTTAACTATTGTATATATCGGGCATAAATTATTTAATTGTTTTTTAACTTTTGTATTTTGTTTTTTAATATTTATTGCCCTGTACACCACCCTGAGTCCTTCGGGAGAAGGGCGGTATAAAAATTTAATAAATAAATAAATAAACTCCCAGTATCCCCCAGCCGTCCCCCAGGCTGGCTGGGGAATTCTGGGAGTGGAAGTCCACCCATCTTAAAGCAATGCTGGCTGGGGAATTCTGGGACCTGAAGTCCACCCATCTTAAAGCAATGCTGGCTGGGGAATTCTGGGAGTGGAAGTCCACCCATCTTAAAGCAATGCTGGCTGGGGAATTCTGGGACCTGAAGTCCACCCATCTTAAAGCAATGCTGGCTGGGGAATTCTGGGACCTGAAGTCCACCCATCTTAAAGCAATGCTGGCTGGGGAATTCTGGGAGTGGAAGTCCACCCATCTTAAAGCAATGCTGGCTAGGGAATTCTGGGAGTGGAAGTCCACCCATCTTAAAGCAATGCTGGCTGGGGAATTCTGGGAGTGGAAGTCCACCCATCTTAAAGCAATGCTGGCTGGGGAATTCTGGGAGTGGAAGTCCACCCATCTTAAAGCAATGCTGGCTGGGGAATTCTGGGACCTGAAATCCACCCATCTTAAAGCAGTGCTGGCTGGGGAATTTTGGGACCTGAAGTCCACCTTTCTTAAAGTGGCCAAGGTTGGGAAACCCAGGTCTAAACCCGGAAATCCACTGGCCCTTGTATCAGCCCCCCCCCCTCGCCAGCCATGAATGAGTCCAGCCATGTCCTGGAAAGGACTAGGAACTGGCCTCAAAGGAGTCCTGACATTTTAAATGACTTGATATTCTAGTTAATTAATTTGCATCAAAGGACTGGAAGAGAAGCATCAGCCCAACATTGTTTTTTGGGAAGAGGGATTTTTGTAGCCAGGACCTGCCTGGCTTCTGCCTCTGCTTAGGGGCATTGTAGTTCCTGCTGCTCTGGTTGGGCCAGTCATTCCTTGCCTTCCAAACAGGACTGGGGACTGAGCCTTAGCGCTGAAGAGGACGGGGAGAATTATTATTATTAGTGTTCTGTTTGTCACAATACGAGCGGTGATTAATCTCTTTCTCCGGAAAAGACTTCGTTTAATTTCCTTCTCCAGCAATGCATTGTTGATTGTGTAAAACTGGGCTGAATACACGTAGCCCTCGACTTACAACCATTCATTTAGTGAACGAAAGAAGCTATGACAACACTGAAAGAAGTGACTTACGACTGTTTATCACACTTACGACCGTTGCTGCGTCCCTGTGGTCGCGTGATTTAAGATTCAGACACATGTATTTATGATGGTTACAGTACCCTGGGATCACGTGATCACTTTTTGTGAGCTTTCTGACAAGCAAACTCAATGGGGAATCCGGATTCACTTAACAACCGTGTGACTAACAACTGCAGCGATTCACTTAACAGCTAACAGAGTAACAGAGTTGGAAGGGACCTTTGAGGTCTTCTAGTCCAACCCCCTGCTCAAGCAGGAGGACAGTGTGCCTTGCAAGGCGATCCCGTGGAACAGCATTTCCCCCTCTCCCCCACCCCTGCAATTTGGAGGAGAGGGTAAAGAGATTGGTAGCTGGTCACCTCCCAACTTCTGAAATGCTATTTTTTTTCAGTAATGCTGGCGTCTGAAATGGAGATTTGGGAAAAAGTTCTTTGCTATTTGTCTCAAACGGGAATTGTAATCCCAAATGTCTTTATAGCTCCAAATTGCTTACATTTTTCTTGCAGAGTGGAGAAACTTTGTGTTCTCCAGGAGTTTGTCTGATCTCGTTTTATCATTCTGGCTTGTTCCCCCTTCCCAACATTTTAGGGCTTGCCGATTGTAGTTAATAAACTGTAATTTGTATCTCGGTGTGCTATGTCAATTCACCCAGTTGTGGCTTACTCAACAAAACCTAGTTAAAACCATATCACGTGCTTTGGCTTATGGTATGAACAGGGAGGGTCATTCAGAAAGTACTGGTCAGCCGTTTCTGCAGGATACAATAAAAGAAGGTCCCTTCCAACCGGGTGATTCTTTTTTTAATCCCATTTATATCCCGCCCTTCTCCGAAGACTCAGGGCGGCTTACAAGCTTAGCAGTAGCCTTCATTCTATGTATATGCCTGCTTATTAGGGCTTTCACACACACCCCAAGCGGCATTATTACAAAGTCAGCTTATTGCCCCCAACAATCTGGGTCCTCGTTTTACCTACCTGGGAAGGATGGAAGGCTGAGTCAACCTTGAGCCTGGCGGGACTCGAACCTGCACTAATTGCAGGCAGCTAGTGTTACTTAAGGAGGCATTAGCCCACTGCTCCACCAAGGCTCTTTTCTATGATTTTGCTCTCTTGAGGGCTTCTTGTTTGTCCCCTCCACCCCCAGGAAATCTTGGATTTACAAAAAATAAACCCTATACCAGTGATGGTGAACCTTTTAGAGACCGAGTGCCCAAACTGCAACCCAAAACCCACTTATGTATCGTCGGGTGCCGGGTGGGCGTGGCCCATTGGGTGGGTGTGGCACATTGCGTGGGCGTGGCTGCAGTAGTAACGGCAGACTGGGTGGGACTAAAAACTTCAATCAATTCTAACTTTGCGAGATCTTTTTTTTTCCCCGCGAGAAGTTGAACTCGATTGATTGAACCTTTTTTCTTTTCTTTTTGCACACAGCGGAGGCCCAAAGCGAAAAGGTTTTATAAAACCTGAAGGCCTAGGACTGGGGCGACGCCGCCTGTGCCCACAGAGAAGGCTCTGCGTGCCACCTGTGGCATGCGTGCCATAGGTTCGCCACCATGGCACTAGCCTGTTGGACCTGTTTTGCTTATTTACATTTTTATCTTTACTTTTATGGCTTTCTTCCAAGGAAGTCATCTCCCCTGCTTTTTCGCTCTCCATAACCGTGAGAGAGGACCGGCCAACTGGTTTATTGTGGCTTAATGTCCTTTAAGGCAGGGCTTTTCAACAGGTGGTAGTGGTACGCGAGCACCTGGCTGGTGGTACGTGGAGCCCAGGGCTTGACAGCCGCTCCTGCTCAAAAGCACCAGCACTCCCCGGTGACTGGTGGCCACGAGAGAAGGTTGCCGATGCTCCCGGCTGTTTGGCAGCAGCGGGGCCGCCCGCCGGGACTTCCAGTTGGCCGGCGGCGTCAGATCTAGACTCCCAGCCTCCCACCTGATCAGCGGTGTTCTCCTCTGGTCCGTGGCTCAAATCCGGAGTCTCAGCAGGCAGGAGCCCGGGATCAGCGTTTCTGAATGGGATTTCTAAGCGCAAATCAGCTGATCCCGGGCTCCTGCTCGGCTCGCTTGCGGAAAAGAGGCTGCTTGCTAAGTGTGCCCGGGATCAGCTGAGTCGCGCTCAGAAGCCACGCTCAGTATGCTGTTCCCGGGCTGCTGCCCAGCTCACTTAGCAAGCAGCTTATTTTCCGCAAGCAAGTGGAAAAAGGCTGCTTGCTAAGTGAGCCAGGCAGCAGCCCCGATCAGTGTTTCTGAGCGCGATTCCTGAGCGCGACTCAGCTGATCCCGGGCTCACTTAGCAAGCAGCCTTTTTTTCGCAGGCAAGTGAGCCGGGCAGGAGCCTGGGATCAGCTTAGTCGCGCTTAGAAATCCAGCTCAGAAACACTGATCCTGGGCTGCTACCCAGCTCATTTAGCAAGCAGCCTCTTTTACGCAAGCGAGCTGGGCAGGAGCCCGGGATCAGCTGAGTCGCGCTTAGAAATCCAGCTCAGAAACGCTGATCCTGGGCTGCTGCCCAGCACATTTAACAAGCAGCCTCTTTTCCGCAAGCAAGTGAGCCGGGCAGGAGCCCAGGCGACACCGGCGCTTGCAGCTTTTCCGCAGCACAGACCCGAGGGCTGCTTCGTTCCCACTCGTCCTCTCACAGGACCCGGGCTGCCTGCACTGGTGAGAAACGCAGCACTTCTTTTTCTGCAGCGGTGGAGCGCAGACGTCGCTTGGGAAAGACTCTGCGAGACGCGCCTTTGCAGCGCGTTTCCCCTTCTGTTATATATCGGAGGTTTGAAAGGCAAGCTGCGTAAAAGTAGAATCCAAATGGTGAGAGTGACGCAGCTCTCTGACTCTCTGTTTCAGGCTAAAACAGTTTCAAAGTTGGGCCATTGATCACATGACCCTGGAACACTGAATGTTATAAGTATGAATCAGTTGCCAAGCATCCGAATGTAAATCACATGACCCTGGGGATGCTGCAACAGTCATAAGTGTGAAAAATGGTCATAATTCACTTTTCAGTGCCGTTGTAACTTTGAACAGTCACTAAGCAAATTGTTGTAAGTCGAGGACTACTTGTACTTTATCATTTTTTCCTTTTTTTTTGGTCAAGTTTTTGGCACCTTGCTGGGTGACTGGTGGTACACAGGATATTGCCTTATTCTAAAAGTGGTACAATGGGTGAAAAGGTTGAAAAGTCCTGCTTTAAGGTAAAGGTAAAGGTTCCCCGGCACATGCGTGATAGTCATTTCCGACTAGGGGCCGGTGCTCATCTCCGTTTTAAAGCCGAAGAGCCAGCGCTTGTCCGAGGACGTCTCCGTGGTCATGTGGCCGGCGTGACTAGATGCCAAAGGCGCACGGAACGCTGTTACCTTCCCACCGGAGTGGTCCCTATTTTTCTACTTGCATTTTTACATGCTTTCGAACTGCTAGGTTGGCAGAAGCTGGGACGAGTAACAGGCGCTCACTCTGTTACGTGGTACTCGGGATTCGACCCGCCAAACTGCCGACCACCTGATCGACAAGCTCAGCGTCCTAACCCACTGAGCCACCGCGTCCCTATAAATGTCCTTTACAGCCACGTAAGACGGGGCAGGGGTGTGAGCTTGGGTTTGCCAACCTTGGCTGCTCTCCAGAATCTTTGCTCCATGGTGTATACATTTCTGTAGGTAAAACTACAGATCCTAATTAAAGGGTTGTTGTTGTTAGTTGCGAAGTCGTGTCCGACCCATCGCGACCCCATGGACAACGTTCCTCCAGGCCTTCCTGTCCTCTACCATCTTCCGGAGTCCATTTAAGCTCAGGCCTACCGCTTCAGTGACTCCATCCAGCCACCTCGTTCTCTGTCGTCCCCTTCTTCTCTTGCCCTCAACCTTTCCCAGCATTAGGCTCTTCTCCAGTGAGTCCTTCCTTCTCATTAGGTGGCCAAAGTATGGACAATACCAAAAGGCAAAAAAAAGGGGTGGTAAACGCCAAAATGAAACTCCTTTTAATGGGCTGGAGGCAATTTCCCGAGTTTCATTTCCACATTAAAAGCTGGGGGGGGGGCGTTTCCAGGTGGTAAAAGTTGCTTTGGCGATTTGCCGTGACCAATAAATTGAACAATAAGTGTTCAAAGTGTGGGAAAACCAATAAAATCATTGCGGAGAAGCGGCTCTCCACACTGTCCTTAAAAACCTCCCATGACGAAGACCCCTCCCCACCTACACGAGTCCTTGACTTATGGTTGCAATCGAACCCCAGCCAGCCAGTTGCTAAGCGAGTTTTGTTCTGTTTTACGACTATTTTTTGCTACAGCTGTTAAGGTAAATGCTGCAGTCGTTAAGTGAATTAGGCGGTCATTAAATGAAGCTGGCTTCTCCCCCCCCCCCCGCGAGTCTGCTTGTCGGAAGGTCACGAGAGGTGGCCGCGTGACCCTGGGAGGGTGCAACCATCCTAAATACATGCCAGTTGCTGAGTGCCTGAATTTTGATCATGTGACCATGGGGAGGCCGTGACAGTCGTCATGTGAAAAACTCTTGCAAGTCACTTTATTCAGCGCCGTTGTAACTTCAGATGGTCATTAAATGAACGGTTGTAAGTCAAGGAAGACCTGCTGTTACCGTGTTTCCCCCAAAATAAGATCCCACCGGCAAATAAGCCCTAGCCTGATTTTTCAAGACATTCGTAATATAACCCAAAAAATAAGCCCCAGTTAAGATCGTCAGCCAGACGGACGCATTTAGTACCGTATTTCCCCGAATATAAGACCCAACTGGAAAATAAGCCCTAGCCTGATTTTTCAGGACGTTCCTAATAAAACGCCCACCCCCAAAAATAAGCCCCAATTAAGATCGTCAGAAAAGGGATGCGGTGGCTCAGTGGGTTAGGACGCTGAGCTTGTCGATCAGATGGTCAGCAGTTTGGCGGGTTGAATCCCGAGTGCCGCGTAACAGAGTGAGCGCCTGTTACTTGTCCCAGCTTCTGCCAACCTAGCAGTTCGAAAGCACGTAAAAATGCAAGTAGAAAAATAGGGACCACTACGGTGGGAAGGTAACAGTGTTCCGTGCGCCTTTGGCGTCTAGTCATGCCGGCCACATGACCATGGAGATGTCCTCGAACAAGCGCTTGCTCTTCGGCTTTGAAACGGAGATGAGCACCAGCCCCTACAGTTGGAAATGACTAGCACGCATGTGTGGGGGAACCTTTACCTTTACTAAGATCATCAGCCAGGCGGATACATTTAGTACCATATTTTCCCGAATATAAGACCTAGCCGGAAAATGAGCCCTAGCCTGATTTTTCAGGACGCTTGTAATATAAGCCCCACCCCCCAAAATAAGCGCTAGTTAAGATCATCAGCCAAACAGACACAATTAGTATCGTATTTCCCCAAATATAAGCCCTAGCCAGAAAATAAGCCCTAATACTTCTTTTGGAGCAAATATTAATATAAGACCCGGTCTTATTTTTGGGGAAACATGGTACCTTTCATTCCTAATTGAGGCTGCTTCTCTTCTGACCACCCGCTCCTTTCTTCCTTTTAGGAATCGTCGCACCCCAGTCCCAATTTTGGAAGCAGGTCCCCACCCGCCCTGTACCATGCAATCCAACTCGAACGTTCGGCACAGCGGACTCAACAACAGCCACAACCATGGCCCCTCCTGCCAGGGCCCTCACGCCACCAGGTCTCCGGGAGAAGAACCTTGCCAGCACGGAGGGGATGTTCACATCCAGATGAGCCCAGCGGTTGGGGAGCCCGAGGCAAATGCCAGCTCCAGGCAGCATTCTCGGTTGGGGACTCACGGCCCGCTGCCCGGTGAAGTCCGAAGCGGTCACTCGAGCGGCTCAGAGGAACAAAGGGAGAGTTCTCTGTCAGAACTCAAGTACCTCCTTCAATGGCTGCACAGGAGCATCCCGTACATCTTGATTTTGTCCCTCAAAATTCTCGCGCAACATATCATTGGTAGCGTATCAACCTATTTGGTGTTTTGGAAACAGCAGTTTAAAAAAAAAAGTGTATTTTAATGTGATGAACGAGTTGGGTGTGGATCAGGCCGGACTTCAAGACCAGAAGTTTTGAAGCCTTAAAAAAAAATCCAGTGAAATACTCAGCTAAAATTCGACTTTGTATAAAGGAAGCGTGCCAGTTAATATTTCCATCTATTTTTTTTCCCCTCTCTTGATTTTCATAATTTTGATAGACGATTTGGGGCTTCTGAGACCCACCTCCCCAAGAGCTTCTAATCACGTCGTTCCAACCACAAAGGCCGCCAGCTTTAAGACATGGATTTAAACCCTTTTTTAACTTTTAAAAGATCCTCAGTATAGGCAGTTTGTGACTTACAATCAGCTGCTTAGAGGTCGTTCGAGGTTAGGATGGACCACCCTAGATTTGGTCAGATTTGGGGTGCTTGGCACCCATCGCCCATTCTTATCTCCCGTAGTCATGTGACCACTTTTTTTTTTGCCCCAAACCACCGTTTCCTTCCAATTTCCAACAAAACAATGGATTTGAAGGCCATGGGTTTGCTTAATGACCACCGTGTTTGCATAACAACAACCACAAAAAAATACATCACAAAATCAGGCACACTCAAGTGGTGACCTGCTTAAGGACTGGCACAACTTCTGGCCATAATTCCAAGCTCCCTGGTCATAAGTCAAGGACTACCTGAATCTTATTTTATAGTATTGTGGGCTTGAAGCCTAATGCAAGCTACAGGCAGTTCTCGACTTACAACCATTTGTTTAGTGACCGTTCCCCATGGTCGCGAGATACAAATTCAGACGCCACTGAGTCAAATTTATGTGGGTTGCACGGATTCACTTAACTGTGGCAAGATAGGTTGTAAAATGGGGCAAAATTCACTTAACAAAGATGTTTTGCTTCTGCCCGCCGTAGAGGAGCTTGTTCCTTTTCTGAGGAGTTTTGATTTTTTTTTTAAAAAAAATCAGGATCTGGAAACCAGCTTTGCAGTCCCTTTGAATAAGTTCCTTTTTTAAAAAGATCTATCTTGAATTGTGGTACCCAAAATTGATTTTAAAAATGACACTAACTACTTACCAAATGGTTTTTCCTGTTCTACTAATGCACAGACTACACCAAAACCAGGGGACAGCGCAAAGCCATCGAAAGTGTTGAAAAGTAGAACATTTGTCCTGCTGTATAATGTTTTTGTTAGCTTTCCTTCAGGAGCACTGAAAAAGGTTACTGTCCTCCTCCTCCTCCTCCTCCTCCTCCTGCTCCTCCTCCTCTTCTTCCTCCTCCTCCTCCATCTTATCTACTGCTGGATGAAGGCCTCTTCTGCATGTTTCCAACCCATAGAGCAGGGCTTTTCAACCAGTGGTACGGGTACCACCTGTGGTACGTTGGCACCTGGCAGGTGGTACGCGACCATCCTAGAAAAGTGGCGGGGGAGGGGAATGAGCTGAACCGGTGGCAGCCCCGCACAAGCCTGAGCGAGAGACGGCTGGAGCTGCAGGGCTGTCAGGGCTCAGCGGAAGCGCCAGGATCAGCGCTTCTTTGGGGCTGTCAGGGCTCAGCGGAAGCGCCAGGATCAGCGCCAGGCTCCAGCTGGAGCTCAGCGCTGATCCTGGCACATCTGCTGAGCCCAGAAGAAGCGCCGATCAGCTGGAATGTGGCAGCATCTCCAGGGTCTTGTGATTTACATTCAGATGCTTGGCATCTGAAGTGAACTAAGCGAACTGTCGTAAGTCGAGGAGTATCTGTACTTCATCACTTTTTTCCTTTTTTTTGTCATCAAGTTTTTGACCCCTTGCTAGGCGACTGGTGGTCCTCGGTACAACGAGTGAAAAGGTTGAAAAGCCCTGCCGTAGAGCCTTGAGCTGTCTTTTGCCAGTTGGGCCAGCCCTACTCGCTGATGTGGTAGATCCGTCTTGTTTTAGGTCTGTTTCGTGGACGCTTTTCAATCAATCAGAAGAGAACTGGAAGGGACCTCGGAGGTCTTCTAGTCCAACCCCCTGCTCAAGCAGGAGACCCCATACCCTTTCAGACAGGTGGCTGTCCAATCTTTTCTTAAAAATCTCCAGTAACGAAGCACCCACAACTTCTGGAGACAAGCAGTTCTGCTGGTTCATTGTCCTCACTGTCAGGAAGTTTCTTCTTAATTCCAGGTTGCTTCTCTCCTTGATGAGTTTCCCTCCGTTGTTTCTTGTCCTGCCCTCTGGTGGTTTAATCAAGTGGGATCCATTCTATGGACCATTCTTGGTCCACCTGCCGTCAGTTCTTCTTGCTATGCGATCAGCCTCATTTCCATTTCGGTCCTTTTCCTCTCTCGATGGCGTCATATGCTTTCATTTATGCTCTCACCCATGTGCGAGTCGTTCTATCTTGTCTCGTGATGCCGAGAATCTACCTTCCCACGGCTCTTTGCCCCCACTTGTAGTAGCTTTTATCTTATTGATATTTCATGTTTCCAGACCGCCCATCTCCTTCAATGAGACTTTTAAGGATACAGGTATCCTCCAGGATACTTAACTTGCAGCCTACCAAGGGTTGAAAGTTGTGATGGCTGTAAAGCAGGTCATCAGTGGCCGGCCTGATTTCATGACCTATTTTGCAGCACCCCTTAAGCAAAGGAGGTAATTGTAAAGCTGCAACCAGCCATAAATGCAAACTGGTTTTTCAGCGCTTGAATTGTGGTTACAGCCTGGGGATTGGGGTGGCCATTAAAACTTCCGGATCGTAAGTACCTTTTTGTGTCCATTGTAAGATCAAACTGTTGCTAAGGGACTGGTTGAAGGTTGAGGATTACCTTCCATCATCATTATCATCATCATAAAGTTGGAAGGGACCTTGAAGGTCATCTAGTCCAACCCCCTGCTCAGGCAGGAGACCCTATACCATTTCAGACAAATGGATGGCCAGTCTCTTCTTAAAAACTTCCAGTGTTGGAGCATTCACAGCTTCTGGAGGCAGGTTGTTCCACTGGTCAATTGTTCTAACTGTCAGGAAGTTTCTCCTCAGTTCTAGGTTGCTTCTAGAACTGAGTTTCCATCCGTTGCTTCTTGTCCTGCCTTTGGGTGCTTTGGAGAATAGCTTGGCTCCCTCTTCTTTGGGGCAGCCCCTGAGATATTGGAACACTGCTATCATGTCCCCACTCATCCTTCTCTTCATTAAACTAGACATACCCAATTCCAGCAACTGTTCCTTATATGTTTCGACCTCCAGTCCCCTGATCATCTTTGTTGCTCTTCTCTGTGCTCTTTCCAGACTCTCAACATCTTTTTTCCATCGTGGTGACCAAAACTGCATCACCTGTACCCATTTTTGTCACCAGTAAATGGAAGTGTTTTAGAGAATACTAACAACTTCTTGAAAATATTCGTATAAAAAGTCAATTATAATTGGGAGGCAAAAACCTTCATTATCAAACTGATGTCACAGAACCTGTTTCAGATCCAATAATCTTAATACCAGTTCCTCTGAATTGACTTTATCCAGTCTAGTACGTTCCTTACGTTGGGGCTGATAGTCAATAGTAAACTTACTATTACTTACAGCCACAAATTGAGCCCAAAATTTCCGCTGCTAAGCAAGGCAACAGTTAAGTGAATTGTGCCTCATTCAATGACCTTTCTGCCACAGTCGTTAAGTGACCCATGCATTTGTTAAGGGAATCGGGCTTCTCCACACTGACTTTATTTGTCAAAAGCTGGCTGGGAAGGTTACAAACGGTGATCACATGACCCCAGGACAAAGCAACTGTCAGAAGTACATGCCAGTTGCCAAGCACCCGGGTTTTGATCATGTGACCGCAGGGATACCGCAACTAATATAAATGCGAAGCAATCATACGTCACTTTTTTCAGTGCCGTTGTAACTTTGAAGGGTCGCTCAACAAACGGTTGTAACCCGAGGACTCCCTGTAGTAAGAAACAATCTTTGTGTGTTTCCCATTTTCAGTAAATGGAAGAACAGACGGTTTCTGGCTTCTCTTTGGGGGTAGGGGGTCTTCAAACCCGGCCCTTTTATGACTTGTGGACTTCAACTCCCAGAATTCCTCAGCCTGGCAGGCGTGCCTGGCTGAGGAATTCTGGGAGTTGAAGTCCACAAGTCATAAAAGGGCCAAGTTTGAAGACGCCTGGTTTGGGGCATAGCTTTCTATATTTTTAAGCTTTGCATAAGTTTTTAAGAAGAGACTGGGCAGCCATTTGTCTGAGATAGTATAGGGTTTCCTGCCTGAGCAGGGGGTTGGACTAGATGACCTCCAAGGTCCCTTCCAACTTTATTGTTATCATCGTATTTGGATGTTTGGTTCTTAGCTTCGTCTTGAAGTTCAGCTCCCCCATTTTGAAGGGAAGAGGGGATCCATCTTTTTAATGCCATCCCTACCCTTTTCCCCTCTTGTTTTACATTCTGTGCCTGCATTGGGGGGGGGGGAATTGCTAATGAGCGTCTAGATTTTTTTAAAAATTTGTCCTTTTATTGCCATATACACAGGGGCTCTCAGCTCACAGTTAGGATGTAGAGAACCCGTTGTGTCAAAATACTCAGATTCCCTTCAAGGAGAACACTTATCGAACAGTGTTTCTCAACTTCAGCAGGTTTTAAGATCGTGTGGCTGGAGAATGCTGGGAGTTGCAAGTCCACACATCTTAACAGTGGCTGCAGTTGAAAAACAACTGCTATAAAAATACTCCTTTCTGGCTCCTGTCATGCACCATAATGCGGAGAGAGATTTTGTTTCAAAATAAGCATCCAGGTTGGGCAAATAAATACCCAAATCTCTTTGGGTTTTTTTTTTGTTTTGCTTTTTGTTTTAAAGCCAGGTGAAGCTACATAAGAAAGATCGGAGGTCACGCTGTTGGAATGAACGTGGCTGTGTTGTGTAAATCCTATGCAAAGGCTTTCACAGATACCATGCCGTTTGCTCTAATTATACTGCTTTGATTTTCGGAGCACGGGATGTTCCACCCGCTTGGGGTGTATGTGAAAGCCCTAATAAGCAAGCATATACATAGAATGAAGGCTACTGCTAAGCTTGTAAGCCGCCCTGAGTCTTCGGAGAAGGGCGGGATATAAATGGAATTAAAATAAATTAAATTAAATAATTGGAGTTCCTGCTCCCTCTCCTGCATTTTGTACCCTGTTTGTGGATTGCATAATGCTGCCAGGGGACGGGGAGGAATAAGGTGGAGAACTGGTTAGATAGGAAGCCGCAGGCAAAACATGGCACCTCCAAGCCTGCCTTTACCAAGTATTTTCCCCAAATGTTCGACTCATCCTATTCTGAGGGCTCCTTGGTGCTCTCTGAGCTTGGTGGTTTTCTTGCAGACCTTCCATGACCCAACTAGGTAACACCATCAGTGTGTTAAGAATTGTTGTGCAGAGGTCTCCTTGTGCTACCAAAGAGTTACACAGACAAGGAAGGGTACTGAGAGCAGTAAGAGTCACACAGTAACCACAAGAGTACACTGAGTTGTGAAGAACAAAAAGTATTTTACTTTTGAGGTGGTGTAAGAACAAAAATAAGGGGACGCGGTGGCTCAATGAGTTAGGACGCTGAGCTTGTCGATCAGAAGGTCGGCAGTTTGGCGGGTCGAATCCCGAGTGCCGCGTAGCAGAGTGAGCGCCTGTTACTCGTCCCAGCTTCTGCCAACCTAGCAGTTCGAAAGCACGTAAAAATGCAAGTAGAAAAATAGGGACCACAGGGAAGGTAACGGCATTCCGTGCGCCTTTGGCGTCTAGTCATGCTGGCCACATGACGCCTTTGGCCACATGACGCCTTTGGCCACATGACGCCTTTGGCGTCTAGTCATGCCGGCTACATGACCACGGAGACGTCCTGGGACAAGCGCTGGCTTTTCGGCTTTGAAACGGAAATGAGCACCGGCCCCTAGAGTCGGAAACGACTAGCACGCATGTGCGGGGGAAACTTTACCTTTTTTACCTTTAAGAACAAAAATGCATGGTCAAAAATAAACAGTCCAGGTCATACACAATAGCAAGGGTCCAAGGAGTAATCCAAAATACAAAGTCGTCTTATCAGTCCGGAGGTCAAAAAATGCAGATACAGAGCAAAAAAGCAATAATAGAGCGATCAGCAAATTCAGATATTCAGAGAGATCCAGTGAGAGAGAGAATCTACGTTTCTAGCTCCCTCTTGTGGCCATGAGCGACCTCACACGCCCATGGATCAATTACCTTCTTAAAGTTACAACACCATCATGGCTTATATATGTCCAACCCAATATGTAGGCTATCATCATATGCCTAACACAGTGCGAGAAGGGAGTGGGGTTTGTGGGGGGGGAGGAGGAGGAGGAGAAAAACTGAGGGGTCCTTGGTGCTCTCTGAGCTTGGTGGTTTTCTTGCAGACCTTTCATGACCCAACTAGGTAACATCATCAGTGCTAGAAGGGAGTAGGGTATGAGGAGGAGGAGGACTGTGGGGTCCTTGGTGCTTTCTGAGCTTGGTGGTTTTCTTGCAGACCTTTCATGACCCAACTAAATAACATCACCAGTGCTAATAGGGAGACGGATTTGCTGTCCTTTTATATAAACAGAGAGCAGACACAATTCCTTACACTGCAGGGGTCTTCAAACTTGGCCCTTTTATGACTTGTGGACTGCAACTCCCAGAATTCCTCAGCCCGTGTGCCTGGCTGAGGAATTCTGGGAGTTGCAGTCCACAAGTCATAAAAGGACCAGGTTTGAAGACCCCCTGCCTTACCGGCACTGATGATGTTAGCTAGTTGGGTAACGAAACGACTGCAGGAAAAGACCGAAGCTCGGAGAGCACCAAGGACCCCGCAGTTCAACCCTGAGCTACAAATATTCTCCTTTATCGGTCGCTCCTTTCCGTTATGAGGGCTATAAAAAATACCCTTTATTAATTCGGCACTAGCCCTAGGATTCTGATTGATTAATTGTATAGGATCTTGTTGCACTTTAGGGCTGCAGTGCCCCTGTGTATAGAAGGTCATCTGAATTTATTTCCTTTCCTTGGAGAGCATTGATATTATCGCACGCAAATTCTTGCTTAACTTTTTTTTTTTAAAGAAAGTTTGGTTTGGTGCCTTTTTGTTACTTTTGTTGTTGTTTTTTTTCCTTTTGATTTTTCCTCCCCTTTTTTTGCTTGTATAATTGACCCTTTTTTCCTAACAGGCATTTCTCTGGGAATGGGACTGCTCACAACTTTTATGTATTCAAACAAAGCCATTGTAAATCAGGTTTTCCTAAGAGTAAGTATCAGTTCCTCCAGCGCGGTTGTAAGTATTTTTAAAGCTTAATTTCACTCAGGAGATCGATACATTCTGAACAGAAGTATAGAGCTGGGGGTCTTCAAACTTGGCCCTTTTATGACTTGTGGACTTCAACTCCCAGAATTCCTCAGCCAGCATGCCTGGCTGAGGAATTCTGGGAGTTGAAGTCCACAAGTCATAAAAGGGCCAAGTTTGAAGACCCCTGGTATAGAGTGTGGTTTTAACTTTTGTTCTAGCAGGCTATAAAATAGCATAGATTTTTTTAAGAGGTTTTCTTTTAAACATGAGGTTTATTTTTAAAAAAACACTGACCTGGGAGTCTTAGATGAGGGGTCTTCAAACTTGCCCCTTTTATGGTTTGTGGACTTCAACTCCCACTGGCTGAGGAATTCTGGGAGTTGAAGTCCACAAGTCATAAAAGGGTCAAGCTTGAAGACCCCTGTCTTCGATAAACACATTGAGAAGTGTCAGATTAAATGCATGCAGACGACTGGGTTGTTCTGATAAACTAATTTTATTTTACTTATGAAATACAGGTAGTTCCCAACTTACGACCACAAACGGTTCACTTAACAGTTGTTAGGCAAACTTTGCTCCATTTTACGACATTTCTTGCCACACTCGTTTAGTGAATCACTGCAGTTGTTAAGCGAGTAACACAATTGTGAATCTGGCTTCCCCACTGACTTTGCTTGTCGGAATGTCGCTAAAGGGGCACTGCAACCATCATGAGTCAGTTGCCAAGCATCTGAATTTTGATCGCGTGACCATGGGGATGCAGCAATGGGTGTGTGTGTGTGTGTGTGTGTGTGTGTGTGTGTGTGTGTGTGTTAAGTAGCCAGAAGGCACTTTTTCCAGTGCCATTGTAACTTCAAATGGTCACTAAATGAAAGTAGCCTTTATTTACCAAAACTAAGCTTGAGATTTATCTGAATATGTTGCTTATTTTAAGGAACACCGGCCAGTTAAACCTCACTTGAACCTGAGGCTCCTGTTTATGCTGTTGCAACCGTTCTGAGTCTTAGCTGGCACGTGGCAGAAAAATCAAGAAATAGAAGAATATCAGAAGAATAACCAAAAGTATCATAAGGACTTTGTCTATAGCAGGGGTAGGCCACCTTGGCTTTTTTATGACTCGTGGACTTCAACTCCCAGAATTCCTGAGCCAGCGTTGCTCAGCATGGAAACCTCTCCCTTTCTCCTCAGCATGGCTGGCTCAGGAATTCTGGGAGTCGAAGTCCACGAGTCATGAAAGAACCAAGGTTGCCTACCCCTGGATAGCATAATATAATTTCTAAGCAAGACAGTTTCGTTCCATTTTATGACTTTCCTTGCCACAGTTATTAAGGGAATTGCTCCGTGTTATTTTTAAGTTAATAACACGGTTGTAAAATGAATCTGGCTTGCCTATTGACCTAGCTTGTCAGAAAGCTGGCAAAGTGGGGATCACATGAAAGTTACAATGGCCCTTGAAAAAAGTGACTTAGGGCTTCTAAGTTTTCCCCACCTAACAACCGTTGTGGTGTCCCCGTGGTGACAGAATCGTAATTCTGGCGCTTGGCAACCGGCCTGTATTTACGATGGTTGCACCAGTCCCGGGATCATGGCCGCTTGTAACCTTCCCAGCCAAGTCAATGGGGGGGGGGGGGAAGCCAGATTTGCTTAATGACCGCATGATTCACTTAACAACAGCAGTGATTCGCATTAACAACTGCGGCAAAAAAAGCTCGTCGAGTGGGGCAAAGCTCCCCTAGGAGCTGCCTTGCTTACCAACAGAAATTTTGGGCTCAGTCGTGGTCGTAAGTCAAGGATCACCTGTCCACCATGAATAACTATGGAGATTCTAATTAACCAGTGGAACAACCTCCCCTAATTAACCCCGTTTGAGGACCACAGCTGTTAAGTGAAGAACTGCAGTTGTTACGTTAGTAACACGGTTGTCTGACTTTGCTTGTCAGAAGGTCTCAAAAGGGGATCACGTGACCCCGGGACCCTGCGACCGTCATAAGTGTGAGTCAGTTGCCGAGCGTCTGGATTTTGATCACGTGACCAGGGGGGATGCTGCCATGGTTGTGTGAAAAACAGTCCTGAGTCACTTTGGTCAGTGCCTTTGTAACTTTGAACGGTCGCTAAATGAACTGTTGTAAATCCAGGACTTGCCTGTATTCCGAGGACTTCTGTTTTGAGTTCAGAATTTTATTGAAATGTTTTACAGGTATTCCTCGACTTAACAACAGTTCATTTAAGTGACCGTATGAAGTTACAATGGCACTGGGGGAAAAAATGACTTACGGCTGTTTTTTTCACACTTAAGACCATTGCTGCATCTCCGTGGTCAGGTGGTCAAAATTCAGACGCTTGGAAAGTGGCTCATATTTATGGCGGTTGCAGAGTCCCGGGGGGGTCACGTGATCCGTTTCTGCAACTTTCTGACGAGCGAAGTCAGTGGGGAAGCCAGATTCACTTCACAGCTGTCTTACGCCCTTAACCATTGCGTCAAGGAAGGTCGTAAAAAGGGGCAAAATTCACTGAACAAACGTTTCACTTAGCAACAGAAATGTTGGGCTCAGTTGTGGCCGTAAGTTACGGGGCTACCTGTATTTTGGAAAAGTATAACAGAATGACAGAGTCGGAAGGGACCTTGGAGATCTTCTAGTCCAGCCCCCTGCTCAAGGCAGGAGACCCTATACCAGGGGTGTCAAACTGCTGGCCGGTGGACCGGATGCATCACGCGGAAGCCGCACCCACCCCAGCAAGGGGGAAAAAGTTGTGATACGTCGCGGTACACGACGTGACACGGCGGGTTTGACACCCCTGCCTTATTACATCCCGGTCCAGTGGAATCATGTGTCTCACTTTGCATCTTGGTTTAGCCCCGTGCGTGGCTGCCGATTGACCGACATTTCCTAACCTTCTTCCCTTCCAGGAAAGGTGCTCCAGGCTACGGTGCGCGTGGCTGCTGTTGTTCCTGGCGGGATCGTCTGTTCTCATCTATTACACCTTCTACTCTCAGTCACTTCATTACAGGTAATTCAGCACAGACCAATCCCCCATATTGGCACAGGTTGCCCTTGTCTCAGAGCCCCGATAATGGACCCGAAAAATGGTACAGGTCGTCCTCGACTTACAACCATTCATTCATTTAGTGACCATTGGTAGTTTACAACGGCACTGAAAAAAGCCACTTCTGGCTGTTTTTTCACACCCACCGTTGCGTCTCCCTGGTTGTGATCAAAATTTGGGTGCTTGGCAACTGGTTCTTATTTATAACTCTTGCAGAGTCCTCGGGTTACGTGACCCCCCCTTTTGTCAATGGGGAAGCCAGATTCACTTAACGAGCATGTTGCTAATTGAACAGCTGCAGTGATTCTCTTAACAGCTGTTGGAAGGAAGGTTGTAAAATGGGGTGAAATTCACTTAACTGTCTCGCTGAGCAACAGAAATTATGGGCTCAATTGTGGCGGTACGTTGAGGACTATCTGTACTTATGACTTAGATTTGAAGATATGATGATCATCTGTCTGTTCTCCCTCTCCCTTTGCAATCATTTTTTTTTCTGCTTTCCTTTCTCTTCTCCATTTGGATTCCTCTGCTGTCTGTATTTTTCCTGTTCTGCCCCTTAATGCTTTGTGTTGTTATTGTATCCAAGTTACCTTTTCATGGTGTGTGTTTTTTTATGGTTTCTCTTCAAAGCTTGATCCTCTTAAGTCCAGCGGTGGATCCTTTGAACTTCTGGGAGGTGCTTTGGATCGTAGGAATCACAGACTTTGTTCTGAAGTTTCTCTTCATGAGCTGCAAATGCATCGTTCTCCTGCTGCCTTGTTTTATCATGTCTCTTAAGTCCAAGGTAAAGATGCAGCTGTTTTTTAAATTTTAAAAAAAAAATTATTTAGTTGTGCGGCTTTTGATGAGAGCATGTTTTGCTGTCTTAACTCATTTCCAAGGAAGCCTGTCTTTTCATTGGTGTGTGTGTGCAAATATAACAACAACAACAGTAGTAGTAGTAGTAATAATAATAATAATAATAATAATAATAATAATAATAATAATAATAATAATAATAATAATAATAATTTGGAAGGGACCTTGGAGGTCATCTAGTCCAACCCCCTGCTAAGGCAGGAAACCCTATACCATTTCAGACAAATGGCTGTCCAGTCTCTTCTTAAAAACTTCCAGTGTTGGAGCATTCACCTCTTCTGGAAGCAGGTTGTTCCACTGATTAATTGTTCTAACTGTCAGGAAATTTCTCCTTAGTTCTAGGTTGCTTCTCTCCTTGACTAGTTTCCATCCGTTGCTTCTTGTCCTGCTTTCAGGTGCTTTGGAGAATAGCTTGACTCCCTCTTCTTTGGGGCAGCCCCTGAGATATTGGAACACTGCTATCATGTCACCCCTCACCCTTCTCTTCATTAAACTACACATACCCAATTCCAGGAACCGTTCCCTATATGTTTTAGCCTCCAGTCCCCCAATCATCTTTGTTGCTCTTCTCTGTACTCTTTCTAGAGTCTCGACATCTTTTTTACATCGTGGTGACCAAAACTGGATGCAGTATTCCAGGTGTGGCCTTACCAAGGCATTGTAAAGTGGTATTAGTACTTCACGTGATCTTGATTCTATCCCTCTGTTAATGCAGCCTAGCACTGTGTTGGCTTTTTTGGCAGCTGCAGCACACTGCTGGCTCATATTTAAGTGATTGTCCACTAGGACTCTGAGATCCCTCTCAGAGTTACTACTATCGAGCAAGGTACCACCTATACAATACCTGTGCATTTGATTTTTCCTGCCTAAATGCAGAACCTTACTTTTTTCACAATTGAATTTCATTTTGTTAGATAGTGCCCAGTGTTCGAGTCTGTCCAGATCCTCCTGTATCTTAAGCCTATCTTCTGGAGTATTGGCTATTCCTGCCAGCTTGGTGTCATCTGCAAATTTGATGAGTTCCCCATCTATCCCCTCATCCAAATCGTTGATGAAGATGTTGCACAGCACTGGGCCCAGAACAGAGCCCTGGGGCACCCCACTACACACTTCCTTCCATGTAGATGCAGTTCCATTGAGGACCACATACTGAGTACGGCCTGTCAGCCAGCTACGAATCCATCTGGTGGTGATGCTATCTAACCCACATTTTTCTATCTTATCAAGTAGTAGGTTATGATCTACTTTATCAAATGCCTTACTGAAATCCAATTAAATTATATCTACAGCATTCCTCTGGTCCACTAGTTTTGTCACTTGGTCAAAGAATGCAATAAGGTTTGTCTGGCACGATCTGTTTTTGACAAACCCATGTTGGCTTTTAGTGATAACTTTGTTTGCATCAAGGTGTTCGCTGATTTGTTGTTTGATTATCTTTTCCAGAATCTTCCCAGGTATTGAGGTCAGGATGATAGGTCTCTAGTTTCCTGGATCTATTTTTTTCCCTTTTTTGAAGATGGGAACTACATCAGCTCTCTTCCAGTCCTCTGGTAGTTCCCCAGTGCTCCAGGATCTTTGAAAAATATAGTTCAGTGGTTCTGAGATCACGTCTGCCAGTTCCTTGAGAACCTTGGGATGTAATCCATCTGGTCCTGGTGATTTGAACTCGTCTAGGCTGGACAGGTGCTCACTTACCATTTTTTTCCCTATCTTAACTTGCGTTTCTATTCTGTTTTTTATGGCACTGGTTTTGGTAGGTTGGACTGTTTTTTCCCTTTGTGTAAAGACAGAAGCAAAAAACGAGTTAAATAGTTCTGCTTTCTCCCTGTTGCTTGTCACCCTTTTGCCACTTTCCCCCACTAATGGACCAATCATTTCCTTAACTTTTTTCTTGTTTCTTATATGTTGAAAGAAGCTTTTTTTGTTATTTTTGACTTTGGTCACAAGCCTTAGTTCATTCTGAGCCTTAGCTTTCCTCACTTCGTCTTTGCAGGCACGGGCTGTTTGCTGATATTCTGCCTTAGTTATGTGCCCCTCTTTCCACTTCTTATACTTGTCCTTTTTATCTTTCAGTTTATCAGAGAGTTCATTATGCAGCCATGCTGGTTTAGTAGTAGTATTAGTAGTAGTAGTAGTAGTAGTAGTAGTAGTAGTAGTAGTACTGTTGGAAGGGACTTTGGAGGTCATCTAGTCCAACCCCCTGCTCAGGCAGGAAACCCTATACCATTTCAGACAAATGGCTGGCCAGTCTCTTCTTAAAAACTTCCAGTGTTGGAGCATTTACCACCTCTGGAGGCAGGTTGTTCCACTGGTTAATTGTCCTCACTGTCAGGAAATTTCTCCTTAGTTCTAGGTTGCTTCTCTCCTTGACTAGTTTCCATCCATTGCTTCTTGTCCTGCCTTCTGGCGCTTTGGAGAATAGCTTGACTCCCTTTTCTTTGTGGCAGCCCCTCAAATATTGCAAAACTGCTGTCACATCACCCCTAGTCCTTCTTTTCATTAAATTAAGACATTTATTTAGGGTTTGGCTAGCCTAAAGAAAAAAAGAAATAGGGGTGACATGATAGAAGTGTTCCAGTATTTGAGGGGTTGACACAAAGAAGAGGGGGTCAAATTATTCTCCAAAGCACCAGAGGGAAGGACAAGAAACAATAGTTGGAAACTGACCAAAGAGAGAAGCAACCTGGAATTAAGGAGGAACTTCCTAACAGCAGTGAGGACAATCAACCAGAAATCAACCAGCTTGCCTCCAGAAATCATGGGTGCTCCATCACTGGAGGTTTTTAGGAAGAGACTAGATATTCACTTGTCAGAGACGGCATAGGTTCTCCTGCTCGAGCAGGGGGCTGGACTAGAAGACCTCCAAAGTCCCTTCCAGCTCTATTCTATTCAATCTTGAGTCTTGAAAATACTTAGCAACCTGCTCAAAAAGAAGAGGACAGGTAGCCCTTGACTTACAACCCCAATTGAGCCCCAGATTTCCTTTGCTAACGGGGCTGAGTTTTGCCCCATTTTACAACCTCTTTGCCACAGTTGTTAAGCAAATCGCTGCAGTTGCTAAGCAAATCATATGGTTGTTAAGCAAATCTGCCTTCTCCCGTTGACTTTCTTGTCAAAAGCCAGCTGGGAAGATTACAGTTGTTGATCATATGACTCTGGGACACCACAGCCGTCATAAATACTGTGTTTCCCCCAAAGTAAGGCCTACACCAACAATAAACCCTAGCTTGATTTTTGGGGGTGGGCCTAATATAAGCCCTATCCCAAAAATAAGCCCTAGTTTTGGGGCGAGGCACATACCTAAAAATCAAGCTAGGGCAGGTGTGTGTTTTGGGGGGAGCTTCCCCACCCACCCCCCACCCGCTTACCTTGCAGCCAGGCCTCTCCTTGCCGGCCCACTTCTTCTGAGGCCTCTTCTGCAGCCAGGCCTCCATTTGTCTGTCACAGGGCTTTCTGGAAGGCCTCTGTAGCAAAAAACCAAGCTATGGATTCAAATCATAGCTCGGTTCTGCGAGTCCTCAGCAGCCGAGCACCAAGCTACGGATTGAATTCATAGCTCAGTACTCGGCTGCTTTGGCCTTCTGGAAAGGCCTGACTGCAAAATGCAGGCCCGAATGCAGCTGCAGAACTTCGGTCCCAGAAGAAGTGGACCGGCTGGGTGGGGCTGTCGGTGCCAGAGGTGAGGTAAGGCCTACCCCGAAAATAAGACGTGCTTCTTTTGGAGGCAAAATAAAAAGACCCGGTCTTATTTTCAGGGGAACACGGTATGAGTCAGTTGTCAAGCACCTGAATTTTGATCACGTGACCATGGGGGACACTGCAATGGTTGGAAGAATGAAAACTAGTCACAGGTCACTTTTTTCCAATGCCATTGCAACTTTACACAGTTACTAAATGAATGTTGTAAGTTGAGGACTCCCTGTATTGTACGAATGTTTCTTCTAACATTCATTTTTGTGGTGTTTCCCTTGCTTTCCACAGGGTTACTGGTATATGCTGTTGGAAGAGCTTTGCCAGTGCTACGGTAAGGTGGTTCCTGCACCTGTTTGGTTTCGATACTTTGTTGGCTTAAGCGAATCAGATGGCACCATAGGGTGGAGTTTTGGCATCCTGTTGGCTTTGCTGTATCTTATCCTAAAGGTAAACATTCGTTTCCTTCCAAGCGTCTTGTCCTAAAAAGAATGGAGTAACAGTGAAAACACAGTTTTCTTTTTTCTTTTTTATAATATTTTATTAGTTTTCTAATTTTACAATGAAGTATTTAAAAAGCAACGTGGTGACTGGGTTAATCAATAGTTCAATAACATACATAAATCTTTAGTATAAATCTCAAGTTACAACATCAGATATTTCCTCTCTTTTTCCCTTAATATCTAATATCTCATCTTAGGGTAATACAGTTCTTATTGTTATTGACTAAGTAAAAACATATTTAAAACACACAGTTTGCAATGTTACAGATAGCCCTTCACTTACGACTATACAGTGCATTCAGAAAGTCCCTTAATGGTTCGTTGGTTTGTTCATTCATACCACCCAACTCACCTAGTGTTCTGTTCCAGCCTACTACCGGCCCTGCAGAAAAGGTAGGGACAACCCCTTTACAAAAGGCAAAAGGCTGGAAGTAAGCCCGCCAAATTTATTTACACAAAACAGATCCAAAACAGAGCAAACTGAGCAAAACAAAATACGAACCACTAAAACAGGAGCTATTCAAACCTTTGCCTTCAGCAAACCAGCCCTCCCACACATTCCCCTTTTAAACAGTTCAAGGCGTGGCTTCTCTTTGCCTCCTTCCGAGGTGCCCCATTGCCTTCCTCTGTTTACTCCTGATTGACTGCCTCCTGCGTCGGGCGTCCTTGAACAGGGCCAGCTGTAGGTCATCTTCATCCATGCTGTCAGGCTCGCACAGCTGGGTCTGCGTAGTAACCAGATGGGAGGGGCCTGGCTGAGAGCTTTGCGAAGCCTCAGAGCTGTCCTCTGCAGGCTCTCCAAACCCCTCCTCCTCCTCCTCCTCTGAATCGTCCGACCCTACTGCCGAACCCACAGGCTGACCCTGAATCACAAATACCTAGAAGCAATTCACCTGGAGTTCATACTTTTTCCAAGGTCATCTCTGCTTTTCATTTCCAGAAATAGATGAATAACCTATTGGGGATGGGGTAGTGAATCCTGCAGTATGCAGGTTGGACTTGGTGACCTCTGAGGTCCTTCCCAACTCTTACCACTCTATGATATATTCACCTACATAGGAAGCTCGTTCCCTGGTATTCAGGATGCCGCTTATAAGCACTTATATGTGTTTAGACCTCAAAGCATTGTTAGAGAAACCCCCCCCCCCGCCACACACACACATTTCATGGTCTGTTCCTTTTGCTCCCCTCTGGGAGGAGGTTTTGAAGTATTTATAGCAGGACCACCTGATTCTGTAATAGCTTTGTTCCCTATGCCATCTGTCTGGTAAACAAACAAGATTTCATTTTTCTCGCCATGCACATGTATACATAATCCGAACTAGACTGTGTTGTTTCTCTGTGTCATATAATATATGTGGGTATATGCATACATCTGTATTTATTTGTGTCGTATTTATGTAGTGTATATTGGAGGTGGTGACCCTTTGAGAGCTGTATGCAACGAAATTTCATTTTAAATGTATGCCAATTAGTGTACATTCAAAGTGACGATAAAGTTATTATTCTATTCTATTATTCTTATTCTATTCAGAAAGTATTTAGATCCCCTTCACTTTTGTCAGTTTTGTTAAGCTGCTGCCTGATTCTACAGTTGCTGAAATTCACTTTGTCCTCTCTCATTAATCTACACTCAGAACCCCTATAATGCCGAAGTGAAAACGGAATTTTAGAAATGTCTATAAATTTATTTAAAAAAAGAAAAAAAAAACCAACCCTGAAATATCACATTGGCATAAGCATTCAGACCCTTCACTCAGTACTTTGTTGAAGCACCTTTGGCAGCAATTACAGCCTTGAGTCTTTTGGGGTGTGACGCGACAAGCTTTGCACACCTGGATCGGGGTTTTTTCTGCCCTTCATCCTTGCAAATCCTCTCAAGCTCGGTCAGGTTGGATAATGACCATCGGTGGACAGCCATTGTCCAAAGATGTTCAGTAGGGTTCAAGTCAGGGCTCTGGCTGGGCCAGTCTAGGACACGGGTCCTCAACCTGTGGGCCGTGGCCCAGTAGTGAGCTGCAGCCTGCAGGCCACAGGGCCGTGGGACAGGCTGGCTAGTGCGTGCATGGCTAGCTGGGGAATTCTGGGGGTTGAAGTCCACAAGTCTTGAAAGTTGCCAAGGTTGGGGACTCGTGGTCTAAGCTCATAGGAACACGCCGACTAAATTTAACGATAGGGCACATAAGGACTTCAATTTCTTCTGAAAAATGCTTTAAGTCTGAAATGCCAAGAGAACTATTACTATAGGACAGACCCTACATTCTCTTCTCTCTTGTTTGCTTTTCAGCTTTTGAGTTTGTTTGCCCACCTGAAAAACTTCAAAAGGGTCCTACGGATATTTTTCACAAGACCGGTGAGTATTTGTGTGCTCTAAAAAGAATTATAGATAGACCTCGACCACAATTGAGCTCAAAATTTCTTTGGCTAAGCAAGACGGTTGTTAAGTGAGTTTGGCTCCATTTTACAACCTTTCTGGCCACCATTGTTATGTGAATCACTGCAGTCAGAAGGTCGCAAAAGGGGATCACGTGACACACACACACCCCCTGGGGACGCTGCGACCGTTATAAATATGAACCCAGTTGCCAGACCACTGAATTTTGTTCACGTGATCACGGGGGCATGCTGCAACAGTTGTGTGAACAACGGTCATAAGTCAGTTTTTTTCAGTGCCGGCGTAACTTCAAACGGTCACTAAACAAATGTTTTTAAGTCGAGGGCTACCTGCATGATCTGCAGGCGGATGAGTCTCACTCTTAATAGGAGTTCGAAAACGAATCTGTGTTTATTTCAATCACAGATTAAAGAATTAATTCAGTGAATCAGTTGATACCCGGCCACTATCGCAGAGATTCTCTGATGTTTTAGAACGCAGAGAGAGATCTCTGAGCGTAGAATACCGCTTTGCCCCAGAAAATGTCTTTCATATTGAAAGCAAGCTAAACTAAGTCCCTAAAACAGGGGTCTTCAAACTTGGCCCTTTTATGACTTGTGGACCAACTCCCAGAATTCCTCAGCCAGGCACACGTGCCTGGCTGAGGAATTCTGGGAGTTGAAGTCCACAAGTCATAAAAGGGCCAAGTTTGAAGACCCCTGCCCTAAAACTTCCTACTCTTCAATAAGACCACAAGCAGCGGGGTGGTAGCTCTAGAACAGACATGTCAAACTCGTGACGTCACGTGACGTCGCACGTCGTATCACAACGTTTGCCCCATTGCTGGCAATGGGGTGGGCGCAGTTTCCTCATGATGCGTCCGGCCCGTGGGCCAGCAGTTTGACACCCCTACTCTAGAATAACACTAGAACTGACAGAAGAAGGTATCAGTCATCAACAGACCCATAGAGGTAACCCACATTTACACACCATTCAAAAGACAAAACCTAGGAAGAAAAGCAAAGGACTGGATCACCCCTTCAGCAGCCAGCGTTTAGATAAGCAGGGATTAACACCAGACAAACAGTCAAGCAGAAACCAATACCCTAATCAAGGAATCACCAAGGAAGAAACCTCACCTCCAGCCAAACTGGCAGGTCAAGGTGCTGTATACAAACAGGCAGCAAATCCCACACTCCCTTGCTCTGATGATGTTACCTAGTTGAGTCCCAAAACGTCTGCAAGCCAACAACCAAACTCAGAGCCATTAGAACTCCACAAGAACTGATGTTCAGCCTGTCGCAATGGTTGTGGTTCATTGTGCCATAGTTTATAGTAGGGGTCAACCACCTTTCTGGGCTGGCGGCCCGGTGGGCAAAGGAGGGGCAGACACCTTTACGCATGCATGCGCACACCCCCAAATGTAGCTGCCCGTGCGTATGCGTGAACGGGGCCCTGAGCATGTGCGCTCCGAAATGGGGCTGCTAGCGCAGGTGCGAGGGCTGTACCGAGGCTAGAGCCGGCACGAGGTTCATACCAAGGCTAGTGCAGTGCAAGAGTCACACCAGGGGTCGCGCTAAGGCTAGTGCAGGCGCAAGGGTCATACCAAGGTTAGCGCTGGCATGAGGTTCATACCGAGGCTAGCGCCGGCACGAGACTCATAACAAGGGTCGTGCCGAGCAGGGCTTTTCAACCTCTTCATCCATTGTACCACTTTCACGATATGGCAACATCCGAGTACTACCAGTCGCCTAGCAAGGTGTCAAAAACTTGATGACCCCCCCCCCACCCAAAAAAGGAAAAAAGTGATGAAGTACAGGTAGTCCTCGACTTACAACAGTTCGCTTAGTGACTGTTCGAAGTTACAATGGCACTGAAAAAGCGCCCCCCAAGCCACAGCCGAGCAAGACGCCTGCCTGCCCGCCCAGTGGGTCTCTTCCTCCTGTCCGAGGTTTTCATTGTTGTGAGCATTTCTGTTGAGGATTGGCAGTGGGGGTGGGGTGGGGGGGTGTTTGGTTTTTATCCCCCCCCCCTTTGTTGGGTGGTTGCAGCAGGTTTTGTTCACTTCACATGACCATCGAACACTGTGACCGTCATAAATATGAATCAGTTGCCAAGCATCTGAATGTAAATCACAAGACCCTGGAGATGCTGCAACATTCCAGCTGATCGGCGCTTCTTCTGGGCTCAGCAAAAGCGCCAGGGTCAGTGCTGAGCTCCAGCTGGATCCCGGCGCTGATCCTGACGCTTTCGCTCAGCCCTGACAGCCCTGCAGCTCCAGCCATCTCTCGCTCAGGCTTGTGTGGTGCTGCCACCGGTTCAGCTCATTGCCCTCCCCCACTACCCACTTTTCTAGGATGCTTGCGTACCACCTGCCAGGTGCCAATGTACCACAGGTGGTACCTGTACCACTGGTTGAAAAGCCTTGGTGCCGAGGCTAGCACAGTGCAAGAGTCACGCCAAGGGACATGCCGAGGCTAGTGCCGGCACGAGGTTCATACTGAGGCTAGCGCCAGCGCGAGAATCGCACCAAGGGTCGTGCTGAGGCTAGCCCCCGAGGCTGGTGCTGGCACGAGGGGGGTTGAGCACACACGCAGGTACTAGCCAGCCACTTACGCAGCCCAGTGGCCAAGAGGCTGCGGTCCAGTAGTGGGCCGCAGCCCATAGGTTGGGGACCTCTGGTTTATAGGATTATAATGTTAACATAATAGTTGGTATCGGTTACTTTACTTTACTGCTTGAACAGGTGTTGGACTAGAAGACCTCCAAGGTCCCTTCCAATTCTGTTATACTGTTATTCTGTTATCCATCCATCCATCCATCCATCCTCTATCTGTATCTATCATCTATCTCAGACATGTCAAACACAAGGCCCGGGGGCTGGATTTGGCCCGCGAAGTGGTTTCATGCGGCCCGCGAAGCCATCCTGGAAACAGTGAGGGAACGGCCCCCACTGCCTTGGCCCTGGCCCAGAGACCCTCCTGCCAGAGACCCTCAGATCTGTCCCACTCCTGCCCAGGCCCCCATAGGCACCCTTGATGCAAACGATGTAGAGCTGGCCACGCCCACCCAGTAGGCCATACGCACTCTAGCCACGCCCACCCAGTAGACCACGCCCACCCTGGCCATACCCACTCGGTCCCCTGAGAGCAACCGCAATGCTCATGCGGCCCTCAGTGAAATTGAGTTTGACACCCCTGTTTTAGAGACAGAGATTTTTTTATTTTTTATTTATTGTGGCAGAGGTGTCTGTTGTTCAGAAGGCACAGAGAGGGCGATGATTAAAGTGTCTTAAAAGCAGCTGGAAGGACTGAATTCCTCCAAAGCTGCTTTGCTGTGCAGCTTTCTGATTAATCGATTTACTCATTGCACTGCTATAGCTGCCCATCTCACAGAAGGCAACTCTGATGGCCCTATGATACAAATTCTGAGTATTGTGTGTCTGCTTTCTCCTGCGAGCAGAGTCTTGCATTAACAAAGAGGCCGGCAGCCGTGGGGGTCCTTTGTGCTCCCTGACCTGGGTTGTTTTGTTGCAGACGTTTCATTCCCAAACTAATGAACATCGTCCGCGCAAGTAGCCAGTGACTGAAAGTCTTTATTTTTTTATTATATATATAAATAAAATTAATCATGTCCGCACGGTTGCTTTGGAAAGTCCAGATACGTATGGGTCAAATCCTTCCTGTCCAGGGAGATCTGCTCTGTATTATTTTTTTTAATCGAGGGTGCAAAACAATCCATAAATGAATGTGGGCTAAAGGTCAGTAAAAGTGCAGGATGGTTCTGGGGCAGAACAGGAAACTAAAGGAGAATATTTATAGTTCAGGATTGAAATGAGGAGTTCTTGGTGATCTCTTGAGCTGGGTGGTCTTCTTTGGAGACATTTCATGACCCAAACTAGGTAACATCATCAGTGCTAGAAGGGAGTGTGGGGTTTACACTGTTGATGTAGCCTACTGTGGTCGTGAAACGTCTGCAAGAAAACAACCAGGCTCAGAGAGCACCAAGGATCCCTAAATACTCTCTTTTCTCCAGCTCCTCTGATATTATGTTCCTCCTCCTCCTCCTCCTCCTCCTCCTCCTCCTCCTCCTCCTCCTCCCCCTTTCCCTTTGCAGAGCTACGGAGTGATGGCCAGCAAGAGACAACGTGCTGACGCAGATGATCTTTGTGCTATTTGTCAAGCTGAGTTTCAGAAGCCGGTTGTCCTTCTCTGCCAGGTAACACACATGTCACTCAAATGCTTGTAAGCCACACCTTGTGTGCTCCTGCACTGAAGACTAGCAAATGGGACAGGAAACAAGTCAGTGTGCACCGTTCTTATTGTAGCGGCACTTCCGCAACGAGTGAAATCTTCAGCACATAGTTCAGTCGGTCTTGCAAATATTGGTAGGTCCTTTGCCTTCAAGCATCCTAACTCTTGCACGAGCATCACCAGATCTGAAACTGAAGTTTTAAGACAAAGTGAAAATGTCCGGAAGCTTTTGGGATCCCATTACAGGTAGTCCTCGACTTACAACCGTAATGGAGCCTGCCCATTTTGGTCATTAGCCGTGACAGTTGTGAAATGGCTCATCGTATGACCAACCTGATTTCACCACCTGCTTTGGTACCTTTGTTAAGTGATTGTGGTCGCTGTTAAGCGAAACCACTGTATGCTACAGAGCAGGGAGTGGGGTACCTTGGCTCTTTCATGACTTTTTGTGGACTTCCAACTCCTGGAATTCCTGAGCCAGCATGGCTGGCTGAGGAATTCTAGGAGTTGAAGTCCACAAGTCATAAAAGAGCCAAGGTTCTCCATCCCTGCTAATAGAGCAATTCTGCTGAAAACTGGATGTAAACACCGGTGCCTCGGTAAAATCGTAAATCGTGGTCACTTGACTGCGGGATTCTGCAAATAGTGCCTGAAATGTGGTCACGTGACTGCGGGGGTGGGTGGAGACCAGCACTTATGGAACTTCGGAACTGGGTCATTAGCACCTTCTGGGGATTTGTCCTAATTTGTCAAACCATTGCTAAGTGACTGGTTGTAAGTGAAGGACTACGTCTATTAAGTTGAAAATAACGGCAGAGACTTTGCAGCTCAGCATTGGTTTTCCAGATCTAGTTATTCCCCCTCCCTTCCTTTGACACATCCAGGAATGATGCTGGGCAGTATACAAAAATGTTGATCCTTCCCTATAAAATTGCATGCATGTCTAAAGCAATATCCTTCTTAATTGGGGTGGCATGATGGCTCAGCAGTTAAGACACTGGGCCTGTTGGCTGGAAAGCCAACAGCCGGGGTTTGAGACCCAAGCATCAGCCAAAGAGCTGTTGCCAACCTAGCCGTTTCAAAAAGTACGCATACGCGAGTAGATAAATAGGTACCACTTCGGTGGGAAAGTAACAGCGTTCCGAGATGTTATGCTGGGCACATGAGTGCAGAAATGTCTTCGGCCGGTGCTGGCTCAGTGGCCATTGAAATGGAGATGAGTGGCGCCCCCTAGAGTCAGCAACAATTAGTAGTGTAAAATCCTCAGTTAAAAATAAAATACCTTTATTTTTTTCCTAAACATGCTGAGGAGATTGGCTGCTAACTCAAAATAGCTGTCATGGTTCCAATAAATGAGACCAGTAAAAGAACTCCAGGGCAAAAAAACTTTCCTTTAAAGAACATATTTATTTGGCTACATAGTAACGGCATGGTCAAAAGTGAAACCAAGACTGAACTTAGAATGAATGAACCTTTATTGTCAAAGTAAAGGTAAAGGTTCCCCGCACATGCGTGCTAGTCGTTTCCGAGTCTAGGGGCCGGTGTTCATCTCTGTTTCAAAGCTGAAGAGCCAGCGCTTGTCCGAGGACGTCTCCGTGGTCATGTGGCCGGCATGACTAGACGCCAAAGGTGCACAGAACGCTGTTACCTTCACACCGTAGTGGTCCCTATTTTTCTACTTGCATTTTTATGTGCTTTCGAACTGCTAGGTTGGCAGAAGCTGGGACATGTAACAGGCGCTCACTGTTACGCGGCACTCGGGATTCAATCCGCCAGTTGTCAAAGTACAACCATGTATACATTGAGATTAGCTGAGCCTCCCTTCGTGCTCCCACCCCCCAACTCACAGTGACAACAAACCCTCCATCTTATTACACCATGTTCCCCTCCCAAAAGGTTACAATGTTACAAAGTTGAACTTCCCACCCCAGTAATATGTCACAAATCACATTCCCCAATTAACTATTTGAATGGGCTCTAAAATGCAATCAGTAATGACCTTGGTTCCCACAGAACAATTTATTGCTTTGATTAAGCTAAAAAATACTCATCTCTCCCCCTCCCAATTCTGTGGCAATCGAATATGAAGGGAAAATGGCTTCAGCCAAATTCGTTCGTAGAGTTGACAATAGTTCTTCGAGGGGGGGAGATGTTTCTAAAAGGTTCAGCTGATATTTACCATTGTTTGTCGTGCATTAATTAATCAGTTTGATTTCGAGCTGAGCAGTATCAGTTGAACAACAGTTGAGTGTGTCAGCGAAGATTCCCACCCAGCCAAGTAGAATTTTCTGGAAGTTATGTCGACTAGAACTTTTTTGCTTGCTGGTTTGAAAATAATAATAGTAGTAATAGTAGTAGTAGTAGTAATAATAATAATAATAATAATAATAATAATAATAGTAATAATAATAATAATAATAATAGTAATAATAATAATAATAATAATACCGCAACCTGGCCATTGAAACTGCATGATTATGGATGAAACGCGTAACAGTGATACCCATTGTCATCGGGGCACTGGGAACTATGTCCAAAAACTTTACAAAACACATCAAGAAATTGCAGCTTCCTGCAATAACTCCAGCAAAGCTACAAAAAACTGCGCTACTCGGAACATCTTACATTTTAAGGAGATACCTGGTTGATACCTAGGACGCTGGCAGCAACCTGTGTCAACCATTAGTGCCACCCAATTTGAGTGTTCAGTTGACTGAGTTTCATGTTTTATGAATTAAAGTTATATAGGTTGGAAGGGATCTTGGAGGTCATCTAGTCCAACCCCCTGCTCAGGCAGGAAACCTATACCATTTCAGACAAAATGTTATCCAATCTCTTCTTGAAAACATCCAGTGTTGGAGCATTCACAGCTTCTGGAGGCAGGTTGTTCCATTGGTTAATTGTTCTAACTGTCAGGAAGTTTCTCCTTAATTCCAGGTTGCTTCTCTCCTTGACTAGTTTGCATCTGTTGCTTCTTGTCCTGCCTTCGGGTGCTTTGGAGAATAGCTTGACTCCCTCTTCTTTGGGGCAGTCCCTGAGATACTGGAAGACTACTATCATGTCACCCCTGGTCCTTCTCTTCATTAAACTAGACATACCCAATTCCAGCAACCATTCCTTATATGTTTTAGCCTCCATTCCCCTAATCATGTTTCGCTGCTTATCCAAGAACAGGGAGTCCTCGACGTATGACCACAATGGAGCCCAACATTTGTGTCGCTAAGCAAGACAAGAATTTTGCCCCATTTTGCAATCTTTCTTGCTACAGTTAAGCGAATCACTGCAGTTGTCCATTTAGTGACCTGGTTGTTAAGTGACTCTGGCTTCCCCATTGACTGCGATTGTCGGAAGGTCGCAAAAGGGGATCATGTGACCCAGGGACACCCCAACCGTCCTAAGTATGAGTCAGTTGCGAAGCCTCTGAATTCCGATCATGTGACCACAGGGATGCTGCATCGGTCGTTAAAAAGTACGAAAAATAAGTCATACGTCACTTTTTTCAGTGCCTTTGTAACTTCAAACAGTCACTAAACAAAGCGTTGTAAGGTCAAGGATCATCTGTAGCTTCTTCGGCCTGAGCAAATTTGTAAGGGGGACTCTCTCTGGAGGAAATATTAGGGGTCCCTCTACTCTAGCCAGCTTGCTCAGACTGAGGATGCTACTTGAGTAAGCAGTGAAATGTTTTGAACCAACGAGAAAAGAATTCCAGTTGCCAGGACTTGACTCCCAGATAATGGTTGAGTAGAAACAGTATCTTAAATCGGGGGTCCCCAATCCCCAGTCCGTGGACCGACACCGGGCCGTGGCATGCCAGAAACTGGTCTGCACAAACAAAGCCCTATCTGCGGGATGCAGGCAGAACATGAAACACGCTCTCTCCAAGGAACCGGTCCCTGGTGCCCAGGAGGTTGAGGACCTCTGTCTTATACCAAGCATAGCTTAGAATCCACACCTAGAGGTAAGAACAGAGGCAACTGAGCCCTTAACAGGTTGTCCTCCACATACAACAGTTCATTTACTGACTTCAAATTTACAACAGCACTGAAAAAAGTGAACGATGACCTTTTTTCCACCCCATGTTGCAGCATCCCCGTGGTCATGTGATCAAAGCAGATGCTTCGTAACTCTCTCATATTTATGATGGTCACAGTGTCCTGGGCCCACGTGACGACCTTTTGCGACCTTCTGACACGCAAAGTCAACGGGGAAGCCAGACTCCCTTAAATAACCGTGTTGCTAACTTAACAACTGCAGTGATTCGCTCAGCCACTGCAGCAAGGAAGGTGGCATAATGGAGCAAAACTCACTTAACAATTGTCTGGCTTAGCAACAGCCATTTTGGGCTCCATGGCGGTCATAAGTTGACCACACTACCTGTAGTTCAGAGCTCCCCAACCTTTTAGGCACCGGGGACCGGTTCCGTGGAGAGAGGTTTTTCCGTGGACCGGAGGGTGTGTGGTTTTGAGTGCTGCCTGCATCCTACGGATGGGGCTTTGTTTGTGCGGACCGGTTGCTGGCATACCACAGCCCGGTACTGGTCCATGGCCCGGAGGTTGGGGACCCCTGCTATAGTCATTTCCCTGATGTTTCCATCCTGTCTTTTCCAGCACATATTTTGTGACGAGTGCATCGCTCTGTGGCTGAACCGAGAGAAGACGTGTCCCCTGTGTCGAACGGTCCTTTCCACGCACGTCAACAAGTGGTACGATGGCGCAACCTCTGCACAATTGCAACTCTATTAAACAAACTAAAAAAATAAAGTGGCTGTGTGCTTCACAGTATGGACTCATTTGAACGCCAAGCGTGCAGGTGTTAAGAGGATATGACTGGATGGAGAGGGATACAGACAGAATAATGCCTTGGGTCTCTCCACTGACTATATTTGAATTCGTTCAGACACCGAGCTTGTATACTACTTAATTTTCCATATGGAATTAATCCTTTGAGTGCTGCTGCTGGGAAATTCTCCAGCTTCTCTCGAGTATCAAAAGATTATTTTTACAGTCACTAGTCTACCAAATTAGCAACGGGATACCTTCCTTGCATCCAGTGTCAACATCTGGTGTATGCAAGCTTTAGATTCGGAGCTAGAAAATCCACCTTATCGGATTTGCATGTGTTCGTTTCCCTTGGGGATGCTCTAACCATTGTACCTGGCCATCACAGGGCAAGAATCATGGAATCATTTGTGCTTTCCATGCCCAGAAAGCTGAAATTTCAGTTATGCAAACACGGATAGGACTTTTCTACTTTTTGTAAGTCTGAATTTTAAAGAATAAAGGTTTTGGCCTATATTTTGTCATAAGCAGCTAGATTTTTACTAAAGAGGAACACTGTATTTTAGTGCTTCTTTGAAAAAAAAATGTAGCGTATAGTTGATGAAAATAAATGCAGATTGAATCTTGTCAGCCTGCGATTCTTGTGTTAAACCTTTTATATATTTATAAACTCATTTTTTCCCCTACATTTAATGCATGACACGAATTCACTCCTGACCGAGGAATAGATAGGGGAGCACGCCATGTCTAATACAGAGTTCCCCAACCTTTGCAGCTTGGCGGCCTGGAAGGAAAGGCAGCAGGGAAATGTACACACGTGTAGCCTGCGCATGTATGCACAAATGGGTGCGTGTATGATGGTGCCCACTAGTGTGAGTGCACATGCGCACGTGGGCCATGCACACCCATGGCGCACGCTAGAACCCGCATGTGCAAATGGGCTGCGTGCACCCAGGGCATGTGCACTGGTACACAGGTGCATGCACAAATGGGCTACTGGTGCACACATGTTGGTGCTAGCGTCCCCATGCATGCGCAAATAGGGCCGCCACTGACCGTGCGGCGGTTCTACCGCGAGTGGGATGGGGCTCATCTGCTATTTTGGGGGCACTGGTCAACAGGCCTCGGCCCGGTACCAGGACACAGCCCATAGGTTGGGGACCCCCTGGTCTAATATATTAGCATCTGGTTGATGAGACTTTCTTGATTTGAAGGATCATATGGAAAGAGAAAAAGGCATTCTAAAAGTTGCTGGCAATTCTTCACAGAAATTGCACTGGGAATGTATCCCAATTCTAACTGTTCAGGCTACCAGACTAGAGCAGCTGTTGACCCAAATGTTGATGCTCAAAACACATTGACCTGAATATCTGGATTCCAAAGACATCTGAGCCGTACATTGCTTCGCTCTCTAGCAATCTAAGGTACAAGTCAACCTGTAGTCAACTTAATGAATAGATCTGAGCCCGAACTTTCTGTTGTTAAGTGAACCAGTTAAGTGATTTTTGCCCAATTTTATGTCTTTCCTTGCTAATTAAGTGAATCACCTGCCGTTCTTTAGTAACTGTTGTGAAAAGGACACAAAGGGTGATTGCATGACCCCGGCAAGCTGCAACCTTTGTAACTATGAGTCAGTTGCCAAGCATCTGAATTTTGTTCACATGACCGTGGTCACTTTTTCCAATGCTGTTGTAACTTTGGTCACTAAATGAACTGTTGTAATTTGAGGACTACCTGTGTACAGGTAGCCCGTCCACTTGCAACCATCTCAGACTCCCCAGAGTTATGTGATCAAAATTCAGGCACTTGGCAACTCGCGTGTATTTGTGAGAGCTGCAGCCTCCTGAGTTACATGATTGCCATTTGTGACCTCCCCAGCCAGTTTCCAATCAGCAAAATCAATGAGGGGAAGTTGGATTCACTTAATGACCACACGATTTATTTAACAGCTGCAGCAAAAAAAGGTGGTAAAATCAGGTGCAATTCGCATAACTGCCACCTTCCTTACCGATGGAAATTGTGGTCCAGTTTATGGTTCTTGAGCATGGTTTGCATTTTTATTTATTCAGAGTAACAGAACTGTAAGGGATCTTGGAGGTCTTCTAGTCCAACCCCTTGTTCAGGCAGGAAACCTTAATTTTTATGCCGCTCGTCTCCCTTATAAGGCGACTATATAAGGACTGGTTTCTGAATGGATTCATTGACCTACAGCAGGTGTCTTCAGACTTGGTCCTTTTATGACTTGTGGACTTCAATTCCCAGAATTATTCAGCCAGCAAGCCTGGCTGAGGAATTCTGGGAGTTGAAGTCCACAAGTTATAAATGGGCCAAGTTTGAAGACCCCTGACTTACAGTATACTCACTCATTATTGACTTGGGTTCATTAGTTTTATTTCATCAAAATCTGGAAAGCCAAACTCAAACCAACTTCATCACGGCTTTGCCCAGAAAGTAAACAGAAGCATGAATGAAGGTGAATCTACGTGTCCCAGGATAATGTTGCAGGATCCAATCTAAGTCACCGGGACCAGAGATTTAGTCTTCTGAGCTCTGGGACTCGTGCTGGAGCCCATCTGCAGGGAACTTCTGTTTAGCAGAGGAGTTTGAGGAGATCCAAACTCCTTGGTAGCCTCACATTGCAATGAACAAGGACATATTCAATTTCGCAGCTACTAAGATTGCTGGCCGAGCAGATACAAAAACAGCTGGGGAAAAGATTGAAGCCTGGGAAATGGGCCCTTCATCAATCAACAGGAGTGTTGATGTATCACCAGCTTATCAAGTACTTAGGAGGCGAAGGCTTGGCATCACAAGGAAACAACAGCCAATGACTTTAATAGCCAGCTATCAACACAACCCAATCAACATCTAAAAAGCGGCACACAGCCAGGCACCACATAAATGATATACACAAAATAGCCCATAGCACACATTTTGGTGAGAGACAAGTTCCCCGAAGATGGGCTGCAGCACAAGTCTGGAAGCTTGGAAGACAAAACCGCTGATCCTGGTGACCAACCCAGATTGGATCCTGCAGTCAGAAGCATGCTTCCTTATTCAAAGTTAATAATGGATCCGTTATATTTCTTCCATTGAGTGTTTGGTGAGAATCTCTTACATTTTAAAAAGCTACACCTATCTTTCCCTACAGCTACTATTTAGCTGCACATTTTTGCTTTCAGAGGCCCGAACATTTTACCTCATTGCCACCTAGCACCTCAGATTAGCTTGGAAACCCAAGTTTCTCCATTCAAGGACAAGAAATAAAGAAATCACAATTCAATCATTTGTTCAAAGTTGCATTTAATTGCTATTTACACCCATCTGTTTTGAAATCAAGTATATTTCATTACAGTAAATAGTACAGAATGAGGTAACAACCCTCATACCATTCCTTGTAAGGCAGCTGTAGTCGGATTCATAATGGATGGTTAACACAGCCAGCTAACGTTTTGCAGAAAGAACATGGTTTTAAAATGGTGAAAAGTTGTCATTGTGCATCACTTGGTTGAGCTCTTCCCATCCCCTCCCTTCCTTAAAGTACCAGGGTTGAATCTTAAATTACTGAAGATAAACTGGCTAAGATAGCTAAAATGAAACCTGCATCCTGTTTCATTCTTCTGAAAGCTTAAGATATATCCCACATGGACTGTTGTTATGCTGGCTTAGACAATGAAAGCAGCACTTGCTTGTTGTCATCAACATGTCCAGTATGCACCTTCTACTTTAACGGGGGTTAACAAACCTTGGCCCTTCCTTGCACATTACCGGTGTTGCTAGACAAATTTGCACCTTACAGCCAGATAGGACAGAGAAAACACAATCTGAACTACAGTTTTACACAGCTCCTGCCCTTCCGACCTGCGTATACACAGTAGTCCGAGATTACCAGAAGAAGAGAATATTTGTAGCTCAGAGTTGGGATGACGGGATCCCTGGTGCTCTGGATGGTTTTCTTGCAGATGTTTCATTACCCAGCTAGGTAACATCATCAGAAGTGAGAGGGCTTTTGCACTGATGACGTAACCTAGTTTGGTAATGAAATGTCTGCAAGAAAACAACCCAGCTCAGAGAGCGCCAAGGGCCCCACGCTCCCTAGATTATTCAAACCTTACCTAAACAAGGATGTACATTCTCCGCTTTCTCTCCTACAGCACCAGTGCAGGTAAACACACATTGGGCCAACACGGTAAGGGAGGGAATCGACCCCACTTCTGGCCAGTCCTGTAACATCCTGTCCCCTGATCATAAGAACAGCCTTCCCGGTTTGAACAGATCGGAGCAGGTGGCCTCAGGCTGGGGAAGATCACCATCTCTTTCCTCCTTAAAGATTGTAATCTACAGACCTTCTAGGAAATTGAGGGTGCCCAGGATTCAAAACCAATCCTCTTAACCCAACCGATCCATCTTTGCAGACCAGTCGAGAGGGGGAGGGGAAAAAAAAAAGAGGAAATGGTTCTGTGTGAGCATGCACGCTCGCGGCTCCATCTACACAAGTGGGTGGCGCTCGCATGCGTGAAGCTCTATTTGTGCAAGTGCCTGCCGTTTGTGCAAATGGAGCTGCGAACGCTCCCTTGCTGCTCATGCGGCCCAGTTCCGAATGGGCTGCGGCCTGAGAACCCCTCGCTCTAACACCTGGATACTTGTCTCCCGGGATCGTAGGAAGATGATTTAACACTGTAGACTTGAACATGTTCATCTGAACGTGGTTAGAAGACAAGGAGGAAGCTAACAGCGGATGGCACCAAAACAAGCTGGCATGCCAGCAGCGTCTGCGCCCAGAGGGTGGATTCCCGAGGAATCCAATGCTCGTTCTGCTCTGCCCCAAACAGGTCAGACAAGGCCACCCGTTCGAATTATCTCTTTATTCCTCAATGCAAACTCTACTGTACAATCAGCATTGATTCTTAGTGGAACTTTAAACATGGTTCAAGTCATCAAGATTGAATACTTAACATATGTTGTTAGCTTCAGCAGGTATTAACCCCAAGTTATTTCTTCTTTATAGAAGGATACAAAAATCTATATATAAAAAAAATCAAAATAGCAAAAAACCCCAAGATTATAATTAAAAAAGCAGAGATTGTATAAAATAAATCTCAATTACTATGGAAACCTTTTTTTTGTTTTTGTTTAAGACATTGTTAAAGAAAGCACTTAAATTTCTCCAATAGACATTTCCATATAGATGGTTCTGGTTTCTGATTTCATACAAGGGAATTCCCCCTCTTCGAAGTTGACGCAATAGCTATTATCTACAAGAAGGGCGGGAATCCAGTTGGGGAAATTGATTCTTTATACAAATAAATACAAGATCACCCAAATTGCATAGTGTGCGCGCTTACTGTCCCAAATCGTGATTCCAATTTTTTTTCACAGTTTAAAAGACCAAAAGGGGCACTTGAAACATTTAACCTCGGGGTGTCCAACTCTGGCAACTTTTAAAGACTTGTGGACTTCCCAGAATTCTGGGAGTTGAAGTCCACAAGTCTTAAAAGTTGCCAAGACTGGATACCCTTGGTCTAGCGGCCAATGACACCATTCCATCAAATATTCTGCTAATCCCTCAGCTGAGAGAGGTCTACATAAGCAACAGCACACAACATACGCAAGACAGTTGTAGCCAGCCACACAGGAGCCACCAAACACCAAAAGGTGAGCATCTTGCACCGCTCCGGATCCAGTTTGCCGGGGACTTGGGGACCCGCCTCCTCCAGAAGGACTACCTTCTTCCTGGTTCAAACAAGAGAAAGGGATGCCTCTAGAACCTGGAGCGATATTTCCAAGACTTGGCTATTTCCAGGTATACCAACTTCCAGCCCCGTCCCCCAGAATTCTTCTCAATGGTCATGCTGGCTGTGGAATTCTGGGAATTGGAAGTTCACACACCTGGAAATGGGCCAAGTTGGGAAACGCCTGCTCTCCAGAGCCACAGGGCTGGCTAAGAGCTGGGTTTTGCAAGTGATCCAGGAAAAAGCAAGCAAGCCGCTTTCCTGGGCCTGCTAAAACCCCCGTCCAGGCGATGGCAGTCTTCATGCGCCCGAGGCAGTCTTCATGCGCCCGAGGACCACCAGCTGGAGTTTCCCTCCCCTCTTCCCTTTCAGACCCTTCCCCTATTGTGCTACTATTCCTCTGCAAAAAGGAAAGAATGCCGTGATTAGTTAGTTGACAGGACACCCCATACACTAAATCCAATGCAGGTGCGCATGGTAGGAGGAGCAGTGGAAGACCCTTGACCTAGCTCACACCCTCCATCCAGAAATGTCTCACTATTCACACGACATTGATTGACGCTTTGGGGGATGGGGAAGGGTCTTATTTTGAAGGGGCCCCATGCGAAACCTACGAGATTCTCTTCATCCGCAGGAATTAAGTCTCATGTTCTAGAACCAGGGCCCCCAAGCTCGGCCACTTTTAAGGCTTGGGGGACTTCAACTCCCAGAATCCCTCAGCCTTGTTGGCTGGGGAATTCTGGGAGTTGGAAGTCCTCCCCCCCCCCCCAAGTCTTAAAAGCGGCCAGGTTTGGAGAGCCACTTTTAAGGCTTGTGGATTTCAAGTCCCAGAATTCACTAGCCAGTCATGATGGCTGGGGAATTCTAGGAGTTGGAAGTCCACCAAGTCTTAAAAGCGGCCAAGTTTGGAGACCCCTTGTTCTAGAACCTGGACGGACTCCAGAGCTACCAAAAAGAGAATCATCACCACCCCTTTTTGATGGGTCTCCCATTCCCAGGACTGTCCTTAATTTTGCTCCTGGAGTGGGGAAGCCAAGGTAAGACAACTCTTAACACTCGGCAGAGGTGACTGGAGCCAGGCCGTGCTCACCAATCCCGCCTTCCCCTCAACATGCCCCCCCCCGCCTTCTAGAACGGCTTGGATACGAGGTGTGGAAATACAGTTGGGGAGAAGAATGCACAAAAGAGATTCTGGCTAGATTCAAATAAAAATATAGTTATGGCTCAGATCCTATGGCTCAAGGAGAGAAGCATAACAAAGCACCACAAAAAAACAACCCTCTTTCTAAGAAGCCACGGTTGCAGACCAGGTTGAACAAGCAGCCGGGGGTGGGGGTAGGGGGGAAACCCGCGAGCAAAGAGGATGCGCACCCTGTCCCAACAATTCACACTCACCCACACTCTAGAGCAGGGGTCGGCAACCTCGGCTCTTTTATGACTCGTGGACTTCAACTCCCAGAATTCCTGAGCCAGCTGGCTCAGGAATTCTGGGAGTTGAAGTCCACGAGTCATAAAAGAGCCGAGGTTGCCGACCCCTGCTCTAGAGCAAAGCTCCGCAGACTAAAATTAACCCTTTCACCAGCTGTAGCCATGGAAATGCTTTCTTTTAAGGCAGGAAGTATTTGAAGTTAAGGTACAAGTTACCTTTATTTCACTCTATACCCTGTTAGGGTAACAGTCATCTGTATACAGGCTTCCTCGTTTTCTTCAGTATGGATCGCAGAAACATAAATAGTAAATCCTCTTTAAACGTTTCCTAAAAGTAAGTTGCAAAAGTTCTCTGGAAGACATTCATCGAAGGCCATCGTAATACTTTTGTGTGTGTGTGTGTGTGTGTGTGTGTTTCCCAAATACAATCAACGGACGGCTTGCCCCAGCAGACAAGTTACACGGTCATCCGTCACAGAGATGCGCAATGGAACAAATACTGGGTAAAATAATCTGATCTGAGCATTACAAATAGGCTGCAACACCAACAAAAATGTGCAGGTTTTTTTTTTAAAAAAATGATAGCCACCGGCTACAACTTTTAAGTTTAAGCCTTCCTCGGCAGGTGCCAGGGTCTTGAGCAAACGATATAACTATGATCAAACAGAAACGAAGTTTCTGCCAGTCATATATCTGTTCAGACTGATGAGAATATAGGACAAGACACCTGGAATTCAACACAGCCACAAACTCCAGACCAGCAGGGCAAAACTGAGCAATGGGGTGGGGTGGGGAAACAACTTCACGAAGACCTCAGATTAAAACACGGGACTTCCGCACGAGCCAAGGTTTTAACACAGCCAACAGCCTGATGGGGATCTTTTTAAAAACGAAACGATACAAAGACAAAACAAAAGGAGCATTTAAACAAGATGAAGAGGGTAAACCCTTACCCTACCAATCTTGGCAACGTAATTAACAGTGATTTATTATCATTATTTTTTTTACAAAAACCATTATTTCAAATATAATAAGAAATGTTAAGTCTGCTAGCTTGTTCTCTCTTTGCTGCGGGAGATCAATCATTCCGCAATGTTCCAACTGTGGGATATTTTTGTCATAATGAGCCCCTTCTAAAAGGGGAGGGAAAAGAAAAACTAGTTGAAAAATATAGATTTTATATATATATATATATATATATATATATATATATATATATATATATATATATATATATATATATATATATATATATATATATATATATATATATATATATATATTTGTTTTCTGAGGTTTTCGCGGGTGCCTGTATGTGGATCCTTGGTTTTTCGGGTTTTTCCCCGCGTAGAATTAAAGGTGTAGGCGCAACGTTTCGACGGAATCCCATCCGTCATCATCAGGCTTCTGCTTCCTTCTTCTTCCTCCCAGAAGAAGGAAGCAGAAGCCTGATGATGACGGATGGGATTCCGTCGAAACGTTGCGCCTACACCTTTAATTCTACGCGGGGAAAAACCCGAAAAACCAAGGATCCATATATATATATATATATATATATATATATATATATATATACACATACATACATACATACACACATACATACATATATATATTTCTTTAAAAAATTGTTTAGATTGTTTTTTTGCACGTGGAATCCTAATGGCTGGAGTTAAGCCTCAGACCTCCGATAATTCTTAAAAATTGCAGGAAGCCACCTGAAGGAACTTGGTGAGATTAAATCCTCAGGTATAAAAGGCCCAGGCTGGCATTCTGCACTTTTGCCTGGGGGCACGGACTTTCCCGGGGGGCACAGTCATGCAGGAGAACCAGTCTACTCTCCATCCTGTTAGCTTCAAGCGATTGACTTGGGGGGAAAAAAAACTTTGATAAAAGCAGAAAAGATACCACGCTGCGTATCGGTTAGCTGCTGTGCCTAAGTTGTATAATACCATTTTTTTAATTTTTTTTTTTTTTGCTTATGTCCTGTCTTTATGCACCATTGATTCAAAGGAGGGAATGAGGAGGTGGGGAGAAAGAGAAAGGAGGGAGGGGGAAATCCTTTTTTTTCCCTTTTTCCCATTCTTCTTTTCCAGTCCATTATTCTGTGCAACGACTAACTTGATACCCATCGCAGGGGGGGGGGGGGAGCCATGAGAGGCCTCGTATTTTGGCAGGAGGAGGGCTGTGAGGCACGGCTGCCCTTGCAGAGCGCTGTCCTTTGTCCTCTGCTGTCGCTCAAGCGGGTTCAGGGGAAGGATTGCGGCCGTAGATGACGTCATAGATTCATGCGCAAGTGCTCTGGCCGTTTGGATATGATGGGGAAGGCTTGCTTTTTGTACGGCCCGGTGTTGGGCTGCCGGATCGGAAGCGGAGCTGAGGCTTCCCCGCAGACTGTTACATCCATATGTTCGATCCCACCTGTCTCCATGGGGTACTCCACGGGCGGCTGAGGATTGGCCACGCCGGAGGAACCGCCTCGTCCCCAGAAGTCCCCTGGAGAGAACTTGACAGGGCTTTGGAAGAGAAGAAGCAGCCATTAAAAAGTGTTTTAGGTTTTTTTTATATCTATCTGTCTATCTATATTTTTATCTATCATCTATATCAATCATATATATATTTATCTATATCAATCTAAATCTATCTAATCTATCTATATCAATCATCTGTCTGTCTGTCTATCTATCTATCTATCTATCTATCTATCTATCTATCTATCTATCTATCTATGTCTGCCTATCTATTTATATCAATCAATCATCTATATCTGTTTATCTACCTGTGTATCTATCATCTATATCAATCATCTGTTTATCTAAATCAATCATATCTATTTGTCTGCCTATCTATCATCTATCTATATCAATCATATCTATCTCTCATCTACCTATCATCTATCTATATCAATCTATATCAATCAATTTATATTTGTTTATCTATCAACTACATCAACCATCTATATCTGTTTATATCACTCAATCATCTATATCATCTATCAATCTATCTATATCAATCATATCAATCAATCAATCTTGTAGACTTCAACTCCCAGAATTCCTCAGCCAGCCATACTGGATGGGGAATTCTGGGAGTTGAGGTCCACAAGTCTTAACATTGCCAAGGTTGGAGACCCCTATGCTAAACCAAGCATTTTAGAGGCAAAAGGTCAAATCACTTTGCACATAAGCTCAATAGCTGCGTCTACGCTGCAACTTAAGCCAAAATGTGCCGACTAACCGTGTTTCCCCCAAAATAAGACCTGGTCTTTTTTTTTGCCTCCAAAAGAGACACCAGGTCTTATCTTTGAGCAGTGCGTGTATCTTTTCCACTCACCTCACTGAGGTGGCACTGACAGCCCCGCCCAGTCGGCCCACTTCTTCTGTGGCTGAAGGAAATGCCTCTGCAGCCGAGAACCGAGCTACGGATTGAATCCATAGCTTGGTTCTCGGCTGCACAGGCCTTCCAGAAAGGCTTCCGAGTACGAAATGCAGGCCGGAACTCCATTCTCAGCTGTAGAATGAAGCTTTTCCTTTGGCTGCAGAAGAAGCGGACTGGCGAGGCAAGTGTCAATCCATGGGAGGCGTGGCTGCAATGGTAAGCTCCACCCCCCCCACCCCAGCTTGATTTTTTTAGGCATGCGCCTCACCCCAAAAGTAGGGCTTATTATCGGGGTAGGTCTTACTTTCAGGGAAACACCTTATGTGTAACTTAACAGCGAGGCCAGCCATTCAGAAGTTCTGTGCTTACTTGCATGCACCCATTTTCCAACCTGGAGATCCCAAGGGCCATCCACTGCAAAGAACTCCTTTCTTTTATGGAACTGAGAGGATTGTGCGGAATCACGTTTGCAAATCTTTGCATGAAAACCCGACATTCAACACGCAACAAAGATTCCGAAGCTTTTATGAGGAGCGCACACATACTACCACTTACAAAACAGCCAACAACGGGAAAAGACAAATACCTGATGGGGGTCCGAGGACTGCCAATGAATCGGCGAGGTGACCGAATTTTTGGTTCAAAGGAAAACTTCTCTTTTACGCTTTCAAGTACGGATGGAGCCACATACGTGAAACCCTGCAAGGGGAGGGAGGGGGAGGAGGGGGTGAGAAATAAGGGTGGCCAGCAACCATCCCCACCAAGGAGAGTTCCAGTGAGGGAACTGCATTGTGATGAAACCAAAACAAGCCATGAATGAACCAACCCATCAACTTTGCAGTGAGAACCAACATACAGGTATGAGCACCCAAGATTGCCTAACTCGAGCTGATACGTTGGGCCAGCTCTGGAGAGGAAGCTTCTTCCCTGTTGGTTGCCTTCAGACTTCCCTTATGTGTACACACACACACACAGTGTCCACTTATTAACTTGGAAACTGGAATCCAGATCACTGTCTCTTTTCTAGGACATGCCATTTGGTCTATCCCGCTGCAAAGAGTGCACTTTCCCACTGAGCTGGGACTCATTCCTATCATCTTGTATCCTACTGTCTTACCAGGTTAGCAATAGCAACAACACTTAAGACTTATTATACCGCTCAACAGTGCTTTACAGCCTTCTCTAAGCGGTTTGTAGAATCAGGATCTTGCCCCCCAACTATCTGGGTCCTCATTTTACCGACCTCGGAAGGATGGAAGGCTGAGACAACCTTGAGCTGGTCAGGATCGAACTGCTGGCAGTTGGCAGGATTAGCCTGCAATACCGCATTCTAACCACTGTGCCACCATGAGAAGGAGGGAAGGAAGGAAAGGAGAAGAGGCAGAGAGAAGGGAGGAGGAAGGGAAGGAGAAAAAGGGAGGGAAGGAAAAAAAGGAAGGAAGTACTAGCAATAGCCCTTAGACTTATATACCGCTTGACAGTGCTTTTCAGTCCTCTCTAAAGTGGTTTACAGAGTCAGCCTATGGCCCCCAACCATCTGGCTCCTCATTTTACCAACCTCTGAAGGATAGAAGGCTGAGACAACCTTGAGCTGGTCAGGATCGAACTGCTGGCAGATGGCAGAATCAGCCTGCAATACCGCATTCTGACCACTGCACCACCATGAGAAGGAAGGAAGGAAAGGAGGAAGGAGCAAGGGAAGGGAGAGAAGGAAGAAGGGTAGGAGAAAAGGGAGGAAGAGAAAGAAGGAAAGGAAGGAAGGAAGCACTAGCACTTAGACTTATATACCGCTTCACAGTGCTTTACAGCCCTAAGCAGTTCGCAGTCAGCCTATGGCCCCCAACAATCTGGGCCCTCATTTTACCGACCTCGGAAGGATGTGAGCCGGTCAGGATCAAACTCCTGGTGGTGGGCAGAGTCAGCCTTCAGTACTGCATTCTAGCCAATGCGCCACCACAGCTCCTAGTAGTAGTAGTAGTAGTAGTAGTAGTAGTAGGTAGTCCTCAACTTATGACTATTTGTTTGGCAACCATTTGAAATTACAATGGTGCTGAAAAATGGACTTGCTTTGCCTGAAGGTAAACCCGTTGCAGGGCCTTGGGATCAGGTGACTCAATTTGAGGTGCTTGGCGTCTGTACTGCAATTCCACCCACCTATCCATCTCTTTCCTGATTTATGTTGATGAGTGCCACTGTGCAGGGCAGCCAAAAGCGCATGGATTGGAGGAGGACAGGCAGATGAGGAGAACAGCAGCACCCCTGGGGGTCATAAGCCCTACTGAGACAGCTGGGGGAGTGGAGGCTTTGTGCTGCAGGTGGCTTTGTGCTGCACTGCAGTGTCCTTCCAACTCACACGTGGCCTGCACCAGACTCCAGAGCCTCCCCTTGGGACTCCTTCGGCTTAGCAACCGTGACTCTCAATTAACCATGGCAACGGGGAGTGCCAGATTGTAGTCACTAAGCAACGGAATCATGTGACATTTCCCTTTCCAACAGGTGTGTCCAACCTGCAAGACCAAGGACGGCATGTGGCCCTACAACAGAGGGAAAGGGAGGAGCAGGGAAATGTGCATGCCTGCACGCGCATGCACAAACGGGCATGCGCAGGGTGGCAGTGCTAGCAGGCCACATGCAAGTGGGCCTCTAGCGAACATGTGCCAACAGGCCGCTAGCACCCGCATGATCCTGGCGGCAGCGCTAGCACTTCCATGCATGCGGAAAGAGGGCCACTAGGTGCCCACGTGGCAGCACTAGCATGAGTGCACGCACATGCACGCACTCACCAGCCATTCCCGCAGCCCACAGGTTGGAGGCCCCTGCCTTACAAGTGTTGTTACTTGCGAAGTCGTGTCCGACCCATCGTGACCCCATGGACAGGCCTTCCTGTCCTCTTACCATCTTCTGGAGTCCACGTAAGCTCACGCCTACTGCTTCAGTGACTCCATCCAGCCACCTCATTCTCTGTCGTCCCCTTCTTCTCTTGCCCTCCACCTTTCCCAGCATTAGGCTCTTCTCCAGTGAGCCCTTCCTTCTCATTAGGTGGCCAAAGTATTTGACTTTCCACTTCAGGATCTGGCCTTCTAAAGAGCAGTCAGGGTTGATCTCCTCTAGGAGTCTTCTCCAGCACCATAGTTCAAAGGCTTCAATAATATCCTAAACAATTTCTCTTCACTCAGTGCAGCCAAGGCAAGGCAAAAGATTGGGCCTGCCTGCTTTACAGCCTAATTTCTCCACAATGGAAATTTCGGTCCGAATTGTGGTCGTAAGTCGAGGACTACCTAAGCAGGGACTGAACTGGGGAAGTGGCTTGAGAGTTTTCACATTCATCCTTCCATAAATCCAGGGCTGGCAGCAAGCAGCAGCAAGGAGGAGGGAAAGGAAGAGTGAGGAAGCCGAGGTAGGTGAAAAGGCAGATGAATAATCTCGCTTCCTTTTCACGCAGAGAGAACATTGGAGAATGTGAACCAGGGAGCAAGCAAGCCTGTTTGCTTTGGATGTGTCAGGATTCATCCTCAAATGGCCCAAGGGTGCTTGTCCCAAAAGTCAACTGGATCTCCTTCGGGTTCTCCCCCCACCCCCGCCTTGAAAACGTTTCACTTCTCATCCCAGTTTGAAAAAGAATCTTCTTGGATGAAAAGCGAAACATTTTTAAGGTGGGGGAAAAAAAACACCCCAAGAAAGTCCAGTTTGGGGGTGGGGGGGAAAGCACCTTTGGGACAAGCGTGACCTGGAAGATGGAGAATCTCCGCAGGCATCCGTCCACAAACTTACTTACCAAGAAAACTTGGTTGGCACTTTCGCTGAGGGTCGAGTCATCCGGGCTATCGACGGGAGTCTGACGTGTAAATTTTGCATCAAATTGGCTCACGTCTTCTTCGGATTGCTTTGCAAAAAAACAAAAGTTGAGGAAGGTTTTTGGTGTTTTTTTTTTAAAAATAGTTTTAACAGATAAGCACAACAGCCTTAGCGGAAGACAAAAAAGCTTCTGGACGGAGGGAAGGTTCCGTAGATGTACCACCCGGAGTCCTGCTGCTGCCGCCACTGGAGGATCCCGTTTCGGACAACTAGGATGAGAAACGAAGGCAAAGGGGAAGGGGGCAGGGCGTCACGGATCAAAGGAAAGGAGGATTGAGCAGAGATGCCTTCAAAGGCAAGACCTCCCTTCCCAAAAACACCACCATCGTTAGGTACACTTCCGAGCTCTTGTGAAGTCTGAATTGCTGTAATTATGCAGGAAAATACATACAGGTGAATCCTTGACTTATCACCCACATTTGTGACTCAACCGTTCGGTTCTTGCTTACGCAGGCAGCCCTCAACAACCAGGACCCCATTTTTTCACTGCTAAGCAAGGCGGCTGCTAAGCCAATCGGGCCCAATTTTACGACCTTGCTGGCCACGGCCGTTAAGCAAATCGCCGCAGCTATTACAAAAAAAACCACCGAGCGAAATCTGTCTTCTCCCGCGGACTCTGCTTATCGGAATCTGGCTGGGAAGTTGCCAATGGGGACCACGTGACCCCGGGGTGTCGCAACCGTTGTAAACATACTTGCCGGTTGCCCAGCGCCCAAATTTCGGACACGGGATCGTGGGGAGGCTGTGACTGTCGTTAAGCGCGAGGACCAGTTTGCATATGTCGTGGGGTTTTTTTCAGCGACGTTGCGATTTTGAAGGGTGGCTAAAGAAGTGGCTGTTAAGTCGAAGACTACTTGTACGGCTGTATATACTCTACTTTTTGATATAATTTACCGCTTTCCCAATTCTGGGTGCGTTCGGCTGAATGGGACCGCAACTCCAGAATTCCTAGCTGACAGGACTGAAGAATTCAGCAGGTGGCAATTCCAACACACCTGGAAAAGGCCAAGATGAAGAAGACACCTGTACAGGGAACCCCTCGACTTACGACCACAACGGAGCCCAAAATTTCTGCAGCTAAGCGAGACAGTTGTGAAGCGTTCGCTCCATTTTACCAACTTTCTTGCCACAGTCGCTAAGCGCATCACCGCAGTTGTTACTGCGTTAGTCACACGTTTGTTAGGTGAATCTGGCTTCCCCATTGATTTTGACTTGTCAGAAGGTCGCAAAAGGGGATCGTGTGACCCCGGGACGCTGCAACCGTCGTTAAGTAGGACTCAGTTGCCAAGCGGCCAAATTTTCATCGTGCAACTATGGGGGATGCTGCAACGGTCGCCAAGTGTGAGAAACGATTGTTAAGTCATTTTTTTTCAGAGCCCTTTTAATTTCAAACCATCACTAAAGGGATAGTCGTAAGTCGAGGACTACCTGTACTGGCCAGATGCTTCTCTGAGCTCCAGTTTATGGAAATGGCTCAATTATCCATTCTGTAACCCAATAGTTTCTGGCAAGCCCGGTCTTTGGCTGGCAGCAACAAATTTTTTTGCCTTCCTCTGAAGTGCAGCAGCCACTTTAAAATTGGGGGATGCATTTGAGCCCGAATTTAAAACTGAGGGGAATTCCCTTGCAAAGAAAGTGGGACACAGCTCTAAATACTGGAAAGATGGGGCCACAAAACATGCCTGGGTTGGGAATGGCACACCCTGATCCCAAAATTTGGCTTATCTGGCTGGTTGTGCCTCAAGATCACAAGCATGTATCCAAATTACATACCAATAAGGGTTTAAAAGGTGGTTCCACCTTCCGAGCTAGCAGTTCTTCCCAACTGATGTGTCTGAAGAAGGGATGACCCTAAAAAAAAGGGGGAAAAAAAGAGTGTGTGTGTGTGTGTGTGTTATAAGTCAGTTCCCAATCAAAGAGAGCAGAACATGCCAAATGACCAGTGTTTGGATTAGACCAGAATATAAACTGAAGCACACAAGTCTACAGCTCTCATTCAGAAGAGGAAATGGAAGAGCGCGCGTAAAAAAATAAAAACTGGGCAAAATTATAGCTGTTCCGTTAGAACAGGGGTAGGCGACCTTCCTGGTGGCTCAGGAATTCTGGGAGTTGAAGTCCACGAGTCATAAAAGAGCCAAGGTTGCCTACCCCTGCGTTCGATGAACTAAGCCAATGTCTCTCAACCTCGACAAACCCTTTCAGATATGTGGACTTCAACTCCCAGAATTCCCCAGCCAGGCATACTGGCTGAGGAATTCTGGGACTTTGAAGTCCACAATCTGAAAGGGGTTGCCGAAGTTGAGAGATATTGATCTAAGACAGGGATCTTCAAATTTGGCCCTTTGATGACTTGTGGACTTCAGCTCCCAGAATTCCCTAGCCAGGCATACTGGCTGAGGAATTCTGGGACTTTGAAGTCCACAATCTGAAAGGGGTTGCCGAAGTTGAGAGATATTGTTCAAAGACAGGGATCTTCAAACGTGGCCCTTTGATGACTTGTGGACTTCAACTCCCAGAATTCCCCAGCCAGGCATACTGGCTGAGGAATTCTAGGACTTTGAAGTCCACAATCTGAAAGGGGTTGCCGAAGTTGAGAGATATTGATCTAAGACAGGGATCTTCAAACTTGACCCTTTGATGACTTGTGGACTTCAACTCCCAGAATTCCTCAGCCAGGCACGCGTGCCTAGCTGAGGAATTCTGGGAGTTGAAGTCCACAAGTCATCAAAGGGCCACGTTTCAAGACCCCTGATCTAAATTGTTGCTTCAAAATTGCTTATTTAGGAGAGAGGTGATAGGACAGTGATGCTGAACTTATGACACAACTGTCAAAAGGTGACATGCCATGACGTTTTTAGTTGACACCCTAGTGTACACCAACACATTTGACATTTGTAACCAGACCAGCTGGCATCCTTTCTACCCTCTCCCCAGCCTTCCCCTCGTCCAAGAAAAGGCAAGAGAGTAGATCAAATGGCTTCATGGCTTCCCAATTTTTTTTTAAAAAATGTTATTATCAGTTTGAGTTGCAAAGCAGACTGGCTTTACAGCTCCCCAAAAGTGAACCCAAAGCTCCTTGCTCAGATCCAAGACGTTCTAGCTCACGAAGCAATCCTTCTCTGAAAATTATTTTACAGGTCAGAGGAGAAGGGAGTACATTTTCCAACAAAATCACAACACTGCGTACCTGAACTTCTCCAGCGTCTCCAGGACCAGCGCCTAGACGTGAGGCAGCATTTCTCTTTAGCAGCTGAAGAGGAGAAACAGATGTTTGAAACCAAATGGACTTTTCTTTTAGAAAAAGTTATTTTATAGCTGCCAGCTCTGCCCCAACTTGGTCTTTTAAAGTGAAAAAAGACCCTCAACGCCATGTGCTGTGAAAGGTATACTTTACTAAAGGCCAACTGGATTACAGTACTGCATCCAGTTTTGGTCACCAGGATGTAAAAAAGATGTTGAGGCTCTGGAAAGACTACAGAGAAGAGTAACAAAGATGATCTGGAGGCTAAAACATACAGGGAACGGTTGCTGGAATTGGGTATGTCTAGTTTAATGAAGAGAAGGATGAGGGGGGGACATGATAGCATTCTTCCAGTATCTCAGGGGCTGCCCCAAAGAAGAGGGAGTCAAGCTACTCTCCAAAGCGCCTGAAGGCAGGACAAGAAGCCACGGATGGAAACCAATCAAGGGGAGAAGCAACCTAGAACTAAGGAGAAACTTCCTGACAGTTAGAACAATTAACCAGTGGAACCACCTGCCTCCAGAAGCGGTGAATGCTCCAACACTGGAGGTTCTTAAGAAGAGATTGTGTAGCCATTTGTCTGAAATGTTATAGGGTTTTTTGCTTGAGCAGGGGGTTGGACTAGAAGACTTCCAAGGTCCCTTCCATCTTCTCCATCATCATCATCATCATATTATTATTATTATTATTATTATTATTATTATTATTATTATTATTATTATTATTATTATTATTATTATTATTATATTAGTAGTAGTAGTAGTAGTAGTAGCAGCAGCAGCAGTATATAGCAAATCCAGAATTGAGGCTTGCGTGCCAAAATTTCCCAGTTAACAATTTTCTCCCTTGCTCCCTTCCCACTGTCGGTGTTTCATTGTCCAATCATATTCTAATAGATTAGAGATTAGATTAATCTTTATTGTCATTTTTTCCCCTGTGGGCACAACAGCACACATTAAAAATGAAATTTAGTTGCTTGGGCACCAACTCATTTGACGGCCATATTACTTAACAAACAGAAAATTTGTCCTTAATTCTGGTCATCCGTCGAGGACTGCCTGTCACTGAGCTACAGAAACGTTGCAGATTTGAAAAACTGCTATATGAATTTATACTTGAGCCAATCTCTGGGATTCCTACTGTAAGAGTCTCACCTTTTTAAGCAGATCTCTGGCTTCTTGTGTGAGGTAGGGAGGCAAATTCAGTTTACACTTGAGAATCTTGTCAATTGTTTTCTTTCGGTTCTCCCCAGTAAAAGGGGGCTGAAAAAGAGAAGAGGCAGGAGAGGCCGTGAGAAAAGTGCACCACATAATGTAATGTCCACAAAATTCTGCTCGTACTTCCTGGCTTTTAAACAGGCCTGTAAAAACTGATTTCCATTATAAAATGGGTTTGATCTACAATCCTGGCTGTCTAAGAAAGGGCTTTTCAACCTTTTCACCTATTGTACCACTTTTAGGATATGGCAACATCCGAGTACCACCAGTCTCCTAGCAAGGTGTCAAAAACTTGATGACCCCACCCCCCCACCCAAAAAAAGGAAAAAAGTGATGAAGTGCAGGTAGTCCTCGACTTACAACAGTTTGCTTAGTGACTGTTCGAAGTTGCAATGGCACTGAAAAAGTGCCTCCCCACAAGCCACAGCCGAGCAAGGCGCCTGCCAGGTGCCAATGTATCACAGGTGGTACCTGTACCTGCAGGCGCCAGGTTGAAAAGCCCTGGTCTAAGAAGTCAAAATAGAAGATTCTAGGTTCGACTCCTGGCTGGCTCGCCAAAATTGCTATGCAGGTTCTGAGGTTTTGCTTGATAAAAAAAATACAGGAAACCAGAAGTTGCCTTCAAGCGTTACATTTTTATTCAGCTGAACAAAGACGGGCTTCTCTAAAAATGAGAAAAAGCCCCAAGTATCAGAAAAGCCTCATTTTTATACTTTGATTACAGAAGCAATTCACGCAGCAAAGCTCACCCACATAAAAGACTTTGCCCTTTAAGGCTGACACACTGTAGATAAGGAGGAAGAAAGCAGAAGTAGCTAAAAATGTTTTCTTTTGGGTGTTCCCCCAAGACGCCCTATGTTCCCAGTTGGGTTAGGATATTGGGTGTTTCCTTTGCTGTCCTTTTATGACCTTGCATTCATGGTTCTCCAAGTGGCCAGAGATAACGAGGCCATCTGCACGTATTCACAAGTGATACTGTCCCCTAAGTCCGGGTCAACAGGAACGAATGTCTCATAGGTGCTTTTTCAAAAGGCAACTGGGCTTTATTTTTCCTTCAGAAAGTTTCTCTTCTCATCCCAGAAGCTTCATCGGTTCTGGCAGATTGGGGATGGAAGGCTTAATTCTGCCCGTCCTTTCAGAACTTAGCCTTCCATCTCCCCCATCCTCCTGCCAGAACCGATGAAGCTTCTGGGATGAGAAGCGAAACATCTTCAAGGAAAAACAAAGGAAGAAAGTCCGGTTGCCTTTGGGGAAAGCACCTTTGGAGACAACCATGACTTGGATGACTGGGAATCTCCACGGACATGGGTGAGACACGGCAGAGATTTTGATCACGGTCACAACCGCTATCTTGACTTTTTGATAGGCACGCAGCCCGGACACCCTGTCTACAACGTCGGCGGTAAGCGCATTAAGGAATCGGTGCTATTCCTGGACTGCAAACCCAACAGGAAAAGCACCGCAAACTTGCTGCCAACCCAAAGTTCGTATGATTTGGGTGAGAAATTCAGCCCAGCCGGTGGAAGCGAATTTCCCTCCCAACAAACCTGTTGCGTCCAGCTGTTAAGTACTAGGTTTGCCAGTTTCTGGCAAAAAGTACTATGAATCAATATAAATGGAACTGGCATGTCATTCCCAAGAAGCAGAGTAAAATACAGATAGTCCTTGACTTATAATCGGTTATTTAACAACCACTTGAAGTTATGATTTGATTTTAAAAAATAGCTACAGGTAATCTGTCCTCAAAGTTACAATTGTGGCCCTCCCCCCGTCACATGATTGCATTTCAGGCGCCAGGGAACCAGCTCGCATTTATGACTGGTTGCAGCATGTGAGGGTCTGTGACTGATTTTTTTTTTTTGCCAGTTTCTGGCAAAAAGAAAAAAAAAACCCAACAACCTCCTGCTGTTTGGATGAATGGATTCTCTTAAAGACCATGTGATTTCGCAGTGACTCACTTTACTGCCATCATAAAAAGGCTTAAAATAGAATCCGGTCATGTGGTGCCTTGACTTATGAGAAAACAACTTAAAAATCAGTATTCCAGGCTCCCCTGTGGTTGCAAGTCAAGGACAACCTACAGGGCAGGTTCACAATCATTTTTTTCTGAATAAACCAGAATATAAATGAGAGAAATTATCCCCAACCCCCAAAACAGAAAAATCTAACACACATGCTTAGCAACGGGCAGGTAAAACCACATGGCAAATTCTTTAAAGGCATGAAACATGTTCCAAAACGAATCAAATTAAAACAAAACATGCAGCTTGTAAGTGTGCACCTACTGCTCCAGTCAGCATGTCATACATTAATGCCCCCAAACTCCACCAGTCCACCGCACGGTTGTGCCCACTCCTCATCAAAATTTCAGGGGCCCTAAAAAAAAAAAAAGACATCAAATACAAATAGCAAGGATCAGCACGACAGATCACCGCATCAGAACAGGTAATGATCAGAGTTAAAAATCCTGCGCAGAGCACCTGCAGCCACTGGGAGTTTCCGTAACAGCCACTCGCCTGCGGTGAATAACTATTGCTCCAGGTGACCAGCTTTGCCAATTCACTATACGTAGATTCATTAGTGACAGCTTCTTGTAAAACAGGGGGGGTCACTGCCGGACCGTGGGCCGGTTGCATCACACAGAGGCCTTGCCCCCCCCCCCAGCTCTGGCAATGCAAAAAAAAAAGGACGTGATACGTCGCGACACATCACGTGTCACGGCAAGTTTGACACCTGTGTTGTAAAACATCAAGCTGAGCTGACAAGAGTTCCTGAACTTTAAAAAAGAGAGGCAAAGGTATAGGATAGGCAGCACCTGGCTCAACAGTACTGCCTGTGAGAGGGATCTAGGTGTCCTGGTGGACCCTCACTTGAGCCAGCCATGTGCTTTACCTGCCCCCCAAACAACAATGCAATCCTAGGCTGCATCGACAGAGGGATGGCGTCAAGATCACGAGAGGTGATTTACTGCACTAGCAAGGCCACGTTTGGGATATGTGCCCAGTTCTGGTCACCACAATATAAAAAAGATGCTGAGGCTCCTAGAAAGAGTGCAGAGAAGAGCAACAAAGATGCTCTGGCTGAGGAATTCTGGGAGTTGAAGTCCACAAGTCACAAAAGGGCCAAGTTGGAAGACCCCTGGGCTAGTCTTATCAAACAGAAGGATTGGAGGACATGACAACTGTCTTCCATAGAGGGGATTGACTTATTGTCCAAAGCACCTGAGGGCAGGACAAGAAGCAATGGGTGGAAGCTTGCCAGAGGGAGATCCAACCGGGAAATAAGGAGGAATTTCCTGACAGGGAGAAGAATTAATCAGTGGAATAGCTTCCTCCTTCAGAAACTGAACTGGATCGTAACTCCCTTTTTACAGGTAAGTTGTAACTCTGATCGCTAAGCTGCCGGTTGTGAGCCGAGGACCACCTGTAGCAAAATATACTATATCTCTTTCAATTGATAGCACATGAAAACCTTGACACTTATTGCGACGCTGACGAAATCTCAGTGGTATGTGCAGGGTGACACTTGTCTTCCAAAATTCAAGAGGCCAATGGAGAAACATGCTTCCAATCCTTACAGCTCAGACATCTTATCAAAGCTAGCATCTTCTTAAAGCATTAAACAGCGTGACTCCGGTAATTAGATAATGCTAAGTCCTATTTCAAGCCCACCCTTTGACGTGGAAAGGCACTAAGTGACACTAACTGTGAGTCCATTCTACCTCATAGGATTGTTGTTGAGGAGGAAAATTAAAGGAACGAGTGCTTAGATACCCCATCACTTATCTCCCATCTAGCCGGGATAGGGAGTGGAGTAATTTGGGAGTGGGAGAGGACTGGGAGGCTCAGAGCATTTGAGCCCAAGCCTACACTAGGCCTCCAAGGGAGGCACCTTGGAGGGTCATCTAGTCCAACCTCCTGCCCAGGCAGAAAACCCTATACCATTTCAGACAAATGGCTGTCCAGTCTCTTCTTAAAAACTTCCAGTGTTGGAGCATTCACAGCTTCTGAAGGCAGGTTGTTCCACTGGTTAATTGTTCTAACTGTCAGGAAGTTTCTCCTTAGTTCTAGGTTGCTTCTCTCCTTGACTAGTTTCCATCCGTTGCTTCTTGTCCTGCTTTCAGGTGCTTTGGAGAATAGCTTGACTCCCTCTTCTTTGGGGCAGCCCCTGAGATACTGGAACACTGCTATCATGTCCCCCCTTCGTCCTTCTCTTCATTAAACTAGACATACCGAATTCCAGCAGCCATTCCTTGTATGTTTTAGCCTCCAGTCCCCTGTTTAATGATTCACTGGGAATGGGGGAGTCCTTAGGTTTGGCCCTTCACTCAATGACCATTGTGACCTGCGACAAGTAATGGGCAGGCTCCGTGACTGTTGTAAGTCAAGGACTACCTGTGTGGTGTATGCTGCCTTGATCTTGATATAAATCCAGTAGCTAAATGAAAAAATATAAAGGATCCCATCAGGACGTTTTAAAAGGTGAGTCTTTTTTTGAGAGAAAATACATTATTTAGATTATATTGACAAGAGTCCTGCTTGCTAAAGAATCACTTTCATCAGCCTGGTCTCCTTAGATTTGGCGAGGTCATTTTGATTCGAGGTTACAGTAATTTAGCTCCAACACATGTAAATGGAGAGAAATCTTTTCATCTTCTCAAGAAATCCTGGTGCGTGCGTGCGTGTGTGCGTGTGTGTGTTTGTGACTCCTCTCCTAATTTAAACTGGAAACATTCATGGGTTGCTCTGACCACTAGGCAGGTTAATCTAAAGAGGGAAAAATAAATACTTCTCTTTGACCATCGTTATTAACACTTTTCTGTCGTCAGTTGGACTCACATGTATTCTATTGTTCCACAGAACGTATGTGTGACTGTTCCATCATGAATGGATTCTTTACACAGTCCAAAATCCGTCAGTTTAACGTGACCTGGGGAGGGGGGGAGGAAATAAAAAAGGAAGTGAGGGGAGAGAACCACAGAAAGCTAATATAAAATTAAAATACCACACAGGTAGACCTCGACTTACAACCAAATGTTGAGCCCAACGTTTCCGTTTCTAAGCAAGGCAGTGGGGTTAAGTGAGTCGTGCCCCATTTTATGACCTTTTTGCCACAGCTGTTAAGCGAATCACTGCAGTTGTTAAGTGAATCACAGGGTCGTTAAGTGAATCTGGCTCCCCCTCCCCCATTGATTGTGCTTGTCAGAAGCCAGCTGGGAAGTTTGCAAAGGGACTCCGGGATGCTACAACCGTTACAAAATACAGGCCAGTTGCCAAGAACCCAAATTTTGATGATGTGACAATTGGGGATGCTGCAATGGTCATAAGTGCGAAAAATGGTCGTAAGTCACTTTTGATATGGTTCCGACAGACGAGACCAGTAAAAACAGACCTCCAAGGCAAGAGGTTTCCTTAAAGAACCTATTTATTGGCGACAAAGTATCGGCACGATTAAAAGTGAAACCAAGACTGAAGTTTCCTCCCACAGGTTACAAAGTTACAAAGTTGAACTTCCCACACCAATAAAAATGTCACTAATCACATTCCCCAATTAATTTCTTTGGTCCAGCTTTCTAGCAACCTGCCAAAAGCCCAGCAGCAATGACCTTGGTTCCCACAGGACAATTTATTGTTTTGTCCAACCTTAAAAGCACACATTCCCCCCTCCCAACTGTGGCAATCGAAAATGAAGTTGAATGAACCTTTATTGTCAAAGTACAACCATGTATACATTGAGATTGGCTGAGCAGGGCTGCCTGGGCAATCTGCTATGGCAGGCCATGGAGGTGGTGGGTGGCCCTGCGGACAGACGGGGGGCGGTGGAAGGGGCGGACAGAGTTTTGGGGCACTGTCTCTAAAAAGTTCACCATCACTGATCTAGTCTCTACACAGATAGTGGGACATTTGTCCTTACACCAGCGGTCTTCAACCTTGGCAACCTTTTAAGACTTGTGGACTTCCAATTCCCACAATTCCCTAGCCACCATGGCTGGCTGGGGAATTCTAAAAGTTGAAGTCCACAACTTGCCAAGGTTGGAGACCCCTGCCTTATACGCCATCTGGAAAGGCTAAAAAACTGCAATCACGGCAGATCTGTTGACTATCAGGTGGGGAAATCTACCGAATCACCACCAGATTCCAATAACTCTGGAAAAAGTTGATAAAAACAGACTTGGTATAATTGTCTTTCTAACCTTGGTGATTCAGCATGATGTTTTCTGGCTTTAAGTCACGGTAGATGATTCCTTTCTGATGCAGGTGTCCCAAAGCCATCGAAATTTCAGCCAAGTAGAAACTACAATGTAAAAAAAAAAAAAGATTAGGAAAGAATCCTTGGGTGGCTATGCAGTTTTTAAGTGTTAATCAAGTCAATCTCAATCAGCAATCCTATAAATTGGATTAACGAATAATTTTTTAAAAAAAATATCACTGCAAAACTTCAGATGTGGCACTTGACAAGAGGACTCAGCTTCCAAGTTTTATAGTTATTTCTTTGGCTTAGTTTTATGCTCGCTATTGCAGCTCCTAGAGTGCTGGGTTTTGCCCCATCTCTGCTCTGGAGACAATAGCCTCAGAGGAAAAAACGGTAACCGTAATTTCAGCTGTGAATCGACTGAGATAAATCAGAATAAAAACTAATGGAAGGGACCTTGGAGGTCTCCTAATCCAAAGGTCCCCAACCTTTTGGGAACCAGGGGCCAGTTCCATGGAGAGTGTTTTTTTTCTGTGGTCCAGAGGGTGCGTGGTTTTGTGTGCTGCCTGCATCTCGCAGATAGGGCTTTTGCTTGTTGCTGGCATGCTGCGGCCCGGTACTGGTCCACGGCCTGGAGGTTGGGGACCCCTGTTCTAGTCCAATCCCCTGCTCAAGCAGGAAACCTTATACTATTTCAGACAAACGACTGTCCAGTCTCTTGTTAAAAACCTCCAGTGTTGGAGCATTCACAGCTTCTGGAGGCAGGTTGTTCCACTGGTTAATTGTTCTAACTGTTAGGAAATTTCTCTTTAGTTCTAGGTTGCTTGTCTCTTTGGTTAGTTTCCACCTGTTGCTTCTTGTCCGGCCTTCGGGTGCTTTGGAGAAGAGGTCAACCCCCTCTTCTTTGATTCCATTTCAAGCTACAAGTAGTCCTCAACTTACAACCACAATTGGGATCAAAATTTCCATTGTTAAGCAAGCTGGTTTTGTGAGTCATGCCCAATTCTATTTTTGTTGTGACTGTTAAGTGAATCACTAGAGTTACGTGAACTATGCAGTCATCAGACAAATCCAGCTTCTCCCATGGAGACTGCTTATTGGCTGGAAAGGTCATAAGTGAACCCTGGGATGTGGAAACTGTCCTAAATAGATGCAGGTTGCCAAGTGCCCAAATTTTAATCACATTTATTTATTTATTATTTAGATTTATATACCGCCCTTTCCCGAAGGACTCAGGGTATTTAAAAGAAAATCAATACAAAAGTTAAAACAAATTAAAAAAGATTAAATGAAACCCTGAGAAAAAAATAAAAACCCAGTTAAAATTAAAAATTTAAAAATTCTCAGCCTGGGCCAGAGAGCTCGAAGAGCCAGGTCTTCAGGTCCCGGCGGAATGAACGGAGGTCGGGGGCAGTCCTCAGCTCCACAGGCAGCTGGTTCCAAAGGGCAGGCGTGCCCACTGAGAAGGCCCTACCCCTGGGTGTTACCCGCCGGCAATCTTTAACCGCCGGCACCCTGAGAAGACCCTCCCTGTGGGAGCGCACTGGACGAAGGGAGCTTGATGCTGGCAGCAGGTGTTCCCTCAAATATCCCGGACCCAAGCCATTTAGGGCTTTAGAGGTCATCACCAGCACCTTGAATCTCACCCGAAGGGCAACCGGAAGCCAATGCAGCTTGCGGAGTAGAGGTGTTACATGGGAGTATCGGGAGACCCCCATCACGACTCGCGCGGCTGCATTCTGCACCAGCTGAAGCCTCCGGGTGGTCCTCAAGGGCAGCCCCATGTAGAGAGCGTTGCAGTAGTCTAAACGGGAGGTCACGAGCGCATGAGTGACTGTGCGTAGGGCATCTTGGTCCAGGTAGGGTCGCAACTGGCGCACCAGGCGAACCTGGGCAAAAGCCCCCCTGGTCACGGCTCCTATATGATCTTCAAAATTGAGCCACGAATCCAGGAGGACGCCCAAGTTGCGAGCCCTATCAACGGGGGGTAACACCTCACCCCCCGCGGGGATGCTGTGATGGTCGTAAAAGCGCGAGAAATGATTGCAATTCACTTTTTTCAGTCTGGTTGTAACTTTGAATGGTTACTAAACCAACGCTTGTAAATCAAGGACTACTTGTATTGTTTTAAATGCTGCCCTGGTGACCAATTACAGACATCACCGCCCCTTTGTGTGATGTCTCCACAAAACCTGAAATTCAGTTCCTCTGCACAAACCCTCTGTCCGCACCCAGGCTTCCTTCTTCTCAAACAAGGGTGATGACACTGTTTGTCAACCTCCCGTGTGGTGTGGGGAGAAAAACAATTCTTTGTGCTCCATGTTTCTAAAAAGATGGACCTCCATCTTCCATTAAGATGGTCCTTCTTTTATTAAGCCACACAAAAGAAGCACAACTTTTGCCTCCCCCTTAGGGTAAGGAGAGAAAGCAGCATCAATACACAGGTAGTCCTCAACTTGTGACTATAATAGAGACCACAATTATGGTCATAGATTGTGGTCATTAAGCAGGTCATCGTGTGACCCTGTCCAGTCTTACAAACCTTTTTCTGGGCAGCCGTTTAAATGAAGTGTGGATGCTAAGCAATCCCCTTGTGCACTGTGGGCATTTTTTTCCACTAGAAACTGGAATTAAACATCAATTTGTGGCAAAAAATGGCATTAATTAGGCCCACGTGTCTACAGGATGCTGCAAAAAGCCTTAAATTTGGTCCGTTGCCGAGCATCCAAAATATGGTCATGTGACTATATAGGGTGGGTGAAGTGGCTGTCAGAACTCCAGATCTTAAGTACCGTATTTATCGGCGTATAACACGCACCGGCGTATAACACGCACCTCATTTTTAAAAAGGAAATTTCAGGAAAAAAACTTAAATTTCAAATAAATAACTATGGGTCATTAACATTATATCGGCGTATAACACGCACACATCATTTGCCCCCTATTTTCAGGAAGAAAAAGTGCGTGTTATACGCCGATAAATACGGTACCTTTTTTCAGGCCTGTCATAACTTTGAATGGCCACTAAGCAGGACTACCTGTTGCCCAGACCTTCTTTCTTCCTTCAGCTCAGCTCTTAATGTGACAGAGGATGGGAGCCATTTTGATTGGCCAATAAAGAAGACCAATCCACAGTAGATACTGTGGATTGTAACACTGAGATGGGAGTCATGTGCTCTTTAACTGCATTTCCTTCTGCTAAGGCAGGGGTCTTCAAACCTGGCCCTTTTATGACTTGTGGACTTCAACTCCCAAGGTTCCTCAGCCAGCATGCCTGGATGAGGAATTCTGGGAGTTGAAGTCCACAAGTCATAAAAGGGCCAAGTTTAAAGACTCTTGTGCTAAGGAGTCAAGAGAAATTCTTGTGTGGCTTCTGACCCACGGCCCCAAAATTACACTTTCTTTTTAAAACACATGATTCCAATATGTTAATTACGGATCAAACCATGGGACAGACAGTTCAGCCACATCCAATTTATTTTCCATGATAAAACCACAAGATCAACAGACAGATGGAATGCTAAGCCCCCCAAGATTTGTTTTTAGCACAAAACTGAACAAAGCTGCTGGTAGGCAACGACACATTTAAGTCTAGGTAATATATGCAGCCTTTATATATTTGTCAAAATCTGTCAGCATCTGGACTTCTGGCTAGCCATCGCGGCTGCTGGAAGGCGAGCTCCGTCTTCCACATTCAGTTTTGCTCCGCTGGGAGACCCTGGAAAGGGGCAAAAGTTGCCCTTACAGGGCGACGAGCAAGGAGGGGATCCCCGCTTGATCGTGGGAGGGCGGCAGCCCTTCCACTCGATCTGGGGCAGCCCTCCAAACCGGCGGAGGAAAGACCAGCCAGAGTAATATGGCCCATTACTATGCTGCAGACAGCCGAAGTCAAACTTACCACCGAGCACTTTGAAAGCAATGCGGATGAAACTGGGTGAGATCTGATCTTCTCTTTACCCTAAGTATTTTCTTGTTCCTGTAAAAACTGCCTGAAGTATCTTTCCCCCTGTGAGAGAGGGAGGGAATGGAATTTCTATCCCACCGTCTAAAAACAGTGGCGACTGACTACCCAGGGATAGTAAAGCATTAAAAGAACAACTTTAATCTAATTGGATTTACATGTTCCTGAAGCTTGGGGACCAAATATTTTCCTATTTTTATTGGAGACTTTTGTTTTTAATCTACAAAAAAAAAAGAAATAAAATTGGAAAAAGGATTATACAAAATTTTGGACTTAAAAAACCTTAAGTGGCGAAGTTTGGTATTACAACTTGCTGTTTCCTAACAGAGACTTGGCTGGAAGCCCAGACCTTAGATAACACTCTTTTGACCTTGGCACAACCTGTGAGAAACTCAGCTGTAAGCAGGGCTTTTTTTTCTCATAGAACGCTCAGAACGGAGTTCCGGCACCTTTTTTGGATGGAACCTTGTAGTGTAGGCAAGGCGGGTTGTATGACATGTGTGAGTTGCGGCACCTTTTTCTTTTACAAAAAAAGCACTGGCTGTAAGAGAACAGCTGGGCAGCATAACTGGCCTACTGGAACTGTGAATTTAAACCTTTACTGACTTTCAGAGTTGTATGTGGGGAATTGCCTTCCTATCTCGATGATGAAATACCTTGGGACTATAAAATCTTGCTTGACAAACGATTTCTACTATAAAGACTATTTATAAACATGTGAGAGAGATGAAGACCAGGAAAAGATCCTATCCATGTTGAAAGCAATACACGAAACCATTCTTTCAGCTTGTGATAAAATAAGACCTAACATAAAAGATCAAGTCGCCAGCTTCATACATTGGGTGTATTCATACATTGACTACAACCAAATTAACGACGCAGAAGATAGCAGAAGAAGTGGAACAATCAAATATTAAGACAGAGGACTCAATTGACCAACAAATACAGTTAATGGAAAATCCAGAAAAGCAAGTGACAACACTGAAAATGGAAAAGACTTTCTATATAAATCAGAAGAAATTTGAGAAAGAAGAACAACAGACTGAATGGAAGATAAACATATCAGGGCAATCATGCGGAATTCGAATAATAGGGAGACAACTTAATGAATATACATGGACTAGCTAGTCCTTCGAAAACAATGACAATTGGTCTCCTTTATTTCAAATAACATATATAATAATAGAGGGAGATCTATTTGACGATCTAAAAGCACTGATATGGAAGCCTAGTTGGCAAAGGAAGAAAGCCAGAATAAGGCTGAAGAATATTGGGGTTTTGATTTATTAGAGGGGATTTTATATTATTAATTAGAGGGAAAAGGGAAAAGTTGAGATAAGGGGAATTCTGGTCATTAGACTTAAAATATTTGGAAATTAGTTGAAAACAAGGATTTTATCTGCTTAATATTTAAAAATTAGACCTAAAAGAAAATAATAATTATTATGAATATGTTTATTTATTGATTAACCCAGGTAATATATACAATGGTTTTGATTTATTAAAGGGACATTGTATTATTAAGTAGATGATTTAATATGGTGGGAAATAGATAACTTTTAGGAAATAGAACAAGATTATATTCAAATAGATAAAATGTGCATTTTGGATGTTAGATTCTGTTATGAATTGAGATAAGGGAAATTTTGGTTACCTAAAGCCTGAAAATTATAAATATCAAAGGGTAAAGGTAAAGGTTACCCCGCACATGTGTGCTAGTCGTTTCCAACTCTAGGGGCCGGTGCTCATCTCCGTTTCAAAGCCGAAGAGCCAGCGCTTCTCCGAGGACGTCTCTGTGGTTATGTGGCCGGCATGACTAGACGCCAAAGGCGCACGGAACACTGTTACCTTCCCACTGTAGTGGTCCCTATTTTTCTAATTGCATTTTTATGTGCTTTCGAACTGGTAGGTTGGCAGAAGCTGGGACGAGTAACTGGCGCTCAGTTACACGGCACTCGGGATTCGACCCGCCAAACTGCCGACCTTCTGATCGACAAGCTCAGCGTCATAACCCACTGAGCCACCACATCCCTTATCAAAGGTTAAATTGGAATATTGATGGGAAATTAAAAATTGGGAAAAAATTAATAACAGGGTATGGATTGCTTATGAAAATTGAATGTAAAAATAATTAAGATACATATAAGCTAAAAATTCATTGATAAAATGTAATAATGATGATTTTACTGAGTTGATAATAAGAACTCTATTAGCTTCAATACGAGACAGTAAATATTAAGGGAAAAAGAGAGGAAATATTTGATGTTGTAACTTGAGATTTGTACTAAAGATTTTATCGAACTACTGATTAACCCAGCCACCAAGTTGCTTTTTAAATACTTAAATGTAAAATTGGAACATTAACAAAATATTATTAAAAAAAAATCTGTCAGCATCTGCCTTTAGCAAGCTTCCATACAGAGGTTTGTTTCAACAGGAGCTATTTTAGGTCCGCTGTGGCTTCATGGCTATATTTAGTGGTATTTATATGACTGTCTAAATGAAACACACAGTGTTTACATTTACGTTCATATTGTGACATATCATAAGATCAGCCTTCAGGCACCCACAGGCGTATTCAGTTTCCAACTCCCCAAATGCTGTGGCCCAAACAACCTTCTCTTTCAAGTATGGAAAATGAAAATGCAGCTCAGCAGAAAGCTGTGATATGTCTCCCCAACTTTCCCCAACAACTGGCTTCATACGTTCTTCACTCGGCTCTTGCCTTAGTCTACCCTACTGGAGCTGAAAAGGCTTTTGGTCACTTACCAAGCGGTGTCTTCCATAAATATCCCCTCTCGTTCCAACTGCATGAAGAGTTCTCCTCCTAAAATCAAAGCGTGAGAAAAGCAACAGTAAAATTTCGACTCCGTCACTAGGAAAGTTAGCCTGAGACTGATGCCACAAGAGAAGAGGGGCGCGGAGGGCTGCACGGCAGAAAGCCAGCTGCCCTACTTTCAAGTCCATGGGGCATTCTGGATAACTTGCCCCTTTTGTTTAGAACAGGGGTGTCAAACTCGCAATGTGATGTGATGTCTCGCGACCTTTTTTTCCCCCCGCATTGCCGGCAACGGGGTGGGCGCAGTTTCATCATGACGCATCCGGCCCACGGGCCGGCAGTTTTGACACCCCTGGTTTAGAGAATTGACCACACTCCGGTTGGATTCACAAACTGCCTTATAATTTATTTATTTATTTATTTACTTGCAAATTTATTGGCCGCTGTTCTTACTTCAGGGTAACTCTGGCTTACAATCATTAAAAGATAAAAACTGTACAAAAACAAAAAAGACATAAATAAGACACTTGTTGTTGCTGTTAGTTGCGAAGTTGTGTCCGACCCATCGCGACCCCATGGACAGCGTTCCTCCAGGCCTTCCTGTCCTCTACCATCTTCTGGAATCTATTTAAGCTCACGCCTACTGCTTCAGTGACTCCATCCAGCCACCTCGTTCTCTGTCGTCCCCTTCTTCTCTTGCCCTCAACCTTTCCCAGCATTAGGCTCTTCTCCAGTGAGTCCTTTCTTCTTCTCATTAGGTGGCCAAAGCATTTGAGTTTCAATAAGACACTAAACAAAGCCAAATATTGCAGCCTAATTAAAAGATGGCTAACTGGCAGAGCCAGGTCTTTAGGCTTTTACAGAAGGTCAGTATGGCTGGAGCTGAATCTCACTCTGGAGGACAAGATGTTCCAAAGGGTAGGTGCAATGGCAGAGTAGGTCCTTCTCCTGGATCCCGTCAGCCAGAATACTGAGGCCAACGGGGCCAGCGGAACGCCTCCTTCGCCAGCATGGGTGGGGCGGGCAATCAATCCCAGTGGGATGAGACAGTCCCTCAAGTAGCCTGGAGCCATGCCATGAATGGACATTGAGTCCACTGGACAGCTACGGACAGTAATTGTGGCTTTCCCAGAAATGCAACCTTCCTGATAAGAGACCATTTCTGAGAGGGGGGGAAGTTGTTAGGTGCGAAATGCCAGGTGCACACCTGAAGGTCCAATTAGATTGCTGTACTGCTAATTATGCCGATGCATAGGACTCTTCTCAACCAAGGGTTAGCACCTGCTTGGAAATAAGGGTCAACAGCATTCGGTGTGTGTGTGGGGGGGGAAGGTTGGACTTAGTCTGCTGGTGACTACGTAGGGATTCTAGGCTGATCCTTCTTTTGACTACTCCCCCAGGTTCTGCCACTCTTTCTCCTACAGCAGTTTGGGGGGGAAAAACTAATATAAAGATATGCTTTTTTAAAGAAACATTTGGGGGAAAAATTAGTACAATTCTGGACCACAGTGAATCATCCCCTTTTCCTTCCCCTGCCACGTATTAGATTTCCAAAAGATAGAGGTAGTCCTCGCCTTACCACCAGTCGGTTAGCAACTATTCAGTTATGCCAGTTACCCAGAGCTACTCATGGCCCAGATTTGAACTTCCGACGATCAGGTTCCTCCCAATGTCATAGGACTACGTTTTGGGTGCTCAGCAACCAGGCCATATTTACAGCTGTTTTGCACCATCCCGATTTTATGTTTCCCCCCCCAGAAATCTGTGTTTACTTCTGATTTTCAGCCAAAAACATCAATTGCTGACAACTGATTTGCTTAATGACCACCAGAAAAGAGGTCACAAAACTGAGCACGGTGACAACCGGCACAATTCAACAACTGTAATTCCGGGCTGAATTCTGGCTGTAAATGGAGGGCTGCTTCTATTTCTAAAAATATAGAAGAGTTTCATGAGGGAGCAATGAAACTGATCCCACGCTGTTGGTGAGCTCAAAAAATCCACATTTTGATTCTCAGCTCAGACTTACCACTGAGATACTCGAGGATGAGGTAGAGTTTTCCACCGGTCTGAAAGGCATAAATCAAGTCGACGATAAATGGATGCTTGACCTCCTCCAAGATATTCCGCTCGGCTTTGGTGTGAGCGGTGTCTTTTGCGTTCCTCACAATCATCGCCTAGACAAAACAAAACAATTGTAATATCTGTATTCTAAAAAAAAAATACGTAGAGGGAGTTGGTGGAATCTGAGGGTGGAGTTAAAAGAGGGACCAGCCTAGAATCCCTACGTAGCCACAAGCGGACTAAGTCCACCCGCCCTTGAATTCCACTGACTGTCTAACTCTAAGCCGTTAGTTGAGAAGATTCTTGTGCATAGGCTTTTAGCAACAAATAAATTAACAATTTAACTGGACCTTCACACGTGGACCTGATCTTTCCTGCCTGATAAAAACACAGTACAACTATATCAAGTCTGCTACGTTTGTGATCAAACTGGAGCCACTGAGCTACCGAAGCTCACAAAACATATTAGGCGCCATGGATCAATTTATCATCCCCAAAGCCAAACTGTATTTTCTTCCTTATCTGCCACCTTTCCTAATTTTGAGGAAGGTAAAAGCTACCCTTGTCTCAAAACCTGTAGACCCAGGTAAATCTAAATATAGTGCCATGGTTCCGATAAATGAGACAGTTCAAACAAATTTCAAGCATTCTTTATCTAATAAAACTTAATAATGAAAGGAAGCATCGGCACTCATGGAGGGATGCCAGAATCTGAACTCTCCTCACCTTGACACATCATATCCTGCAGAATCTCCCTCCCTTAATTACACGTCATGAATCACATTCACCAATTAGTTTTACATATGAAGTTTCACTTCCCTTTCTGTACGGGGCTATTCTTATCTTCTCCAAATAGCCATTTACATTTCCCTCCCTTCAAGATTCAAAGCGAAGCAGTTTAAAACAAAAGGCTGTCTCTTATATTGTCGGTGCAAAAACATGTCAGTGTTTGCAGCATTGACAGCCTGCTTGTGAAACAGCCAATCATGATTTTGAAGTGAGCTTTCGAAAGCTTCTTCGTGCAAGCCAGGGTTTGTTCAGTTTAGAGGTCAAATATGGTTTGCTGTGAACAACGAAGGGACTGGAGTGTATAAAGTTGCTGCACATTATATCAACTAAAGTTTCTGAACAGATTTCAAGAAGAGTGCCAAGTAGAATACGGGTGCAGTAGTCTGTTTGCAAGGTGATCAAGACATGAGCAGCTGTACCCAGAGTAGAAAAAGAATAAAGCGTGCTGCTGGTGAATTCTGGAAGTTAAAGTCCACACATCGTATAGTTGTTGATACAGACTCAGGACGGCCACAAAAAAGCAAGTTGTAAAGCAATCACTTATTTCTGATTTGGCTTCTGGAATAAAGCTTGAAATGTTCCTTCAATTACTACATTGTTTAGCCAGTCTGCAACAAATTGTAGTTCATCTTCCATTTAACTTCCCTCTCCTATAATTTAACTTGGATTCTTGATTTAAAGAGGGTATTGGACATTATAAACCTTAAATAGCCTCTTCAAATTATCTGACTTGGTTTTCACTACCTTCAGTTATCAAAGTCATCAAACGTAAAACCAACCAGTGGCTTGTAATCATGGTCTGATTCACATATGACATCAGAGCCTGTTTCTTGCAATTCAGTGAACTTCAAACAACCACACACTTGAACCAAACCTAATTTGTCCAGCTTTCTCTTCCTTATCTCATTCTTCCTCCTCCCTTTTTTCAAGAGAGGCTATAGATCACAGGAGAACGTAATCCAACCCATTGTTAAAATGTACATTCAGCTATAATACATTAATTTAGATTTCAACAGACTGGATGAGAATTCCAAACGAAAAGCATAGACTCTGCTGCTAGCTGCTCTACTATCTTACAAAGAGCCGTAACAGCAATGCTTGTTAAAAAATATCCGATTGCATAATTAGTGCACCAACTAAGCAAAAGTTCAAAAATTTTAAGTATGCAATAACAAGTGAAAAACTTTGCAAGCAAGTAAAAAGTGATTCTCCAATTACTCCTAATATCTGAAGTAACTAGACAGAAATACAGAGTTGGTTGTATAAAATTCTTTTATTTCAGTTATGATGACAGGTATCCTCAACTTATGACAATTTTAGAAATTTTCCGTTGCTAAGCCAGACACTTGCCCCATTTTATGACCTTTCTTGCCACAATTATTAGCTGAATCACCGCAGTTAAGTTAGTAACATGGTTTTCAAGTGAATCTGGCTTCCCCATTGACTGTAATTGTCAGAAGGTCGCAAAAGGGGATCACACCACCCCAGGACACTGCAACCGTCATAAATATGAATCAGTTGCCATGAATCTGGATTTTGATCATGTGACCACAGGCATGCTGCAACAGTGATAAATGTGAGAAAGGGACTTAAGTCAGTTTTTCAGTGCCGCTGTAACTCTGAATGGTCACTAAGCAAATGATGGCAAGTTGAAGAGTAACTGTATTTCTTAGTACATTTACATTCTCCTAGCAATGATTCTCTGGAGTCTCAGCAAGATCCTCTTGATGGAGCTTGAATTCAAGATCGGCACCAAGCAAAATTTTGTTCTACCTTCACCACACACACAAGTTGTCTATCTTTCTACAGCTGGGTGATCAAAGCCATCTCACCTTTTTCAGCACCTTCATGGCAAAAATTTTGCCAGTGTTTGCTCCTGTTACTTTGCGGACTTGGAAAACCTGCCAACACATTTGAAAGAGAAGCATTATCACTTTTTCCCCCCTTCCAAAATAATAATAATAATAATAATAAAAAGGTTCACAGTCACTACAAGAGCTGACTTTGTAATAATGCCGCTTTGGGGGGGGGGGCGCAAAAGCCCTAATAAGCAGGCATATACGTAGAATGAAGGCTATTGCTAAGCACATTGGTTTGTGCTTAAATTGTAAGCCGCCCTGAGTCTTCGGAGAAGGGCGAGATATAAATGGGATTAAAATAAAAATAAATAAATAAATAAGATCTGGTAATTTTAAATCAGCGAATAACAAGTGATCAGGCTTCACTACCCTGGAAGGAAACTAAAGCAAGCCACAGACAGCACAAGCCAGTTTTCCCATAAGCCAGGGCTTGCACCGTTCAGCAATTACAAGCTATCGCTCTGAAATAATAAAATACTGATACGGTCAATTTGTAAGTGGTCTTTTAATAACAAGGCTCAGGGCAACTTATGGCAAATACTGTTTGCAATAAAAGGAACCCACTTCTAACGTTTGAAAACACAATGAAAGCGACAGGGGGATTAGGACAAGCCTACGCAGATGCAATCAATCGAGCACATATTATGAAACCAACAGGCCAAAAGTCACTCTCCTAACCCTTGCACTGAGTTGTTTTTATCTTCTAAGTTACCCACCGAACCTTTGCCATAAAGCAGTGTATAAACAAGCCAAGAAAAAAAAAAACCAAAACAAAACAGAGGAGATTGCTACATGGTGCTGGGCCATAAACTACAGCTGATTTATAGAAAACCTATTGGCATAGCTCAGTCTGGCCGGCTGTGGAATTCTGGGTATTGAAATCCATGTGTTTGAGAGTTGCAAAAACAGTTAAGACAGGGAAACTTTCAGGCTGCATTTCGATATTGCTCAGGATTGAATTGTTTTGTTTTCCTGCTCACACGGGATATGCTTGACCCCTGTGCTACGGTCCCTGCCTGGCAAAATAAAGATCCCAGTCCTTATGCTCCGATTCAACAACTGCGACGGAAATACGAGACCATTTTGCTCAATGCAATCAGGTGGAAACGTTCCCTGGTTCCCTTCCCATTCCAGAAGAGGCCCAAGTTTGACGCTTTATTTATCAAACAAATTTATACGGGCCCCCCAACTCACGGGTGATTAGTATTTGAAACGTGAAATTTAGGAATAAAATTAATAAAGTAAGGATTCAGGAGGAGGAGATGTGCTGGGCCCACTGATATAAAAGACGGAAAGGAAAAGAGGAGCAATTCTCCACCTGGCCAGAAGGCTCCTTACCTTTCCGTAGCCCCCTTTGCCAAGAACACGGAGCAGCTCAAAGCACTCTGGGCGGATCTTCTCAGGACCCCGGTTTACGCTCGTTTCCGAAATCTCGAACTTCTCACAATGCTCCATGCCGCTAAACGAGAACCAACAATGTTCATTTTTTTAAAAAAAATCAGGCCAGCAAGGATCCAAAAGAGCTCTCTCTCTGCTGTAGCGCCAGCCCTTTGGAACAGAGGTCCCCAACCTTTTGGGTACCAGGGACCCAAAGGTTTTTTCCACGGACCGGAGGGTGGGTGGTTTTGTGTGCTGCCTGCATCCCACGGATGGGGGTTTGCTCGTTTGTGCGGGCCAGTTGCTGGCCATGCCGTGGCCCGATACCGGTCCACGGACTGGGGGGGTTGGGGATCCCTGCTTTGGAACATCCTGCCTCCTTGGGGTGAGGTTTGCCCCCACTCTCCTGCCCGTCCGCAAGGACCTGAAGATCAGTTAACCTGGACCCAATGGGGTAGTCCCACACTGGAGGTGGCTACTGGACTAACTAGCTGACTCCACCTTCCCTCCCCCCCCCGTGCTTCCTGTTCCCCCTCCACCCAACTTTTTAATTTTAATTTTGTACTTCTTTGTGGAGATGCTCAGTCATCCAGGTCATGGTTGTCCCAAAGGTGCTTTTTTCAAATGACAACTGGACTTGTGTTTTTTCACTGAAGACGTTTCGCTTCTCAGCCAAACAGAATGTGGACAACAATCTACATTTTGAAAGAGGGGTCAAAGATGGCATCTACATTAAGACTGAACAGCCCTCGCTCAACAGAGGGGGAGGGATATGGCACCAGCTCTCTCAACACAGTCCTTTTAGCGGTTCCAAGTTGCCACATCCATTTGCATTATTCAGGTGGCCCTGAGGGCACAGATCAACCTCCAGGTGGCCTCTCTGAAAGAGTGCAAAGAATATTAATCCTTCCATCCTCCACCATTCAGGCAGAACTGAAGAAGCTCCTCGGATGAAAAGTAGAATGTCCTCAAGGAAAAAAAACAAAGTCCAATAGCCTTTTGAAAAAGCACCCTCGGGATATTATTGTACTTCCACTGTTTATCTGCACTGTTTTATTCCTTTGTTATTGTTGACATTTTTAAAATCACTTTTCTCCCCCCACATTTTATGATTGTAAGCCGCCCAGAGTAGCTCCATGGCAAGATGGGCAACAAATCAATTTAACAAGAAATGAATTTCTTTTTTTAGACCTTTTGACATGACCACGGTTTAGCAAGGGAAACATTTTCATCCTCTCTAGTGAAACAACTTTTGAAAAGAAATTCCTTCTCCTTGCAGATAAGTTAAAGGTGATTAAAACCGATTCAGGCCTGGGTTTCGTCAATCCCAATCGCTGCATCTGAACCCCAGGATGAAAATGAAGCCGTCTCCAAGAGAGAAGGTTTGCTCTGTTATCACTTCCTCCTTAAATTGAGGATGTTTCTGACTGTTGCCAACTGTGTCCCCATCCCTGACTTTACGTTTTAGGACTTACAGCTCATATGGACTCACTCCTCCATGATCCATACTTTCGCTTAAGTGACCCTGAAACAAAACGGTGAGAGAAAGGTAACGACATCATTGTAAACAAGAATTCTTTGGAAAGTGCAGTAAAATTCGTTTATACATTAACTCAGGTTTTAAAGGCTGAGAGCACCACACCCCTGCAGACTGATTTTACATAATAAGCCCTGTCAGCAAAAAAGATACAGCCATCACACTGGAGGGAAGCGCCAAAGCTTGTGTACTGAGTGCACAGATTCAGCGGTTTAAAAGCAACTGTCCTGTTACTCAGCTATGTGCAAATCCTACAAACAGCTGGAAAAGGAGTTTAAGAAAAAAATAATATTACCAACACACTGGAGTAAATATAAATAAAAGACTGCAAGAAGGCCATCCACTATCGTAAAATGTTTAATTTTAGGCTTCTGCAATTCACCCATGTAGTGAAATTCTCATAACAGTTTCTCTTCGAAACAGCCCTTCCTGTATCATACGGATGGTGATAACTGTGCAGAAATACGGTTCTCCTTGACTTGTAACCAGCTGTTTAGTGACCAAAGCTACAATGGCCCTGAAAAAAATAACTCATAACCAGTAACTTGGGACTGTCACAGCATCAACGTAGTCAGGTGATCGAAATTTGAGGGTTTGGCAACCGTCATCTATTGATGATCATTGAAGCATTGCACGTGATCACTATTTGTGGCAACATCAACGGGGAAAGAAAGCCAGATTCGCTTAACCACACGGTTAACAACTGCAGTGATTTGCTGAAAAACCTTGCAAAAAAAAAAAAAAGGTCGCAACTCATTTAACTCCCTTACTTAGCCATGGAAATTCTAGTCGCTATTGTGGTCATAAGTTGAGGACCCCCTACGTAAAGAGGAAGCCACTGAAAATCTAATGGAGGTGTTCTAAAAAATAAAAAATAAACATATTGTTTAAGTCTAAATTCACAGCTAACTATAAAGGTAAAGGTTCCCCCGCACATGCGTGCTAGTCGTTTCCGACTCTAGGGGCCGGTGCTCATCTCCATTTCAAAGCCGAAGAGCCAGCGCTTGTCCGAGGACGTCTCCGTGGTCATGTGGCCGGCATGCCTAGACGCCAAAGGCGCACGGAACGCTGTTACCTTCCCACCGGAGTGGTCCCTATTTTTCTACTTGCGTTTTTACGTGCTTTCGAACTGCTAGGTTGGCAGAAGCTGGGACGAGTAACAGGTGCTCACTCTGTTATGCGGCACTCGGGATTCGACCCGCCAAATTGCCGACCTTCTGATTGACAAGCTCAGCATCCTAACTCACTGAGCCACCGCGTCCCTCAGCTAACTATGCTGACAATTAAATTTGGGAGTAGATAAAATGGAACACAAGACTGAAAACGAAAGAGGAACGTGAGCTCTTGTGGGTGGATCGTAACACCTATGTGGATAAGAGATGAGGACACCCTCCAAATTTATAAAAAGGAAAAAAGCCCCAGCACAAACTCTCTTCAGGAATTTGGGGAAGTTTTTTTATCTGCTTTGTTTTAAATATTATTCATCTTCTTGCTTTGTAGAAATTAATAACATCTACAGCTACCGGTATGTACAGTTTTCACAAACTACAGACAGAATAGATCAGGCATGTCAAACCTGCGACGTCACGTGATGTCATGCGACGTATCATGAATTTGTCCCCATTGCCGGCAATGGGGAGGGCGCGGTTTCATCGTGATGCATCCGGCCCACGGGCCGGCAGTTTGACATGCCTGGAATAGATGGGTCAACTTTTTTTTTTTGCTTTGTTTCCACAAGAGTAGCTGTGCAAATCCGTTGTTAAGAAAAGCAACAAAAAATATTGTGGAATAAAGACTATCACGTGTACAGGTAGTCCTCAACTGAGGGCCACAATTGAATCCCAAATTTTTGTTGTTAAGTGAGTCACTGCAGCGGTTAAGATAGTAGCATGGTTGTTAAGTGAATCTGGCTTCCCCATTAACTTTGTTTGTCAGAAGGTCGCAAAAGAGGATCGCACGACCCTGGGACACTGCAAGCGTCATAAATATGAGATAGTTGCCAAGCATCTGAACTTTAGATCATGTGCCCGTGGAGAAGATGCAATGGTCATAAGTGTGAAAAATCACAATAAGTCACTTTTTTCAGTGCTGTTGTAACTTTGAACAGACACTACAAGTAGTCCTTGACTTACAAACATTTGTTTAGTGACTCTTCCAAGTTACAACGGCGCTGAAAAAAGTTACTTAAGTCTTTACACTTATGACTATGGCAGCAGTGATTGCCATTTGCCAGTTTTCAACAAGACAATAAGGACAGCTGGATTCGCTTAACGACCACACAATTCACTTAACTGCAGTGATTCATTTAACTACAGTGGCAAAAAGGTTGTAAAATCAGGGCGACTCACTTAACAACCACCTTGCTTAGCAATGGAAATTCTAGTCGCAACTGTGGTCATAAGCCAAGGACTACCTGTATAAAAGAAAATTTGAATTGAATTGAATTTATTATTGAATTTATTAAATTTATATGCCGCCCTTCTCCCTAAGGACTCAGGGCGGCTCACAACAATAAAAAGTTAAAAACATAGAATACAAAATTTAAAAAAGAATTAAACAATGAAGTAAATACATAACAATAGATCTAATAAAACCAAATTTAAAACTACAGTCAGTCCAGGCCCGATTGTTAGAACATCCATGTCTTCAGGTCACGGCGGAAGGACCGAAGGACAAGGGCAATCCGCAGCTCCGGAGGCAACTCATTCCAGAGGGTCGGTGCGCCCACAGAGAAGGCTCACCCCCTGGGGGTCGCCAGCCGGCACTGCTTAGCAGACGGAACCCTGAGGAGGCCGACTCTGTGGGAGCGAACCGGGCGATGGGAGGTTGACAATGGCAGCAGGTGGTCTCGCAAGTACCCCGGGCCTAAGCCATGTAGGGCTTTAAAGGTAATTACCAGCACCTTGAATTGCACCTGCAGGGCAAACAGAAGCCAATGCAGCTCACGCAGGAGTTGTTAAACATGGGAGTATCAAGAAACTCCCATAAGCACCCGTGCGGCCGCATTCTGCACCAGCTGAAGCCTCCGGGTGCACTTCAAGGGCAGCCCCATGTAGAGAGCATTGCAGTAATCCAGGCAAGAAGTGACAAGGGCATGGGTGACCGTGCATACGGCACCTCGGTCCAAAAAGGGGAGCAACTGACGCACTAGGCGAACCTGTGCGAAGGCCCCCCTGGTCACTGCAGTTAGATGATTCTCCAAGTCACGGGTCGGCAACCCGCGGCTCTGGAGCCGCATGCGGCTCTTTGAGCCGTCTCCTGCGGCTCCCAGTCGCCCAGTGCGTGCGCACCTCTTCGAACGGGCAGTGGTGCGCGCGCACCTCTCCAAATGGAGAGTGGCACCGCCCGTTCCGAGAGGTGCACGCGGACCTTTCCGAAGGGCAGAGGTGCACGCGCACATCTCCCAAGCCGCCGCTGTCCCATTTGCACAGCTGCCGCGTTCGTCCATGTTTGACGAACGCGGCAGGTCTCCGAAAGGGACGGCGGCGGCTTGGGAGAGGTGCGCGCGCACCTCTCCCAAACCGCCGCCGTCCCGTTTGCACAGCTGCCGCGTTCATCCATGTTTGATGAACGCGGTAGGTCTCCGAACGGGACAGCGCGCACGTCTCCAAAGGGGAGACCCGTCGCCGTGCAGGTGCCTCCCATTTTGCGCATGCGCAAAATGTTTTTTGCGCATGCGCGTAAATGGATGCACGTGCGCGCACTTTTTGTGGCTCCCACTTTTTTGTTTGTGTGATGGAACCGGTTCTGAGTGGCTCTTTTCCTTTTTCCGGTTGCCGACCCCTGCTCCAAGTTAAGCCGTGAATCCAGGACACCCAAGTTGTGGGCCCTTTCTGAGGGGGGCAATACCTCCCCCCATGAAAAGAGATGGAACATGTTGGACAATACGAGATGCTGGTATCCACAGCCACTCAGTCTTGGAGGGGTTCAGCCTGAGCCTGTTCTTTCCCATCCAGACCTGCACCGGGACCTCACGTCAAGGGCATCACTGGGTTGGCTCGTGGTGGAGATGAACAACTGGGTAACATCCGCATATTGGTGATACCTCACCCCAAAGCCATGGATGTTCTCACCCAGCGGCTTCATATAGATGTTAAACAGGAGGGGGGAAAAGAACCGACCCCTGAGGTACCCCATAAGTGAGGGGCCTCGGGGTAATCTCTGCCCCCCCGCCAATACAAACTGCGAACGGCCCGAGAGGTAGGAGGAGAACCACTGTAGAACAGTGCCTCCCACTCCTAACCCCCCCCCCGAGCCGTCACAGCAGGATACCATGGTCGATGGTATCAAAAGCCGCTGAGAGGTCAAGTAGGACCAGGACAGAGGAACAACCCCTGTCCGGGGCCCGCCAGAGATCATCTACCAGTGTGACCAATGTCGTTTCCGTGCTGTAACCGGGTCTGAAACCAGACTGGTGCGGGTCCAGATAGTCCGCTTCATCCAGGAATTGCGGAAGCTGACGCGCCACAACACTCTCGACAACCTTCGCTACAAAGCGAAGGTTGGAGACAGGACGATAGTTATTCAAGGAGGCCGGGTCCAGGGCAGGCTTCGCCTGTTTTAAGGCGGAGGGGAAGACACCCTCCATCAATGAAGCATTGACAACTGCCTAGAGCCAGCCCCGTCACCTCCCCGGCGGCCGAAACCAGCCAGGAGGGACATGGGTCCAATAGACAAGTTGTAGCACTCAGTCTACGCATAATCCTGTCCACATCATCCAAAGACACAGGGTCAAACTCACCCCAAATGGTATAACCAAGACGTGTCCTCTCCACTCCGCCGGATTCCACCCAGTCGGAGTCCAAACCAGTCCGGATCTGAGCAATTTTGTCCTGCAGATATTGTACAAATTCCTCAGCCCTATCCTGCAAGGAGTTATCCCTCAGTCGCTGATTAAGCAGTGAGCGGGTCACTCTAAACAGGGCGGCTGGGCGGTTATCTGCGGAGACAATGAGAGCGGAAAAGTAAACACGCTTTGCCGCTTCCACCGCCACTAGGTAAGACTTAAGATAAGTTCTTAGCTGTGTTCGGTCAGATTCAGATCTGCTGGACCTCCAACAGCTCTCTAGGCGTCTTTTCTGGCGCTTCATCTCTCGGAGACTCTCGGTGAACCAGGGGGCCACCCGGGATCTGTGCCGGGTCAGAGGCCGCAAAGGCACAACTCGATCCAAGGCCCCAGCAGCCGCCCTCTCCCAGGCTTCTACTAGGGCCTCGGCAGAGTCGTGGGCAAGGGAAGCAGGAAATGTCCCAAGCTCCGTCTGGAACCTCTCAGGGTCCATCAGGCGCCTGGGGCGGAACCACCTGGTTGGTTCCGCCTCCCAGCGGCGGGGGGTGGCATGAATTTGTTTAATTAATCAACTGATCAACACAAGTAAACAGCTATATGTGGTAGTTTTGGCCCATAAGGAATTTGCTGTTTTTGATAAAATGGATTAACGCAGCTACCATTCTGCAAACAGTCCAAAAAAGGTGATCATCCTTTCTACAATCTGTGAAAACCACACACACCATGGAGAAGATACCTACAGGGCTGAATTCATAATCCACCACAGCCTACATTCAGCAAATAATACAAGCATCATGAAAGATCACATTAGGTAACTTTTTCATTACAGATACGGACACCAGAAAGGGATGTATGCAATACTTTCCCCAATCACCTTCTTAGATTTCATTCAATATAAGAAAAATTTCACTTTGGTTCATTCTACTGTGTGACTACTAGCACCACAACATTCCAATACATTCCAGTAATTAAAACTAGTAGCAGGAATGCAAAAATCCAGTAATTCCTAAAAATAAATAAAAACCACAGAACTGAGAATCCACATGTTTTTTTTAAAAAGAGGCAGAATGCAGGGAGAATGTGGAGCCTCTGAAGTTCAGCACAAATATTTGTGTTCCTGGTTTGTATTTACATCTAGTTGACTCTTTGTTTACACATTGACTCAAGGTAGCAACTACAATGCCTACATCAATCCTGGGTAACTAAATAATAAATTGTTTACATCTATGAGATCAAGAGTTAAAAGATTATACAATCCTGATATGAGCTAAAGATTACGACGGGCATAAAATTGAATTTTTTTCACTCTGCTGGAGAGAAGTTGCCTGCAGATGGGCTCCAGCACAAATCTGAAAGCTCAGAAAGACTAAAACTTTGGTCTTGGTAACTGACCCTGATCGGATCCTGCAACATTGTTCTGGGACATGTAGATTTTGCCTTCATTCGTGAAAAATTTTCAAGTGTAAGTTAATTCAGCTACAGCGCACAGAAAAGCCAATTCTACAATTGCTTCTGCATGCTACTGGTAATGAGCATAAAGCAACCTTTGCAATTAGGCCAGAATGATCATGAGCCACCTCTTAAAAGTGTGTATGTTTTAGAGGCCTTGAATAACATGTTGAATCTGTAATGCCAAAGTCAGCAACCTTCAACTTGCAGACATCCCCCTCAAATTTCTACACGCACAGCGTACCAATGAAATTTTCAACAAACTGCAAAATCTCTGAGGCAGAGTTTCCCACAGTGTTTCCAAAGAAAAGGGCAGGTAAGCAGTCTGGATATCAATAACACAACATTCAAAGTACCCTCCCTGCAAACCACAAATAACCCATTTGCATGACAATAACGTGCAATGGCCCTAAAACTGCAGTCTGACCTAAGAGAAAATGTTATTTTGAAAAAAAACAATGCAGCTCTCCAAAAGTTGCCTGTCATGCTGTGGTAGCACAATTAAGTAAGTACCGTAATTGCTAATCTTGGTCCCTTTATAGATAGGGCTCTAATCCCAAACCCTTAAACAGGCAACCAGATCAGAAATCTAAATACATGTAAATAAAGATTTGTCTGAATAGATAATTAGCACAAAAATGCAGATACCTAGTTTCCTTTCTACAATCTCTTAAAACCAGGCTTCTAATGATCCTATTTCAAGCAAACAGGCTATAGAATAGAATAGAATATAGAATACCGGTATGTGGAATATTCTGGACTGGAATATAGAATATAGAACAGAATAGAATAGAATAACAGAGTTGGAAGGGTCCTTGGAGGTCTTCTAGTCCAACCCTCTGCTTAGGCAGTCCTTGATTTACACCATTCGTTTAATGACTGTTCAAAGTTACAATGGCACTGAAAAAGTGACTTATGACTGTTTTTCACACTTATGACCACTGCAGCATTCCGATGGTCATGTGATCAAACCTGGGTACTTGGCAACTGGCATGTACAGGTAGACTTCAGTTCATTACAACAGTTCATTTAGTGACTATTCAAAGTTACATCACTGAAAGAAGTGACTTATGACTGTTTTTCACATTATTGCAGCATCCCCATAGTCATGTTTATCAAAATTCAGACGCTTGGCAACTGACTCATATTTATGACGGTTATAGTGTCCAGGACTCATGTGATCACCTTTTGCAATCTCCTGACAAGTCAATGGTGAAATCAGTTTCACTTCATTTACTAATTACTAATTTACCGACTGCAGTGATTCACTTAACTGTGGCAAGAAAAGTCGTAAAATGGGGCAAAACACACTTAACAAATGTTTCACTTAGCAACAGAAATTCTGGGCTCAACTGTGGTCGTACGTTGAAGACTACCTGTATTTATGAGAGTTTAAGTGTCCCGGAGTCATGTGATCACCTTTTGTGACCTTCTGACAGTGAGAACAATTATCCAGTGGAACAACCTGCCTCCAGAAGTTGTGATTGCTCCAACACTGGAAGTTTTTTAAGAAGAGACTGAACAGCCATTTGTCTGAAATGGTATAGGGTTTCCTGCCTGAGCAGGGGGTTGGACTAGGTGACCTCCAAGATCCCTTCCAACATCATCATTATATTTTTAATAATAATAACATAATAATATATTCTTTCAAGCAAAGTCAATGGAGGGGAGCAGACAGATTCACTTAACAACCATGTTATAAACTTAACAACTGCAGTGGTTCACTTAACAATTGGGGCAAGAAGGGTGGTAAAATGAGGCAAAACTCACTTAACTGTCTTGCTTAGCAATGGAAAATTTGGGCTCAATTGTGGTCATAAGTTGAGGATTACCTTTCTAAGGGGATAATGTACCACTTGCCTGCATTATTCTAAAAAGACGAAGATAAATTTTCACATGTCTCATAATACCCTTCAATCTCCCTTTCCATTCCTATCCTCTTCAAATGTACCCCCATATGTTATTGTAGCTATCTGTGCCTCTCCAACATCTCTGTTAATAGTCCTGTTTCTATCCAGTGACATGTCACAGAACAAGTTCAGACCAGAGAAGGCCAATTCGAGTCATGAAGGGCAACATCTTTTTCCATCACAAGCCACAAGGCCCAGTTGTGTTTTCTATTCAGAAATAAGGTCTGCGATGTTCAACGGGATTACTGAAGCTGCCCCCTCTAAGGTGAATCCCTAAAGCCAGCAGTCTGTTTGCACAAGTGCCTCCACCTATGAGTAATACGCTGCAGAAGGAGTAGTTGACCATACCCACGGTGGAGCAATGTTACTAAAGCAGCTTGAATAAGTCACCAATGGTTCACTTATTACAGCAGTATTGTTGTGGGGAACTGCATTCCAAGGGGAGGTCCTACATTAGGACTTGTAGAGGAAAACAACAGGACTTCACCTACTCAAGAGTAAGCCCAACTGAAAACGAAGAAAAGTTGCATGAGCTTGCACTGCGCCAAATTTACTGCAGCACCAGTTTTCATGGACAAGAGGCCATTTCATCCTAGTGCAGTAGACAGAGGTCAAAACTCCTGGCAATGATCAACTGGCACACTGGGCTCCCAAGACCATTGGCAATTAATCTGCCAAGTTGACACTTGTCACCTTGTTTGCTTTGATTTAAAAAGCCTGGGCCCTTTTATAACGCCACGGTTTGGGGCGTCTCCAAAGAGGGACCGGACAAATTAAAGAAGGAAAAAGTCCACCAGAACTACAGGTAGTCTTCAACTTATGACCATAATTGAGCACATTTCTGTTAAGTGAGTTTTGCCCCATTTTACCACCTTTCTTGTCACAGTTGTTAAGTGAACGACTGCAGCTGGTAAGTTAGCAACCGGGTTGTTAAGTGAATCTGGTTTCCCCACTGACTGTGCTTGTCAGGAGGTCACAAACAGTCATCACATGACCTTGGGACACAACAAGAGTCATAAATATGAACCAGTTGCCAAGCATCTGAATTTTGACTACGTGACTTTTGAGGATGCTGCAAAGGTTGTAACTGTGAAAAACCTTCGTAAGTCACTTTTTCCCAGTGCTGTTGTAACTTTGAACAGTCACTGAACGAACTGTTGTAAGTCGAGGACTACCTGTATGTGGAGGACCTCAAATGCAAAGGAGGTGGGCAAAAAGCAGGAGATGCCTTCGGGGACCCCGCTGGGCTCTTCCTTCCAGCATCCCACGATCAACTTTTACATTATACAATTAAGCTTTTCTTGTAATTAACCGGGCTCTTTGTGTTCATTTAAAAAAAATCCCCTTTCAATCAGACAAGTTAAGGCCCATTCAGTATTTCTTTCATTTGCAGCCTTGCATTGCAATCAAGGCAGGGCACAGCAGGCATTCCTGGCTCCCATAACCACCCCCCCTGCGAGGTAGGCCGGATGAAGAGGAAACCGACCAAACATCCTTCCTTCAGGATGGATTTGAACCCGGGTCTCCCCGCTGCCAGACCGACGCCTTCCTCACGAGACCCCGATTTTAATCCGAGAGGCTTCTCAAGGCCTCCCGGGAACAAGATTTCCTGGTGGTCTCCTGTCCCCCCCCCATCCCGTTTGGTTCTCCGAGGCCAGTCCGGGGCTGCCCCGGAGCTGGGCCTTCCTAACCTCCCTCAGCGGTCCTCCTCGTCCTCTCCTCCAAGGGCCAGAAGCGCCGCGAGGAGCCTCCCCGTTCGCGGCGGTAAAAGGAGCCGCGGGAGCCGCGGAGCCTCAGCCGGCCGAAGGCGAGCCGTGGGAGAGCCCAGCCCCGGCCCTCGCTTCGCTCCCCTGAGGCCCGGCCTTCCCTGGCCGCCCTCGGCCTGGCCACGCCGCGCTCACCCCTTCCTCCAGCTCCTCGTCCGAGGCCGCCTCCTCGGGCTGGTCGAGGTCGATGTCAAAGACGCCCGCCATGACAACGCGTGCGGGACTGCCGCCTTCGCTGTCAAGAGCCGGGAGGAGCGTCCGGATGAAGAGTGAGGGCGCCTCATGGGCCCGCGGCAACCACCCAGAGCGCCGCCATGACGGCCGCCATCGCCCGGGCTAGCCAGGCCCTGCCTCCTCAGCTCGCCGGCGCCACCGCGCATGCGCCCGAACGGGCGGACGCCGCGCGAGGCCGCGCGCGCGCGCGCGCCAAGCCGTGCTTTGAGGCTCAAAAGGCTGCCCGACGACGCCGTGGGCCATCCTAGAGGAGGAGCCGCCTCGATCCGCGCAAGCGCAATGGGTGGAATAGCGCTCTGACTCCAGCGCGCGCGCGTACCACCCGGACTGCCGTCGCTCGATAACTGGGACTGGAAGGGGCGGCTTTCAATAAACCAGCCCTCAAGTGCGCCGGCGTCGATAGGACGCATGCGTTGAGCTCGCGATTGAGGCAGCCGACTTGCCCTTTTCTCGGATAATTCTTTCGAGACTGATTTTTCCCGCCTCAGCCGACGGCCTGATGGACGCATGCGCAAAATGAGCCGAAAGGGCTGTGACTGTTGCTTGAGGATAAGCAAAGAAGGAAGCGTGGAGGGAGGCGTGAGAACTTAGGCGCATGCGCCTTAGGACGAAAAGCTAGAAACGGGTAAAACGGGCTGTTGTATAATGTATATTTTTATATAGGGTATACGTGTAGAACGTGGTTACATATTATACCTATATGGGCATAAGTGGCTAACTATGTCAGCTGTTCATAATACAGCTAAGAATTTACGCGGTGTGGTTTTCTAATTTAAATTTGCCTGACAACTATTTTTGAATTCATAATCAACCATCTTTTGCTGATAACTTGATAACTTATAATATTATAGGCTGCTTTTCTTTTCAGCAGGAGGTTGGTTTCTTCCATCAGTAAAGTGATATATAAACTTCTATTTTAATATGTTTAGTATAAAGTAATAAACCATGCTAGTCTGTAAGAATTTGACTTGATAGTAAGATTTGGTTGTTGTCTATTGTGTGCTAGGTATAAAGTTTGGTATATGTCAGACTCAGTTAATTCTAAATTTTTATTTATTAAACTTACATGCTAAATTTATAAGCAACTTGTGCAATTATAATTATACTGTATGTCTGACTCAAAGGCACACAAATATGTATTAAGATTATATTAATATGTGTGTGTATATTGTTGTTGTTAGTTGCAAAGTAGTGTCCGACTCATTGCGACCCCATGGACAACGTTCCTCCAGTCCAGGTGTGTGTGTATATATATATATATATGTATATGTATATATATATATGGATCTTTGGTTATTCGGGTTGTTTTTCCCGCGTAGAACTAAAGGTGTAGGGGCGACGTTTCGACGGAATCCCATCCGTCATCATCAGGCTGGTGGCTTCTGCTTCCTTCTTCTGGGAGAAGCATGTGGCTGTTTGTTCCTCTTTTTTAAACTGCCAGAGGGGGTGTGTTCTGTGGGTGGAGGTGTGCTCTGATTGGGTGGGGGAGTAAGTGTGTTCTGATTGGGTGGGAGTGTGTTTTGAATGGTGGGTGTGTTCTGATTGGGTGGGGGTGTGTTTTGAGTGGATGGGCTGGTCTCAGCTGCCAGCCTTAGACCTGAGCTGGTGAGTTGTGCTGCTTTTGTTCAGCTTTGTGTTTGTGGTGGTGCCATGTTTTTATAGTGGGTGTCAGTTTGCTTATTGTGTGGTTTGGAGGGGTTTAAAGTGGCTGATGTTGCAGCTGTAGTTAGGTTTCTGTTTTGTGGTTGTGCCTCGTTATCATTGTGGGTTCGGATTTGCTTTTTGAAACAATCATTCCCAGAGAAAAATCATCCAGATGTCCTAAGCTCTATGGTCTGCCCAAGATACACAAAGAAGGAACCCCACTCAGACCCATAGTCAGCTCCATAGGCTCACCTCTACAAAATCTACATCAAAACAGCATTCTACACAGACAGAAAAATATCCATCATCCTAAGAAACCCCAAGGACATAATTGGCTTAGAAAACCAAGGAGTATACGAAATCCCATGCACCACCTGCCCCACCACATACATCGGACAGACCAACAGAAGAATAAGTGCACGTATTGAAGAACACAAAAACTCACTCAGAAAAGGAGAACAAACTTCATCCCTGGTCCAACACTTTGAAGCCACGGGACATGAAATTGATTTTAAAAAACCAAAACTATCGCCAAAATTGAACATTTTAACAACAGAATAATCAGAGAAGCCATTGAGATAGAAAAACGCCCCCCCAGCATAAACAAACGAGATGATACCTCTCGCCTACCAACCATTTGGAAACCCGCCTTGATTGACAGACGAGTCCCAACCACCAAGAATGATAGACCCAAACTCATGATAACACATGACAGCACCACCACACAACCATTCAAAAAGCAAATCCGAACCCACAATGATAACGAGGCACAACCACAAAACAGAAACCTAACTACAGCTGCAACATCAGCCACTTTAAACCCCTCCAAACCACACAATAAGCAAACTGACACCCACTATAAAAACATGGCACCACCACAAACACGAAGCCGAACAAAAGCAGCACAACTCACCAGCTCAGGTCTAAGGCTGGCAGCTGATACCAGCCCATCCACTCAAAACACACCCCCACCCAATCAGAACACACCCACCATTCAAAACACACTCCCACCCAATCAGAACACACTCCCCCCACCCAATCAGAGCACACCTCCACCCACAGAACACACCCCCCTCTGGCAGTTTAAAAAAGAGGAACAAACAGCCACATGCTTCTCCCAGAAGAAGGAAGCAGAAGCCACCAGCCTGATGATGACGGATGGGATTCCGTCGAAACGTCGCCCCTACACCTTTAGTTCTACGCGGGGAAAAACCCAAATAACCAAAGATCCACATACGAACACCCGCGAAAACCTCAGAAAACAAATATCTTACCTCTACGGGGAGGAAATCCACCAGCTAACTAGGACCTATGAAAAACTCGAAGTACGAAGAGCTTCCATTCTGTGTGACCTCACATTCCTACGCAACTGCCGAGATCAAAATCTAATCCCCACATCCTTCCAATTGAAATTCCACTCCAACTCTGCAGCCATCAAACGCATCCTGATAAGAACTGAAATGGCCCTAATCAGAAATGAACTCCACACAAAAAGATTCCTCCTGGACCGAATCAACAGAGACCTCCTCACACTTCACTCAAACTCAGCAACAAGATCCACCCCACACTTTGGGACAAATTCAAACAAATCGCTGTCTGGAGAGCTGAAACAGAGACTGCCTACAAAACAGACACACACACCAATAAACTCCGAAGACTAAAGGAACGCCAGAAACAAACCCCTCCTCTCTCACAGCAACACATGATACAAACTGTGCACAACATCTCAGATAGGATTCTCACCAAAGCCGAAACCAACGTCCTGTCTAAAGGATTTAATTTTGCAGTCGCTCCCAAACACATTCCCACGGAAACCATTATATGCGGAGTCGAATCCAGCCTGACCAAAATTAACCCTGATGACGCCAACAAAATCAGACTCGAAGTTACCAACATCCTCTGCACCAGCAAACCACCCAAAAGCAACTTACCCAAAGAGGAACAGATAGCACTACTTAACCTAAAAAATGACACCAGCATAATCATTCTGCCAGCAGACAAAGGCAACGCCACGGTGGTAATGAACTCATCTGACTACCATACCAAATTATCCAACCTACTCCGAGACTCCACATACAAACTCCTCAAGACAAATCCCACCACCTACCTGGAAAAAACCACAAAATCCAAAATAAAAGCCACCCCCATCAGTGAAGAGATCCAGAAAACAATGATTCCCAGAGAAAAATCATCCAGATGTCCTAAGCTCTATGGTCTGCCCAAGATACACAAAGAAGGAACCCCACTCAGACCCATAGTCAGCTCCATAGGCTCACCTCTACAAAATCTAGCCAAATTTCTTGCCAAACAACTACAGCCTTACGCAAATTCCATCACCTCACACGTACAAGATTCATTCCAATTCATAGAGATCATAAGTAAACTAAACTTACAGCCCTGTGACCTACTTGTGAGCTTCGATGTCGTATCCCTCTTCACCCAAGTGCCAATCAAAGAAGCCTTGACAGGTATCCTAAATAAATACAACCCCCCAAAACACATCCTAGATCTGACCAACCACTGCCTATCTAACACATACTTCATCTACAATGGACAAAGATACAAACAAATGGAAGGAGCACCCATGGGATCACCCCTTTCACCTGTCATCGCAAACCTCTACATGGAACACTTTGAAACCCTCGCTCTAGAAAAATCCAACCACAAACCCAAACTCTGGCTCAGATACGTAGATGACACCTTCGTAATCTGGCCACACGGCAAAGAAAAACTGGATGACTTCCTCACACACCTCAATAGCCTACACCCCAAAATACAATTCACCATGGAAACAGAAGCTAACAATCAACTTCCCTTCCTTGATGTCTTAGTCTACAAGAAATCCAACGGCTCCCTAGGACACACTATCTACCATAAAAAAACACACACAAACCGCTATCTGAACGCACTCTCACACCACCACCCAGCACAGATCAACTCCGTAGCCAAGACACTCATCTCCAGAACAAAACACCTAGCTGACGAACAACACCAAAAAACCGAATTACACACTCTCACTAATGTACTAACAGCCAATGGATTCCAAAGAAACACGATTACCAACTTAATCCGAAGAAAGACACCCACAAAAACCCAAGACAGAGAACAAGAAAATGGCAAAGCCCTCCTCCCATACTTAAAAGGGACCACAGACAGAATCAGCAAGGTCCTCCAAAAACACAACATCAAAACAGCATTCTACACAGACAGAAAAATATCCATCATCCTAAGAAACCCCAAGGACATAATTGACTTAGAAAACCAAGGAGTATACGAAATCCCATGCACCACCTGCCCCACCACATATATCGGACAGACCAACAGAAGAATAAGTGCACGTATTGAAGAGCACAAAAACTCACTCAGAAAAGGAGAACAAACTTCATCCCTGGTCCAACACTTTGAAGCCACGGGACATGAAATTGATTTTAAAAAACCAAAACTATCGCCAAAATTGAACATTTTAACAACAGAATAATCAGAGAAGCCATTGAGATAGAAAAACGCCCCCCCAGCATAAACAAACGAGATGATACCTCTCGCCTACCAACCATTTGGAAACCCGCCTTGATTGACAGACAAGTCCCAACCACCAAGAATGATAGACCCAAACTCATGATAACACCACATGACATCACCACCACACAACCATTCAAAAAGCAAATCCGAACCCACAATGATAACGAGGCACAACCACAAAACAGAAACCTAACTACAGCTGCAACATCAGCCACTTTAAACCCCTCCAAACCACACAATAAGCAAACTGACACCCACTATAAAAACATGGCACCACCACAAACACAAAGCCGAACAAAAGCAGCACAACTCACCAGCTCAGGTCTAAGGCTGGCAGCTGAGACCAGCCCATCCACTCAAAACACACCCCCACCCAATCAGAACACACCCACCATTCAAAACACACTCCCACCCAATCAGAACACACTTACTCCCCCACCCAATCAGAGCACACCTCCACCCACAGAACACACCCACTCTGGCAGTTTAAAAAAGAGGAACAAACAGCCACATGCTTCTCCCAGAAGAAGGAAGCAGAAGCCACCAGCCTGATGATGACGGATGGGATTCCGTCGAAACGTCGCCCCTACACCTTTAGTTCTACGCGGGGAAAAACCCAAATAACCAAAGATCCACATACGAACACCCACGAAACCCTCAGAAAACAAATTATATACATATATATATATATATATATATATATATATATATATATATATATATATATATATATATATATATATATATATATGTATATATATGTATATATATATATATGTATATATATATATATATATATATATATGTTTGTGTGTGTGTGTGTGTATCTGTACATGTACACACACACACACACATATACTAGTCTCCCTTTAACTTTGTCAGCCACAAAATTTTGAATATATATATGTGTCTGTGTGTGTGTGTGTGTGTCTGTATCTATATATATTCAAAATTTTGTGGCTGACAAAGAGTTAAATGGAGACTAGTATAGCTATTTCAAGCTCTTTAGCTCTCATCAGCTAGTCATACATCTATACCAGGGGTAGGCAACCTTGGCTCTTTTATGACTCGTGGACTTCAACTCCCAGAATTCCTGAGCCAGCCATTCCTGAGGAGAAAGGGAGAGATTTTTATACTGAAAAGGGACTGACAACTATTTTTCGCTGTCATGACCTTTGCAGCATCCCCATGATCTTGTGATCAAAATTCAGGTGCTTGGCAGCTGGTTCATATTTATGACCGTTGTTGTGTTGTGATCCCCTTTTGCAACCTTCTGACAAACAAAGTCAACGCGGAAGTTAGATTCATTTAACAATTGTGTTACTATCTTAACCACTGCAGTGATTCACTTAACATGTCAGAGCATGCACAGTCTTATTGTGCTGAGGTAACCCAGGAGTAAATACAGTAAACACTGGTTTGTATTTAAATGGTGGTTTATATTACACTATATACACAAATACACTAGAAACAAAATACATACATGTGTTGAAACAGCAAACTCCAACACATAGCAATTACAGCAGGAAATGAACAAGAGAGAAAGACTTCAGCAGGCCTTCCCTTTTATACTCAGACTCTTAAAGGGATACACACACCTGCCGAGTCATTCCTAACATTGCACCATCCACCTTACATTACATTACATCATTACATAAGCTGTTTAGCCTTTAAACCATTATCCTGACCTAACAGCTGTGGCAAGAAAGCTCATAAAATAGGACAAAACTCACTTAAATTCCTCACTTATCAACAGAAATTTGGGGCTCAATTGTGGTTGTAAGTCGAGGACTGCCTGTACTCCAAGGCTGCCTCAATTAGCACAAATTCATTCTATGTTTCTAGTCTGCTCCCATGCTCCTCTTTAAGAATTTGTTTTTCTACGTGTTGTTCTGTGAATCAGTAAATAAAATTGGTATTGCCGGGTTCCAGGTTTAAGACGGTGATTACAGCTTGGTCTCTTCTTCTTCTTCAGGGCCAGGCAGCTGAGAATGTCCATCGTAGCCATTCAACTTGGCCAGTGTGGCAACCAGATTGGGCGTGAGGTGTTTGATACCATCTACACAGACCTCCACAGCTCCCAGGGGTTCTGCTCCAGGAAGGAGAATGACGCTTACCAGGCAGCTTGTAAGGAACGTTTCTTTGAGGAAAAAGCTGGAGGTAATACGTCATCAATATAATGACCTCTTGAAAGGTTGTGCGGGCAAAGCTCCCCAACGGAGATGTCTGTGGAGAGGCTCAAGTCATCCAGGTTATGGTTATCCCAAAGATGATTTTTTCAAGACGCAATTGGACTTTCTTGGTTTTTCATTGAATACGTTTCGCTTCTCCTCCAAGAAGCTTCTTCAGCTCTGACTGGATGGTGGGGAATGAAAGGATTTATACTCCTTGCGGACAGCTGGTCATTTGCATTCTTTTAGAGAGTCGTTGAGGCCACTTGGGGGTTTATCTGTGTCCACATTTTGGACAGGGAGGACCGCTGGTTTGAAAGAGGGGTCAAAGAAGCCATCTAGGTCAAAATTGAACAGCCCTCCCTCAACAGAGGGGGAGGGATACAACATCATCTATCTCCAGTCTACAACACAGTCCATTCAGCAGGTCCAGGAAGGCCCCCCACCCATTTGCACTACTCAGATAAGGACACAGGTAAACCTCCAGGTGGCCTCAAGGACTCGTTAAAAGAATGCAAATGACCAGCTGTCCGCAAGGAGTATAAATCCTTCCATTCCCCACCATCCAGTAAGAGCTGAAGAAGCTTCTTGGAGAAGAAGCGAAACGTCTTCAATGAAAAATCAAGAAAGTCCACTTGCCTCTTGAAAAAGCACGTTTGGAGTCCCCAAAGGAGAGCTGAGACTGTGACACACCAGGCTGGAGAAGATTGATGGAGCATGGGACCTTGCCTATCCAGAGCATTTGAAGTTACAACAGCACTGAAAAAAGTGACTTGCAAGCAATCCTTGCACTTAAGACCATCGCCGCATCCTTACGGTCAAGCTAATCAAAATGTGGGCGCTTGGCAACTGACGTGGATAGTATAATGGTTGCAGTGTCTCGGGGGGGCACATGATCACCATTTACGATTTTCCTCGCCGGCTTCTGTTAAGTAAAGTCAATGGAGGAAGCCAGATTCATTTAACAATGACCCAGATTCAAAATTCCAAGAGGCCCCTCCCCTCACAATCACATGACCAAAATTGGGGAGCTCAACAGCCCCCTGGCCACGTTTAGAGCCATTTACAGTGTCTCATGGTGACATGACCATGTTTTACAACAGTTTTGCTGAAAACCAACATTTACTTTCAGTTTTCAGCAAAACCGTGCCCCTAGCAAACCATTGGCTTGCTTAACAGCTGTGGTGTTCCCTTAACAACCGCTGCAAAAAAAGTATAATAATAATAATAAGAAGAAGAAGTTGGAAGGGATCTTGGAGGTCATCTAGTCCAACCCCCTGCTCAGGTAGGAAGCCTTATACCATTTCACACAAAATGGGTCCATAAAATGACTGTTAAAAAGCTCATTACAACCCCGATGGGCAGGCTCCATTGCAGTCATAACTCGACGACTACCTATACACCTGTACCTGACTTCCAACAGTTCATTTAGTGCAGGGGTGTCAAACTCAATTTCATTGAGGGCCGCATCAGCATTGCGGTTGCCCTCAGGGGGCCAGGTGGGTATGGCCAGGGTAGGTGTGGCCTACTGGGTGGGCATGGCCTGCTCTACATCATTGGCATCAAGGGTGCCTATGGGGGCCTGGGCAGGAGTGGGACAGATCTGAGGGTCTCTGGCAGGAGGAGGGTCTCTGGGCCAGGGCCAAGGCAGAGGGGGCCGTTCCCTCACTGTTTCCAGGATGGCTTCGCGGGCCGCATGAAACCACTTTGCGGGCCAGATCCGGCCCCCGGGCGTTGTGTTTGACATGTCTGATTTAGTGACTCCTCAAATTTACAAAGGCACTGAAAAAAGTGACTTATGACCGTTTTTCAGTTATGACCTTTGCAGCATCCCCACAATCACGTGATCAAAATTCAGACACTTGGCAACTGGTTCATACTTATGACCATTACGGTGTCCCGGAGTCATGTGATCCCCTTTTGCGACCTTGTGACAAGCAAAGTCAATGGGGGGAGCCAGATTCACTTAAGAACAGTGTTACTAGAACAATTAACCAGTGGAACTACCTGCCTCCAGAAGTGGTGAATGCTCCAACACTGGAAGTTTTTAAGAAGAGACTGGACAGCCATTTGTCTGGAATGGTGTAGGCAGGGCTTTTTTTCTCATAGAACGCTCAGAACGGCGTTCCGGCACCTTTTTTTTTTTTGCAAAAAAAAAAAAAAAGCTCCCTCTATTGGCTTTCGGAGTAGGCAATCTTGGCTCTTTTTTATGACTCGTGGACTTCAACTCCCAGAAATCCTGAGCTAGCCACGCTGAGGAGAAAGAGAGAGTTTTCCAAACTGAGCCATGCTGGCTCAGGAATTCTGAGTCATAAAAGAGCCAAGGTTGCCTACCCTGCACTAGAGGAGGACATTAAAATTACTTGCAAGGTTACTTCTTTAGGAACTAAACTTTTAGAATCTAAAACGGCTAATTCAAAAAAGCCAACAGGAAAGAACCTCACATTTTTCATCTGCTTCTGTCTTTTGGAAGGTAAAATTAGATAACAAAATAGTCTATTTCCTAAGTTAACATCTCTGCATTGAAATCAATAAAGGTAACAGGAAAGAAATGAGAAACATTTTTCTCAATGTAATATGTCTAATTTAGCTGATGCTAGAAAAAAAATAGTATCTTTTGTAAATACTCTTGAAAACTATTTTGAATCTATAACCATCTATTACAACTAAACCACTTTAAATTAAACAATTCTTAAGAATGAAATATTCTTAATTTGGACTTTACTTTTACTGTTTGGACTGTTGCATGTTTTGAAAAATAGATTATTATTTAGAATCTATTTATGTTGCACTTCAGTCTTTAAATAATTAACCTAGTATATACATATTGTGTTAGGGACGCGGTGGCTCAGTGGCTTAGGACACTGAGCTTGTCGATAGTTTGGCGGGTCGAATCCTGAGTGCCGCATAGCAGAGTGAGTGCCTGTTACTCATCCCAGCTTCTGCCAACCTAGCAGTTCAAAAGCACATAAAAATGCAAGTAGAAAAATAGGGACCAGTACGGTGGGAAGGTAACAGCGTTCCGTGCGCCTTTGGCGTCTAGTCATGCCGGCCACATGACCACGGAGATGTCCTCGGACAAGCGCTGGCTCTTCAGCTTTGAAACGGAGATGAGCACCGGCCCCTAGAGTTGGAAATGACTAGCACGCATGTGCGGGGGAACCTTTACCTTTTTATACATATTGTATATTTGCAACCAATATTTCTCATCCATAACTATGGCACCCTAAGGATACCTGCATACATGCAAATGCTTCTCTGGGATCAGTAACGCAGCAGGGATTGCTTTTTCCTTCCAGTAACAGATTGCTGGGAAATACCAAACATGGCCTTGATAATTCCAATGTTTGTTACAAATTTTTCTGGATGTGGTTGGAAAGAGGCTGTTTGGCGCCAGAGAGGAACACAGCTCTGGGTTGGGGTTCGGAGCAGCTCCGGGTGGGGGCTCAGCATTGGCCACAGCATGGCAACTGCGGGGAGGGGAATCCCCACAGCCGCTGTGGGGGGGTGGAATCCCCATGGCATGTGGCTCCGAGCCGCAGGGACGGGGGTGCAAAGGACAAGCGGCAACGCCATAGCAAGACACTGGCATCGCTCCCAGTGACAGCACCTCTGAGTTCTGGCACCTTTTTCTTTAGAAAAAAAGCACTGGGTATAGGGTTTCCTGCCTGAGCAGGGGGTTGGACTAGATGACCTCCAAGGTTCTTTCCAACTTTATTATTATTATTATTATTATTATTATTATTATTATTATTATTATTATTATTATTATTATTAAATCCCATTTATATCCCACCCTTCTCCGAAGACTCAGTGCCGCTTACAATCTAAGCACAAATCAATGTGCTTAGCAATAGCCTTCATTCTATGTATATGCCTGCTTATTAGGGCTTTCGCCGCCCCCCCCCCCCCCCAAAGTGGCATTATTACAAAGTCAGCTTATTGCCCCCAACAATCTGGGTCCTCATTTTACCTACCTCGGAAGGATGGAAGGCTGAGTCAACCTTGAGCCTGGTGGGATGTTATTATTACTAACATCAATTTCAATGATTCACTTAAAAACTGTGGCAAGAAACATTGTGTTGTTAGTTGCGAAGTCGTGTCTGACCCCTCGCGACCCCATGGACAACGTTCCTCCAGGCCTTCCTGTCCTCTACCATCTTCTGGAGTCCATTTAAGCTCAGGCCTCCTGCTTCAGTGACTCCATCCAGCCACCTCATTCTCTGTCGTCCCCTTCTTCTCTTGCCCTCAACCTTTCCCAGCATTAGGCTCTTCTCCAGTGAGTCCTTCCTTCTCATTAGGTGGCCAAAGTATTTGAGTTTTAGCTTCAGGATCTGGCCTTCTAAAGAGCAGTCAGGGTTGATCTCCTCTAGGACTGACCGGTTTGATTGCCTTGCAGTCCAAGGGACTCGCAGGAGTCTTCTCCAGCACCAGAGTTCAAAGGCCTCAATCCTTTCTTATGGTCCATGAAAAACATTGTAAAATGGGGCAAAAACTCACTTAACAAATGTCTCACTTAAGAACAGAAATTTTGGGCTCACTTGCGGTCGTAATTTGAGGACTGCCTGTATTTCCTATTTTCGTTTTCAATGCAGGATTGTAAAAAGGGGTGGTCCCCCCCCCCCATTTTTCTCTTTTTCCTACTTAGGTATGGTTGCTCGGGCTGTTCTGGTTGACATGGAACCTAAAGTGATCAACCAGACTTTATCCTTTGCCTCAAGAACTGGGAACTGGAGATATGGTCCCCAGTCTGCCTTCTGTCAGAAACAAGGATCAGGAAACAATTGGGCAAACGGGTATGTGTGATTGCCATCAAAACTAACAACTCTTTGATTTATTTCGCCAATTGGTTCTTCAAAGCACAGCTGCTGAAAGAAGCCTGCTGTTTTGCAATTAAGCAAAGATTAACTTTACAACAGAATAAAGGACCTTGGAGGTCTTCTAGTCCAAGGTCACCAACCTTTTGTCAGTTGGTGGACCGGACGAAAAGGGAGGGGGAAGCATTTTACATCTGCGCGTGCGCATGGGGCCGCAAGCGTGCGTGAGCCATAAGCGGGGCTAGCGCCCACGTGTTACTAGCCCTGCCCTGTTCTTGCTTGGCACAGCACCTTGTTTCCGGGTGGCATGGCGGTGGCCATTTTTATCCCTTGCAGCACAGTGGCGGTCCATCTTTGTGCCCTGCATTGTGGCAACGCCCTGTTTTCCCACCCCGATGCGCCGCAGTGGCGTCCTGTTTTGGTGCGGCGGTGTCCCATTTTCACACCGAGGAACTGCGATGTCCCATTTTTGCACTCCAATGTGCCATGATGGCATCCCATTTTGGTGCAACGATGTCCCATTTTCGCACCCCAAGGTGCTGCAGTGGCATCCCGTTTTGGTGCCACAGTGTCCCGTTTTCACGCCCCGAGGCACCACGGTGTCCCATTTTTGAACTCCAATGTGCCGTGGCGGTGTCCCGTTTTGATGCAGCAATGTCCCATTTTCGCACCCCGAGGCGCTGCGGTGGCGTCCTGTTTTGGTGCCGCGGTGTCCTGTTTTCACACACAGGTGCCGCGGTGTCCCATTTTGCACCCCGTGGCGTGGGGTCCTGTTTTTGCACCCTACAAGTGCGGCACTGGCACAAGTGAGGGGGTGTGCAGACACACACGCCCACTGGCCAGCCTGTCCCATGGGCCAGCAGCCTACGGCCCACTACTGGGCCATGGCCCACAGGTTGGGAACCCATGTTCTAGTCCAGGTGTAGGCAACGTCAGCTCTTTTATGACTCGTGGACTTCAACTCCCAGAATTCCTGAGCCAGCATGGCTCAGCTTGGAAACCTCTCCCTTTTCCCTCAGCATGGCTGGCTCAGGAATTCTGGGAGTTGAAGTCCACGAGTCATAAAAGGGCTGAGGTTGCCTACCCCTGTTCTAGTCCAACCCTCTGCTCAGGCAGAAAACCCTGTACCACCCTATACCATACAACGATGTTCACTTAAAAGACCGTGGCTTTCCCTTAACAACTGCTGGGGGGGGGGAAAAATGGGTCCAGTTACGTGGGTGCCTTGACTTACAACCATCACGACATACAACAGAAATTTCAAGCTCCTTTATGATTGTGAATTGAAAGCTACCTGTAGTCACTCAGCCTGCCAGCGACGTTGCCTCAGTGAATTCTGATTCTGCTTTCGTACAGCTTTTGAGGCCGTCCCTGATTTATATACAGGTTGTCCTCAACAGCCATTTATTTAGTGACTGTTCCAAGTTGCCACAGCCCTGGAAAAAAGTGACTTATGACTGTTTTTCACACTTGTGACCTTTGCAGCCTCCCCGTGGTCACGTGATCAAAATTTGGTTGCTTGGCATCTGGAATGTACTTAATGACGATTGTGATCCCCTTTTTGCGACCTTCTGACAAGCAAAGTCAATGGGGGGAAACCAGATCCACTTAACAACCGCGTTATTCAATGAACACTGCAATAATTCACTTAACAACTGTGGCAAGGAAGGTCGTAAAATAGAGCAAAACTCACTTAACAACTGTCTTGCTTAGCAACAGAAATGTTGGGCTCAATTGCGATTATAAACTGAGGAAGGACCTTGTATTGTTAACTGGCCAAGTATCTCGGCTGGCTGTGTATATTTATTTTGGATATTTTTTTTGCTTGTGATGGTTTGAAACGATTTTATTTTTTTAAAATGCTAACAACCATTTTGATTAGCCGTGGAAATTTTGGGCACGGTTGTGGACGTACGTAGAGGACTCCCTGTAACCAGGCAGTTTCTTTTTTTATATATATAGAGGTTTTTTATTCATTTTTTCCATGCATAACAGTAGTAATTTTTCAACCAATGTGCTGTTTACATGCTAATACATGTTTAATTCCTAATCCTTTCTTCTTTCCTCCAGCCAATGGTCAAATAAGTCCCAGGTTTGATAATAGTCCGTTTCTTCTTTTTCTTCCAGTCTCATAGCCAATTATCTCTGCGCATTCTAGTATTTTTTTAAAAAAATATTTTTCCATCTGATGGTATTCCTTCATTTTTCTAGCGTTGCGCAAATATAATTCTTGCCACTGTGTTGACGTGCAAAGTTTATTCGTCTTTTCTGGCATTATACCTAATTTAAAAAAAAAGTTCAGGTTTGAAATCAACATATTCTCCTAAGCCAGTGATGGCGAACCTTTTAGAGACCGAGTGCCCAAACTGCAATCCAAAACCCACTTATGTATTGTTGGGTACTGGGTGGGTGTAGCCCATTGGGTGGGTGTGGCTGCGGTGGTAACGGCAGACTGGGTGGGACTAAAATGTTCAATCAGTTCCAATTTTGCGAGATCTTTTTTTCCCGTGAGAAGTTGAAATTGATTGATTGAATGAACCTTTTAGTTTTTTGCCCATGGCGGCGTAGGCCTAAAGCGAAAAGGTTTTATAAAACCCAGCTGAAGGCCTAGGAATGGGGCAACAGTGCGCGTGCCCACAGAGAGGGCTCTGCGTGCCACCTGTGGCATGCGTGCCATAATTTTGCCACCACGGTCCTAATCCAAGTATGTATCTTTTCCCAGTAATTCTTTGCTTCATCACATCAGGCCGTTTCTTTCTAGCACAATGTAACCCATCCATGGGTTCTCCTTTTTCCTTTCCCGACTTCTGCCCAGTTACCACGTCCACGGCCCTAAACACGAAGAGGCAATCATGAACCTCATTCAGAAGGAAGCGGAGAAGTGCGACCGGCTCGCAGGCTTCTTCATGAGCATGAGCATGGCTGGTGGGACGGGGTCAGGCTTGGGGGCCTTTGTGACAGCAGCCCTACGAGAGGCTTACCCACACTCCTTCCTGCTCAACCATGTTATCTGGCCGTACGGAACTGGAGAGGTGAGTGTCCCAGGTCTTCGCTGGAGGGTGCCCGATTTTCTTACTTTGGGGTGAAAAGAAATCTTAAGGCATGAGGTGGTGCTTCCCAAGCTGGCTCCCGACAAGCAAACTCAATTGTCGACACCCAGCTCAAGGATCCAAATAAAACTCCAGGTTCATTCCGTTTCCGAAAATCTTAACCGTTTATTGAATACACGGCATGGTCGTGTCGAAGCAAAACTAGCTCTGAGGTTCCCAGACACCAGTTCATAGAATTAAACATTTTTTTTTCCAGTCAAGCCAATAATCTCTTACCTAGTCCATGTAAACAATTTCTCTTTGTTATGGGAACCGTCTGCTTCCTCTCCACACCTGCTATGGTGTCCTTGGAAAGGTTTCAGGCTCTCGAGCTCTTCAACGGAATCGTAGAGGTTTCCTTTCTCCATCTCATCCATTCTAAAGCAACACCTCCCCCTCTTTACTAGCTGCCAAAGTTTCATTCTTGACAATCAATGGGCGGAAGCCAGATTCGCTTCGTAATCCTGTGATTCACTTAACAGCTGCAGCGATTCAACGACTGTGAAAAACTGTTGTAAAATGAGGCACAACTCATTTAACAAATTCCTCGCTTAGCAGTGAAAATTTTGGGCTCAGTTGCGGTCCTAAGTCAGGGACTCTCTGTATCTAAAGCCACTCCTTCTTCTTCCTCTCTTTTCAAGGTGATTGTCCAAAATTACAATTCCGTCTTGACGCTCTCCCACTTATACCAATCTTCGGATGCCCTTCTGGTGCACGAGAACGACGCCGTCCACCAGATCTGCCTGCAGCTGATGAACATCAAGCAGATTTCTTTCCAGGATGTTAATCGAGTGATCGCGCATCAGCTGGGTAGCGTCTTCCAACCGGCCTACTCCTCTGAAGGGGTGGCTCACTACAGCAGGTCACCTCTAGGTATTTAGTTGCTCCTTCTGAAAACTGTCTAGCCCATTGTTCCTCAACCTTGGCGACTTGAAGAGGTATGGACTTCAACTCCCAGAATTCCCCAGCCAGCACAGCTGGCTGGGGAATTCTGGGACTTGAAGTCCATGCTTCTTCAAGTCGCCAAGGTTCAGAATAACAGAGTTGGAAGGGATCTTGGAGGTCTTCTAGTCCAACCTGCTGCCAAGACAGGAAACACTATACTATTTCAGACAAATGGTTATCCAATCTGTTCTTAAAAACTTCCAGTGTTGGAGCACCCACAACTTCTGGATGCTGGAGAAACATTGGCCTAGGCTACTTTCCCTCCAATTCATCCTGATGCAGCGCAAAACCAAAGTAAAACAAGATGAAAATCAGCTTATTCTGTCCTCTTCTTAGTAAAAAGGTCCATACTAGTCTTAGAGGTAGGCCTCGACTTACAGCCGTTTGTTTACTGACCGTTCAGAGGTACAACGGCATTAAAAAAAGTGTCTTATGGCCGTTTTTCACACTTGTGACCGTTGCAACATCCCTTGGGTCACGTGATCAAACTGTGATCGTTTGACAACTGACTCATATTTATGATAGTTGCAATTATCCTGGCTCAGTGACTTTTGACTGTTTTCACACTGACAAACGTTGCAGCATCCCCCGTGGTCACATGATCAAAATTCAGACGCTTGGCAATTTGACTCATATTTATGACGGCCGCAGTGCCGCCAGGGTCACGTGATTTCCCCCTTTTGCGATCGTCTTGACAAGCAAAGTCAGTGGGGGGAAGCCAGGTTCACTTAACAACCTTGTTACTCATTTAACAACTGCAGAGATTCACTTAACAACGGGGCAGAAAAGGTGGTAAAATGGGGGCAAAACTCACTTAAGATCTGTCTCGCGTACCAGTGGAAATTTCGAGCTCGATTGTGGTAGTAAGTCGAGGACTATCTGTATAATTTCTGTCAGAGCGTGCAAAGTCTTTTATTGAGCGAGATAACCCAGAAGTAAACACATTAAACAGAAGCTTGTATCAAATGTTGGTTTACCTTACACTATCTACAATAACATAGACCAGGAACAAATATACATACACGTGGTAATACAGCAGAATCCAACACACCACAGTTACAGCAGGAAACGGAAGAGAGAGAAAGACACACACACACTCCAGCAAAGCCCTCCCTTTTCTACTCAGGCTCTTAAAGGGACACTGACCCTGCTGAGTCATTCCCATCACTGCATCATCTTACATTACTGTACATCATTACATAACAAGCTTTTTAGCTGTTAAATTATTAGCCGGACAATTTCCTTTTAAGGTCCATCGGGGCGCAGTGTGTCATAAAATCAATGTGTAAATCCGTGCTGTTAAACTTCATTTCCTTTTTTTTTTCTAGGGGACCTGATGGAAGCTTTAGTTCCCCATCCCGAGTTCAAGGTGCTGGGCCTCCGGAATATCCCTCAGATGTCCGAAAATTCCCTTGCTTACACTACCTTTGCTTGGCCTGGACTTCTGAAACACCTGCGGCAGATGCTCATTGCAAACGCCAAAATGGAAGAAGGTGAGTTCCAGCTGCGTGTCCCCAGATGTGGAAGAGGCTGTACAAGTAGCCCTTGAGTGACTTAACCTGGTCTTCCTGCTCACCTTGCCTTCACAGGCATTGACTGGCAGGTGCGGCCTCCAACCAGCAGACTTCCTGCAGCTTGCAAAGCCTCTTTAAATCGGATGGCTAATTTCAATACTTCGATTGCCAATTTGGTTACCCTGCGAGGGAAGGACGTACAGTGTGCAGATCTGGGTAAGGGCCTGGCATTGTGAGACGCAGCGACAACAGGTGTTTGCTTGTCCTCTGTGGCTGCAAACAACCATTCCTCCTGGCTAACTTCTCGGCTCCTTGTCGAAATAATGGGGGAGTTGAATGGAGACAAAAAAATTTCAAGGACAAAAAAACCTTGACGTTACGGCCAGAATTTTGATGGCTAAAGCAAGGCATGTTTACTAATTGAGTGGTGCCAATTTTACAACCTTTTTTTTGCCCTGGTTGTTAAACACTGCGGTTGTTAAGTGAATCACATGGTCAGCAAGCAAATCCAGCTTCCCCCCATGGCTTGTTGGAAGCAGGCTGGGAAAATCGCTAAGTGCGATGCTGCAATAGTGGTAAATATAAGCTGGTTGCCAAGCGCCGAAATTTTGCTCGAGTGACCGTGGGGAATGCTGCAGCGTCGTAAGTGTGAGGACTGGTTGTAGGTCACTTTTTCAGTGCCGTTGTCAAGTTGTATTTATAACAGTTGGGGGGGTCATGTGATCATCCTTGTGACCTCAGCTGGCCTCTGACAAGGAAAGTCAATGGGAGAAGTTGAATTCTCTTAATGACCACCCAATTGACCTAAAAGCTGCAGTGATTCGCTTAACAGCCACGACAAAAAGTCAGATTGGCTATGACTCACTTAACAGCCACCTTGCTTAGCAAGATAAATTCTGTTCCCATTGTGGTCATAAGTCGAGGATAACCTGACCAGGTATTCCTTGCTTACCGACTGCCCTTTGCAGTGACTGTTCACAGTTATGACATTGTTTAAAAAAATAACCCTGGCACTTGGGATTGTCAGTCGCACACTAAATGACAGGTGCGCAGGGGTAGTCAATCTTGGCTGTTTTATGACTCGTGGACTTGCAACTCCCAGAATTCCTGAGCCAGCCATGCTGAGGAGAAAGGGAGAGGTTTCCAAGCTGAGCCGTGCCGGCTCAGGAATTCTGGGAGTTGAAGTCCACGAGTCATAAAACAGCCAAGGTTGCCTAGCCCTGGACTAGTAAGACCACACCTGGAATACTGCAGCCAGTTTTGGTCACCTTATCACATAAAAGATGTTGAGAGTTTGGAAAAAATTCAGAGAAGAGCAACTAAGATGATACAAAGGCCTGGAGACCAAAACATAGGAAGAACGGCTGCGGGACTTGGATTTGGCTAGTCTAAAAAGAAGAAGAAATAAGGGAGACATGATAGCAGTGATCCAGTATTTGAGGGGCTGCCACAAAGAAGAGGGGAGTCATGTTATTCTCCAAGGCACCAGAGGGAAGGACGAGAAACAACGGTTGGAAACTGATCAAAGAGAGAAGTAACCTGGAATTAAGGAGAAACTTCCTAACAGTGAGGAAAATTAACCAGTGGAACAGCTTGCCACCAGAAATCGTGGGCGCTCCATCACTGGAAGTTTTTAAAAAGAGGCTAGACATTCACCTGTCTGACATGTTATAGGTTCTCCTGCTTGATCAGGGGGCTGGACTAGAAGATCTCCAAGGTCCCTTCCAGCTCTATTCTATTTCCATTTGTGAGCAGCTGAGTTAATGCAGAAGGCAGAAACAAAATCTTAAGCTGCAGTTGTCTGTTTTTCCCCTTACTGACTGTGTTGCTTCGCTTAACGACTGAAGGGGAAGTGCAGGTAGCGGTTGACTTACGGCCACAACTGAGCCCAACATTTCTGTGGCTAAGCGAGGCCGTTGTTAAGTGATGTTTGCCCCATTTTACGACTTTTCGTGCCTCAATTGTTAAGTGAATCACTGCCGTTGTTAGGTTAGCAACACGGTCGTTAAGCGAATCCGGCTTCCTCCTTGACTTGGCTTGTCAGAAGGTCCCCAAAGGGACCCTGCAACTGTCATAAATGTGAGTCAGTTGCCAAGCCTCTGAATTTTGATCACGTGATCGTGGCGAAGCTGCAACGGTTGTAAGTGTGAAAAACGCCCCTAAGTCGCTTTTCTCAGTGCCGTTCCAACTTTGAACGGTCCCTAAATGAACGGTTGTAAGTCGAGGATTACCTGTAAGGTCATAAGCCCAATCGCAGTTGCATGCTTTTCTGCTTAGCAACCAAGTCGCTAGTCCCAATTTTTGGTCGCTAAGTGAGGACTAGCCTATAATCCTCTGATCTAACGCGGCCCTTTCTTGTCTCTTACAGGGGGTTTCCAAGATCCAGCCTTGTACACCTCCTGGCTCAACCCTCCGCAGACCTTGAGCATCTGGAAGACACCCAGAGCTTTTAAGAAGTATGAAAAATCAGCCTGTCTGGTCAGCAATAGCCAGTTTTTGCTCAATCCGCTCAACAGCCTAGTGGGAAAAGCCTGGAAGATGTTTGCATCCAAGTAAGTTGAAAAGAATGAAATTCGTTTTTGTGTGTGTGTGTGTGTGTGTGTGTGTGTGTGTGTGTTTAAAATTTGGGCCGATATGTAGTTGTTTTCGTGGGAGTGGTGAGTGGGACCAGGGCAGGGTAGGCAACCTTGGCCCTTTTATGACTCGTGGACTTCAACTCCCAGAATTCCTGAGCCAGCCATGCTGAGCAGAAATGGAGAGGTTTCCATACTGAGCCATGTTGGCTTAGGAATTCTGGGAGTTGAAGTCCACGAGTCATAAAAGAGCCAAGGTTGCCTACCCCTGGGGCTACCTGTATTTGAGCCTCGGCTTCCGGATCTGTCCTTCCAAAGAACAGCCAGGGCTTATTTCCTGTGGCTGCGGGACTCGGGTCTGGCTAGTCTAAAGAAAAGAAGAAATAGGGGAGACATGATAGCAGTCCTCCAGTATCTGAGGGGCTGCCACAAGACAGAGAGGGCCAGGTTGTTCACCAGAGGGCAGGACGAGAAACAACGGTTGGAAACTGATCAAAGAGAGAAGCAACCTGGAATTAAGGAGAAACTTCCTGACAGTGAAGACAATCAACCAGTGGAACAGCTTGCCACCAGAAATCGTGGGCGCTCCATCACTGGAGATTTTTAAGAAGAGTTAGACATTCACCTGTCTGAGATGGTATAGGTTCAACTGCTTGAACTGGGGGCTGGACTAGAAGACCTCCAAGGTCCCTTCCAGCTCTATTCTATTCTATTCTATTCTATTCTATTCTATTCTATTCTATTCTATTCTATTCTATTCTATTCTATTCTATTCTATATTCCATTCTATTCTATATTCCATTCTATTCCTATTCTATTCTATTCTGTTCTCATTCTTATTCTTATTCCTATTCTATATTCTATATTCTATTCCTATTCCTATTCTATATTCTATTCTATTCCTATTCCTATTCTATATTCTATTCCTATTCCTATTCTATATTCTATTCTATTCCTATTCCTATTCCTATTCTATATTCTATTCTATTCTATTCTATTCTATTCTATTCTATTCTATTCTATTCTATTCTATTCTATTCTATTCTATTCTATTCTATTCCTATTCTATATTCCATTCCATTCCATTCCATTCCATTCCATTCTGCGTGTTTCGATTTGTAACATTAATCCAAGCCAACATTGTATTCTGCCCGCAATCAATTGGCGTCCCATTGCTTTCCCTCCAAGGAGCCATGGATAATTTGATCCGGGCCGGGCGTTCTTGCTCACCAAAACCTCTTGTTCCTTCCACGCAGGGCTTACATCCACCAGTATTCAAAATTTGGAATTGAAGAAGATGATTTTCTGGGCTGTTTCACCACCTTAGAACAAGTGATTGCCAGCTACAGCAGCCTCTGATTCCCCAGAGCGCGTACGTTCTCCATAAGTTTTCCAAGAGGATCAAAACCGCGATGACGATGGGCTACCGGGCACCCATCCCAACGAAGCACATGGGTTCTGCAGTGCCTTGCCAATGCCAGGGCTTCCATACCCATGGAGGCGCTTCCTAGGAATCCACGTTTTCAATGGAAGAAGTACGTTTAATATTTGAAAGGGGATCTGGGGTTCAGCTTTGAATCCCATCAGGCACCCTCACCAATTGAGGGCTCTTTTCATTCACCAGTCTGTATATTTTTCTACATTCCTGGTTTTATATGTACTGTACTGAATATAGTCATTAACTTATGACATCTGCCTGGGTGAATACAGTGTTTTTTTCTTACTGCAAGAACATGGGGCACAGGAAGTCCTTGACTTACAGCCATTCGCTTAGCGACTGTTTGAAGATATGATACTGGAAAAAGTAACATATATCGCACTTGGTAGGTGGCCTGTGTTTGCCAACCCAACAGAGTCAGTTAAAACCAAGTCTTAGTGCGTCGTTTCTACTCAATAAAACCAAAACACAAAATCTGAAGCTATCTAATAGCACTTTTTCAGACTTGCCAGTTTTATTTTATTAAAAGACATAAAGCTTCGCGAACTGCAACTCGTTAATTTTGGACTGCCCCATAATTAGCACAGCTCCCCTATGATAGCATGCTGGGTGGGGAATTCTGGGAGGTGAATTTCAGCACACCTTAAAGTCACCAAAGTTGAAAAACATGAGTACGGGTAATCCTCAACTGAACGGCCACAACTGAGCCCCAGATTTATGTTGCTCGGTGAGAAATTTGTTAAGTGAATTTTTGCCCCATTTTGCGACTTTTCTTGCCACGTTTGTTAAGTGAATCACTGCAGTTGTTAAGCTAGTAACACGGTTGTTAAGCCAATCTGGCTTCCCCCATTGACTTTGTTTGTCAGAAGGTCGCAAAAGGCGATCACGTGACCCCGGGACACAAATATGAGGCAGTTGCCAAGCGTCTGACTTGATCCTGTGAGCCTGGGGATACTGCAACGGTCGTGTGAAAAACGCTCATAAGTCACTTTTTTTTCCAGTGCTGTTGCAACTTCAAACAGTCACTAAGTGAACTGTTGTAAGTTGAGGACTACCTGCATTTACTCAATTTTTGTGACATGTTACTTTCATATTTTTATTATTTTTTATTTTAATTCCATTTATATCCCGCCCTTCTCCGAAGACTCAGGGCGGCTTACAAGCTTAGCAGTAGCCTTCATTCTATGTATATGCCTGCTTATTAGGGCTTTCATACACCCCCCAAGCGGCATTATTACAAAGTCAGCTTATTGCCCCCAACAATCTGGGTCCTCATTTTACCTACCTCGGAAGGATGGAAGGCTGAGTCAACCTTGAGCCTGGTGGGACTCGAACCTGCACTAATTGCAGGCAGCTGGTGTTACTTAAGGAGGCATTAGCCCACTGCTCCACCAAGGCTCACACCCTCAACTTGAAGAAGCCCAAACCCCACAGTTTGATTTAACCCATTTTATTTGACTTTCTTGTGTCCTGTATACAGATGGGACACAAGATGGCGCCCGTATTCCACTTGATGGGGAGCAAATGGGTTTTATGGTGGATCCACTTCCAACAGCAATAAACAGCTTCGGCAATTGACTGAAAGGTACACGAAAGGCACGTGAGATCTGGACCAATGCTTATTTAACCTTGCATGGCACAGATTTCCCCATCATGCCCTAAATTGGAGACAATCACCCAGGATTCTCAGTCTATTGGGAACAAAAGACCAATATAAACCACATCCATATTTTATTTTATTTATTTTATTTTTATTACGGTACATTTATATCCCGCCCTTCTCCGAAGACTCAGGGCGGCTTACAAGCTTAGCAGTAGCCTTCATTCTATGTATATGCCTGCTTATTAGGGCTTTCACACACACCCCAAGCGGCATTATTACAAAGTCCGCTTATTGCCCCCAACAATCTGGGTCCTCATTTTACCTACCTCTGAAGGATGGAAGGCTGAGTCAACCTTGAGCCTGGTGGGATGCGAACCTGCACTGATTGCAGGCAGCTGGTGTTACTTAAGGAGGCATTAGCCCACTGCTCCACCAAGGCTCGGTGTGCTAGGGGTGTGTGTGTGTGTGTGTGTGTGTGTGTGTATAAAACTTTTTTCAGTACCGTTGTAACTTTGAACGGTCACTAAGTGAGCTGTTGTAAGTCTGGGACTACTGATAGTTGTCACTGATCATCAGACAACCAAAGGCAAGAGTTTGCTAAGAGAAATAACACATGCCTATCAACTCACATATCAGTCAACTCATTGTCACACCTGGCTTGGATAGGTTACACTCTGAAGGCAGGTTTCCCTGGCTGAAGTCCATTCCAAATAATAATCAGCTAATGAAAAAAGTAATAATTAAATGGGTGCGGTAAGAGAGTTAATAGCAAAAGCATGGAGGGCTTTTGGAGGGTTTTCAAGGCCTTAGCACAGGGCTTCCCAAATTCCCTGGGCAAAGTCACAATGGGATAAAGTGTTTTTTTTTCTTTTTCTTTTGAGTAAGGACACAAAAACCAATTACCCATTACAACGGGGATCTGTACATGACTTAAAGATTGCCAGGTATTAAAATATACAGGCAGGCCTCGGCTGACGACAACAAATGGGCCCATAATTTTCATCATTAAGCAAGGTGTTAACGCGCCCGGTTTTATAACCTTGTTTGCCATGGTTTGTCAAGCAATTAACAAGTAGGCTGGCTTGGTCGCTTAACTGGGAGACCCTGGTGAAGCGGGCACAGCAGCACCTGCATTTTCTGCGTCGCATGAGAAAAGCACATCTTCCTTCCCCTGTCCTGACCACTTTCTACAGGGGGACGATCGAGAGCATCCTGTCACAGTCTGGATTGGAAGCATCTCTGCTTCAGACAGGAAGGCGGTGCAGAGAGTGGTGAGGACGGCCGAAAAGACCATTGGCAGTTCCCTCCCTCCCATCCAGGACATGGCACAGAAGCGTTGCTTGAGCAGGGTCCGCAAGATTGTCTGGGACGCTACATGTTCTCTCCATGACCTGTTTTCCTTGTTACCTTCTGGGAATGGGGGGTGCCTTTGTTGTATCCAAAGCAGAACATCCAGATTCAGCCATAGTTTCATTCCATACAACATCAACCTTGTGAACTCTCAAGCTGCTTCCTTCCATTACATATTCAAGATGGGCAGTGTTTAATATTTAATATTTATTTGTTATGTATATGCAAGGGTATGGGTCTATACATGTGTTGTGTATGGTATGGTTAGGTGTGTGTCATGTATGTGTTCCACTTTGAGACCAGGCAACCAATTTTCATTTTTAATGTGGGCCGTTGTGCCCACATTAAGTGACACTAAAGGTTGTCTTAACTCACTGCAGCCGTTAAGAGAATCGTGCGGTTGCTAAGCGAATCTAGCTTCGCCCGTTGATTTAGCTTGTTGAAAGCTGACTGGGGAGGTCATAGAATGGCAATCACATGATCCTGGACTGCTGCAATCTTTAAAAATAAGAGAGTACATGGGCGCTGCCAAGCACCTTAATTTTGAGCACGTGACCCTAGGGGAAGTTGCGACGATTGTAAGCGAAAGGACAAGTTGTAAGTCACTTTTTTTCCCCCAAGGTGGTTGCAACTTCAAACAGTCGCTAAATGAATGGTTGTAAGTCGGGGACTACCTGAACAGGAGTTTGAAACTCCGGTGGTGCTACAGGAAGGGGCTTAATGACTAGTTGGTCCTTGAAATTCAATTAAGACTTTCTGTTAAATAGCTTTGGGTAATGAAGGGAAGTTTTGGAAGCAGTGCTTTACGGGGCACCTGAAAAAGCCGCAGTTTGTGGTAACCCTTTTTCCATTGTTGTTTGCTTTGGGGTTGCTACAGGCAGTCCTCGACTTACAACCATTCGTTTGGGGACTGTTCAAAGCTACAAAGGCATTGAAAGAAGTGACTTACAATCAGTTTTCACACTTAATGATCGTCATGTGATCAAAATTTGGATGCTTGGCAACCGGTTCATATTTACGATGGTCACAATGTCTCGGGGTCATGTGATCCTCCTTTTGTGACCTTCTGACAAGCAAAGTCAACAGGGAAGCCAGATTCACTTAACAACCGTGCTACTAACTTATGGTGGTGGTGCAGTGGTTAGAACGGAATATTGCAAGCAAACTCTGCCCGCTGCCAGGATTTCGATCCTGACAGGCTCAAGGTCGACTCAGCCTTCTGTCCTTCCGAGGTTGGTAAAACAAGGACCCAGACTGTTTGCGGGGTGGGGTGGGGTGGGGCTTATGCTAACTCTGTAAAACGCTTAGGGAGGGCTGTAAAGCACTGTAAAGCGGTATATAAGTGTAAATGCGCACTCTGCCCACTGTCAGGAGTTCAATCCTGACTGGCGCAAGTTTGACTCAGCCTTCCATCCTTCCGAGGTCGGTAAAATGAGGACCCAGATTATTAGGGACAAGATGCTGACTCTGTAAACTGCTTAGAGAGGGCTGTAAAGCACTGTGAAGCGGTATATAAGTCTAAATGCGCACTCTGCCCACTGTCACGAGTTCGATCCTGACTGGCGCAAGTTTGACTCAGCCTTCCATCCTTCCGAGGTCGGTAAAATGAGGACCCAGATTGTTGGTGGGCAAATATGCCGATTCTGTTAGCCACTTAGAGAGGGCTGTAAAGCACTGCGAAGCGGTAGGTAAGTCTAAGTGCTATTACTATTAGCGGCGGCGATTCACTTAACAAGTGTGGCAAGAAAGGTCGCAACATGGAGCCTGTCCTGCTTAGCAAAGGAAAAGTTAGGCGTAGTTGTGGTTGTAAGTTGAGAACCACCTGTAAAATGCAGTGGGAAGGGATCAACTGGTCTACTCTTTGTTCTAACCCGGAGCCGATGTTGCAACAGCAAAACTGCACCTGGGAGTAGCTGTTTACTCTTCTGGTAAGAAAAGAAAGGGAGGGTGGGGGGGGAAAAAAACTGAATTCCTGCTGAGTCACAATTCTCGGTGACGAACTTATTTTGCTGCAAGAGGGAAGCAGTTCGGAGATTGACGTCTGTCGGAAATGCAGCCAGGCCCGTTTTGAAACCTCAGATCTGTGGAGTAGCATGAAGAAAATAGCTAATGAATGGGTGCATGAAAAAAATCACTTTAAAGAGAAAAAGCAAACAAACTAAAGGACCCTACTGGGCAGGTCAATTCCACGCTCACATTTCTTTGTTTTAGATGACCAACCTGTCCTGCAAAACCTGGCAGAAGCAGGGGGCAGGTTTTCGTCTCCTACACCCAAAGATTGGGAAAACATTTTGTGTAGATTTCCCCCCAGGAAAAGATAGGATGGAAGGGACCAGGCTCGCGAGAAATACCTGTGGATTGTCCTTGTAAATTACAAATTAATTACAAAAAAAAACTAGAAAAAGGGATGTTGAGACTCAGCGTGAAGAGGAGAGTCACAAAGATGATTAGGGGACTGGAAGATAAAACGTGATGAATGTTTGTGGGAACTGGGAACGTGTCGTGTAATGAAGAGAGGGACTAGACATAGCTTCCAGTACTTGAGGGGCTGCCACAAAGAAGAGGCAGTCAAGCTATCCTCCAAAGCACCCGAAGGCAGGACAAGAAGCAACGGATGGAAACTAACCAAGGAGAGAAGCAACCTAGAACTAAGGAGAAATTTCCTGTCAGTGAGGACAATTAACCAGTGGAACAACCTGCCTCCAGAAGCTGTGAATGCTCCAACACTGGAGGTTTTTAACAAGAGACTGGACAGCCATTTGCCTGAAATGGTAGAGGGTGTCCTGCCTGAGCAGGGGGTTGGATTAGAAGACCTCTAAGGTCCCTTTCATTCTGTTATTCAAGAGAGTCTCTTGGCCAAGAATTAACAGGCCGAGTTCTCTGAAAAGCCATCTTTGAAATTCCACCTGGCTGGAATTAGGGAACCAGGATCCAAAATGGCACTGGTAGTCCTTGACTTATAGCCATGAATTTAGTGGCCGTTCAAAGTTACAACGGCACCGAAAAAAAGTGACTTACGACTAGTGTTCACACTTTGCAGTACTTCCACGATCAAACTTCGGAAACTTGGCCACTGGCTCATATTTATGACGGTGGCCATGTCCTGGGGTCATGTGGTCCCCTTTTGCCACCTGCCAAGCAAAGTCAATGGGGAAGCCAGATTCACCAAACAAGCCAACCGTGTTACGTGGTTAACAGCTGCAGTGATTCCCTTAACAACGGTGGCAAGTAAGGTAAAATCGGGCAAAGGCTCATTTAACAACTGTTTTGCATAGCAATGGAAATTTTGGGCTCAGTTGTGGTCGTAGGTTGAGGACTACCTGGATAGGGGCTCCTGCTTGGGCTAGAACAGGGCTAGGCCACCTTGGCTCTTTTATGACTCGTGGACTTCAACTCCCACAATTCCTGAGCCAGCCATGCTGAGGGGAAAGGGAGAGGTTTCCATGCTGAGCCATGCTGGCTCAGGAATTCTGGGAGTGGAAGTCCACGAGTCATAAAAGAGCCAAGGTTGCCTACCCCTGGCTTTGCCAGTTTAGCTGTGTAAGGCCTAGTTCAGGGGTCTCCAAACTTGGCAACTTTAAGACTTGTGGACTTCAACTCCCAGAATTCCTGAGCCAGCCATGCTGAGGAGAAAGGGAGAGGTTTCCATGCTGAGCCATGCTGGCTCAGGAATTCTGGGAGTGGAAGTCCACGAGTCATAAAAGAGCCAAGGTTGCCTACCCCTGGCTTAGCCAGTTTAGCTGTGTAAGGCCTAGTTCAGGGGTCTCCAAACTTGGCAACTTTAAGACTTGTGGACTTCAACTCCCAGAATTCCTGAGCCAGCCATGCTGAGGAGAAAGGGAGAGGTTTCCATGCTGAGCCATGCTGGCTCAGGAATTCTGGGAGTGGAAGTCCACGAGTCATAAAAGAGCCAAGGTTGCCTACCCCTGGTAGAAGATCAAAGCTTTAGTCTGTTTTTCCATTCAGGGATTTCGTCATATATTCTCCCACACACACACCATTTTCATGCTTTTTTTTTTTACTGCTTCCTGTTCTGGGTTCCTCACAATCAGCCTAAACTTCCTCCTAGTCTTTGTATTTGGGACTTCTCCTTCTGCCAGGGGAGGCACTCTAGTCATCTTCTGATTCCCCATTTTGACTAACCTCTCATCTTCTCAAGAGAGTGAATTTCCAGGGCTCCCATTAAGTGCCCTGGATTATAATTCCCGTTGTCCCTGCCCAGCACAGGAGGTGAAGAAAAAAAAAGTCAGCTTTCTCATGCCCAACCCTCAGAGCTGGTTGCAGACTCTCTAAATCAGATTTAGTTGAACCAAACCCAATCCCTTTTACCTGTGCAGGTGAATTTGAGCATCCTAGATTTGAAAGTGGGAAGCCAAGTAGCAGCATTGGGAATAATTTTGACCTGCAAGGAGGTGTCTGGACCCCAAAGTTTTTTTTAAAAAAAATATTATTATTGTTTTGGAGGGGTGTTCCAGTCAGCATGGACTCCATCCCACTGCCCAGACAAATTTTTTCCGTTTTCTTGGCAAGTTGTGTTTTTCCCCCTTCCAGAAGTGGTTTGCCATTCTCTCCTTTCCAGGGCTAGGAGGGTTCAGCTCAAAGTCATCCAACTGGCTGCATGCCTCAGCAGGATTAGAACTCGTGGTCTCCCGCTTTCTAGCCTGAAGCCTTCAACCTCTTCACCAAACTCTCTTCAGAGTTTTCTTAGAGAGCAAAATGTGCTTTCTTTTGAAGTGGGACCACCAACCCTGGGGGGGGGAAAAAATCCAGTAAGAAAGAAAGCTAAGAGGGAGGGAGGGAAGCCCCTTTGGAGAATGGAGCGGGGTGTTGGAATATTTCAATGAAGTTAGACCAAAGTTGATCTTCAGCCATTCTTCTAGTCCTCATTAGAGGGCCCCCTCCCTTTTTTTTTCTATTGCCACCACCTTCGACTGCATGCATGTTGTTCTTCCTCTTTTGGGTGACTCATAACAGGCTTCAGATAACACTGGCCCTGAATTCTTAATTCTTATTTATCGCTTCAGATCCTTTGCATAAAAACCGGCCTCTCTCGGTTTGCAGTCTCCCTGTACTCTTCCTGTTACTCATTCCCTCTTACAACCTCTCCCTTTCTCTTACACAACTTTCCCCCCACCCCAGCTTTTTTTTTTCCCTCCTAGGAGGGTGGAGTGGGGAGAAATTGCCCAAGAAAGCAAATTCCATCTGGGGTGAAGGAACAGGAAGGAAAGGAAATAAAAAGGCAGGTTTTTATGCAAACAGCGCGGGATGCAAAGAGAATCCCGCAACCAAAAAAATAAAATAAACATAAGTCTGGGCTTATAACAGCCAAACATAAAATTATTAGCTAGGTTTGACAGCAGCAATCTTGTTTCATCCTTGCACCAAATCAGGGTTAGCTTTATTATGGTTTGTCCAATAAGCCCAGATTAGTTGGGTTCATCTACAGTAAACCATCAATGGACCTTACAGATTATAGTGGCTGCTTGGATGCCCTGTTTCCTGACTTTACAAGTAGTCCTTGAGTTACAATCAATCATTTAGTAACTGTTCGAAGATACATGGCACTAAAAAAAAGTAACTTGCAACTTTGGTTATTAAATGACCGTTTTTCACATTTACCACCACTGCAGCAACCCCACGGTCACATGATCAAAATTCAGAGGCTTGGCAACTGGCATGGACTTATGACGGTTGCATTGCTCCAGGATCATGTGATCACTTCTTGCAACCTTCTGAGAAGCAAAATCAATGGGGAAGCCAGATTCACTTAACAGACATGTTACTAGCTTCAACAACTGCAGTGATTCACTTAACAACCGTGACAAGAAAGGTCGTAAAATGGGGCAAAACTCACTTAAAAACCATCTTGCTTAGCAACAGAAATTTTAGGCTCCGTTGTGATCCTAAATCGAGGAAGCACCTGTATTGTTAACTGGCCAGGTAACTTGGCTGCTGTGTATATTTATTTTGGGTATTTTTTGTTTCTAATGACTTAAAATGTTTTTATTCTTTTAAAATGTGTTTTTTTTTTAAAAAAATTGTGGTATATTTTTTTGAACAGTAAGCCCTTGACTGAGATGGGCGGCTAGAGAAATCGAATAAATATGCCAACCCCCAAATTAATCGCGTCTGTTAGTAACTAATAATAGGAGTTAATTGTTAACTGATAATGGAGAAGCATCTCATCCCTTAAATAACACAGCCCCTGCTTTGCATTTCAAAGAGTCCAGGTTTTGCATACCAGGTCTACGGATGGTTTCCAGAGAGCAGAAGAAGGAGAGAATAGTTGGGTTTCAATGAGTCTGCCACCACTTTCGCAAGGCAAATTGTTCAGGTTGGAACAGCTCAAAAGACTTGACTTTTCCCTGAGGAGAGTCTGGAGACCTCATGGCCCCAAGTGGACAGAGGCTTCATTCCTGAGGTTGGCTTCCAGGTAGACGTGGTCTTGAGAAAGAGTCAACATTCCTTCAGACTTGACAATCCTACATCCCCCCCCGCCCCCCATTCTGGACAGAGAGGGCCGCTGGTTTAAAAGAGGGGTCAAAAAGGCCATCTGTGTCAAAATTGAACAGCCCTCCCTCAAGAGAATACGACACCACCTATCTCTTGTTTACAACACAGTCCTTTTTGGCAGTTCCCAAGAAGGTCCCACACCCCTTTGCGCTCCGATTCAGGATCCAGATAAAGTGGCCTGGATGAAGGACAGCAATGGAGCAGATGGTTGCAAAGACTATCTAAATCCTTTCCATTCCCCTCCAGTCAGTCAGAACTGAAGAAGCTCTCTTGGAATAACAAAGAGTTGGAAGGGACCTTGGAGGTCACCTAGTCCAACCCTCTGCTTAAGCAGGAGAACCTATACCATTTCTAACAGATGGCTGTCCGGTCTCTTCTTGAAAGCTTCCAGTGAGGAAGCTCCCAGAATCCCTGAAGGCAATCTGTTCCACTGGTTAATTGTCCTCACTGTCAGAACGTTTCTCCTTATTTCTAGGTTGAATCTCTCCTTGGTCAGTTTCCATCCGTTATTCCTTGTCTGGCCTTCGGGTGCTTTGGAAAACAGGCTGACACCCCCCTTCTCTGTGACAGCCCCTCAAGTATTGGGACACTGCTATCGTGTCTCCCCTGGTCCTTCTCTTCACTAGACTAGTCATGCCCAATTCCTGCAACCGTTCTTCATATGTTTTGGCCTCCAGTCCCCTAATAATCTTTGTTGCTCTTCTCTGCACTCTTTCTAGAGCGGGGGGGGGGGGTCTTCAAAGTTGGCCCTTTGATGACTTGTGGACTTCAGCTTCCAGAATTCTGGGAGTTGGTCCACAAGTCATCAAAGGGCCAACTTTGAAGACCCTTGTTCTAGAGCAGACATGTCAAACCCAAGGCCCAGGGGCCAGATCCGGCCCGCCAAGTGGTTTCATGTGGCCCCTGAAGCCATCCTGGAAACAGTGAGGGAACGGCCCCCACTGCCTTGGCCCTGGCCCAGAGACCCTCCTTCTGCCAGAGACCCCCAGATCTGTCCCACTCCTGCCCAGGCCCCCATAGGCACCCTTGATGCCAACGATGTAGAGCTGGCCATGCCCACCCAGTAGGCCATACGCACTCCAGCTGCACCCACCCAGTAGGCAGCGCCCACCCTGGCCATACCCACCCGGCCCCTTGAGGGCAACCACAATGCTGATGTGGCCCTCAATGAAATTGAGTTTGACACCCCTGTTCTAGAGTCTCAACCTCTCTTTTTTCTAGGTTGGTGACCAAAACTGCATGTAGTATTCTATCTAGCTGAGGTCTTATTAAGGTTTCCTTGGATAAGAAGTGAAATGTTTTCAAAGGAAAAAAAAAGAGAGTCCACTTGCCTTTGGGGAAAAAACACCTTTGGGACAATCATGACCTGGATGATTGAGAATCTCCACAGCCAATTTGATAATCCTACAGTTCCAAAGTAGGCAAGGTTGTGAGAACGTATTTGAGGTCACTGATGAGTTGAGGGCTCAGTAAAAGCAGGATGTGGGCGACATCCCATTGCTCCCCTCTCAGACTCAGTCTTTGCAGGTGTGGCTGTCCCTTTACAGGTAATCGACTTACGGCCACAACGGAGCCCAACATTTCCATTGCCAAGAGAGAGTTGTTAAGTGGGTTTTGCCCCATTTTACGACCTCGTTTGCCACAGCTGTTAAGTAAGGCGCTGCAGTTGTTAAGTTAGTAACATGGTTGTTAAGTGAATCTGGTTTACCCCTTTGTCTTTGTCAGAAAGTCAAACAGACTCCCGGGACACTGCAACCGTCATGACTTTGAACCAATTGTCAAGAGTCTGAATTTTGATCACGTGACCGTGGGGACGCCGCCACGGTCATAAGTGTAAAAAACGGTGAGAATTGAAGAAGCTTCTTGAATGAGAAGCGAAACGTCTTCCAAGAGAGGAAAAAATAAAAGTCCGGTTGCATTTTGGAAAAGCACCTTAGGGACAACCGTGATCTGGATGACTTGAGAATCTCCATAGTCACAAACAAATGGTTGTAAGTTGAGGACTACCTGAATTAACCTCTAGGTCATGAGATGCAGTGATGATGTTGCATGTCAGAAAAGGTATGAATCTTAGGAGGAAAGTTTCAGGAGAATCTGAGCAGTGATGTGGACAGGAAGTGTTAACCTTTCAGAGCTAACACAACTTAAGGCACTTTGAGACCAGTTAATCTAACAGGGCAAAGGTCCTTCAGTTGCGTGTAAAACAAGTTAGCACACAAAGCCGGCCTAACCATGTGTCAACTCAACTCTTACAGATTTGCTTATATTACGTTAAACCTTTTGTAAACTCCCTTTCTCCCTCTCCTTTAGGGCAGGTCTTTTCAACCTTTTCACCCATTGTCCCACTTTTAGGACATGGCAACATCCGAGGACCACCAGTTGCCCAGCAAGGTGTCAAAAACATGATGACCCCAAAAAAGAGGAAAAAAGTGATGAAGTACAGGTAGTCCTCAACTTACAACAGTTCGCTTAGTGACTGTTCGAAGTTACCATGGCACTGAAAAAAGCGCCGGGATCAGCGCTGAGCTCCAGCTGGAGCCTGGTGCTGATCCTGGCGCTTCCGCTGAGCCCTGACAGCCCTGCAGCTCCAGCCGTCTCTCGCTCAGGCTTGTGCGGTGCTGCCACCAGTTCTACTCATTCCCCTCCCCCGCTACCACTTCTCTTGGATGGTCACGTACGACCTGCCAGGTGCCAATGTACCACAGGTGGTACCGGTACCACTGGTTGAAAAGCCCTGCTTTAGGGTTTAAGTATTCTGGAATCCAGCCATTTGTGATGGATTGTGAGTCTACAGCCGGCTCAGGTACTAGGAAAGTTCAGTAGCTCAATCAGGAATACAACTAGCAACCACACTTAAGACTTATACACTGCTTCACGGTGGTTTTTACAGCCCTCTCTAAGCGGTTTACAGAGTCAGCATATTTGCCCCCCAACAATCTGGATTCTCATTTTACCGACCTCGGAAGGGTGGAAGGCTTGAGCCGAACTTGAGCAGGTCAGGATCGAACTCTTGGCAGTGGGCAGAGTTTGCCTGCAATAGTAATAGCAGGATCGAACTGCTGGCAGTCGGCAGTCAGCAGAAATAGCCTGCAGTACTGCCTTCTAACCGCTGCGACACCACCACTCTTAACAAGGAGTCCTTGACTTACAACCACTTGTTTAGGGACTGTTTGAAATTACAGAGGCACTGAAAAAAGTCACTTAGGACCGGTAGTGGGATTCAAATATGTGAACAACCAGTTTTCTGTGTGGATGCCGCTTCGGGAAGTCCATTCTGGGCCTGGGCTACAAAAGATTAGCTACCGGTTCTGCCGAAGTAGTGTGAACCAGCTGAGTCCCACCACTGCTTGTGACTGTTTTTCACCCATACGACGGTTGCAGCATCCCCCTGGTCATGTGATCACAATTCAGGCGCTGGGCAACTGGCATGTATTTACGACGGTTGTGCCATCCCAGGATCAGCCGGCTTCCGACAAAGCAAAGTCAACGAGGAAGGCCAGATTTGCTTGACGAGAGTAGGATTCCCTTAACGACCACAGTTGATTCGCTTAACAACTGTGCCCCCTCCCCCCAAAAAAGGCTTGTAAAAGCTCACTTAACTGCCTTGCTTAGCGACGGAAATTTGGGGCTCAGTTCAGTTACAAGCCGGGGACTTATCTGTAATGAAAATTAAAACGCAATTTCAGTTTTTCCCAAATTGCGAACTATCTGCTTCCTCCTGGGCGCTTCCTCTTCATTTGTATATTCATGTAGGGAACAATTAAGACTTATTTCTTCTCTGATGTAACTTCGCAGGATAGCAGATCTGGGAGAACTGCATACTCTGACCCAAATATGAGATGCTTGGAGAAGCAAATTATTTGATAGGGTTCTAGCCTGATGCTTTAAATATAGATCAGGGGTCTTCAAACACCTGGCCCTTTGATGACCCGTGGACTTCAACTCCCAGAATTCCTCAGCCAGGCACGCGTGCCTGGCTGAGGAATTCTGGGAGTTGAAGTCCACGGGTCATCAAAGGACCAAGTTTGAAGACCTCTGCTGTAGATACTGGTAGTCCTCAACTTACGACAACTGAGCCCAGTTTCTGTTGCTAAGTGAGATAGTTGTGAAATGAATTTTGCCCCGAGTGACGATCTTCCTTGCCACAGTGTTCAACGAACCACTGCAGTGGCGAAGTTAGTAACACGGTTCCTTCCGTTATTAAGGGAATCCGGCTTTCCCATTGGCTTTGCTCTTGAGGTTTGCAAAAGATGATCACGTGACCTTGGGACACTCCAACCGTCCGTAAGTACATGCCAGTTGCCAAGCAAAGTCTGATCATGTCACCATGGGGGTCGCCGCAACAGTCATCAGTATGAAGTCCCTTGTTTTTTTTCAGGGCTGTTGTAACTTTGGCGACTCAACAAATTGTTGTCAAGTTTGCAGGGCAAACCCTCTTCCAAGTTTTCTAAGATGGCAAAATGTTGTGCTTTCTTTCCAAGTGGGACACTCTACACCACCACCACCCATCTGGACTCTGCACTTCGTGTTGTCATCTTGTCATCCTCTGTTTGGGGAAGGGTCAAGCCAACCAAGAGCCTATTTTGCGAGAGCACCCATAACATGGTCACAACGATTGGACAAAAATGTGATTGGACAATGGGTGTCCAATCACGCTTGGCCAATGAAGAATATTCTTATCCCTACATTCCTATTCCGACATCCCCAGTGCCTTCACCAGGACACACGGGTGGAAGATTCCTGCATACGTGCGAGGAAATAATAAAACACAGCCAGATTGGACTTCTACCTCCTCTGATGGATTTTCCAGTACTACCTTTATTGTTCTGGAAGATTATTTGCAACCATTTCCTCCACTCCTTCTGCTCCCAGCAACCCGACAACCTGGTGTTATCGCAAACCACCTTTCTGCAGAAACTGTGGGGCACATGCCAACCAGGAAGATGAATTGTTTGCCCAGGCAGCGTCAGCGTTCAGGTTGTTTTTTTTAACCCCTTTATTATTTTTTATTAAAAACTCAGGGTGGTGAACGCACCTCATACTCTTTCCCTAGTTTGCCCACCACAACCCTGTGAGGTAGGCTGGGTTGAGAGACAATGTCTGGCCCAAAGTCACCTGGTCAGCTTTCATGCCTAAGGTGGGACTGGATCTCAGAATCTTCTGTTGATTGGCCCAAGGTCGCCCAGCCCACTTTCAATCCTAAATCAGGACTAGATTTAGGTTTTTAGCCCTCTGTTCTACCCCTAGGCAGTTTTTAAAAGTTTCGTTCTCAAATCAGCAGAAAAATAAAACTCAAGATTTTCCTCCCAAGTCTCTGACCATTTAAGTCTAGGGGTCAGCTACTTCTGGATGGAGAATGGTTGCTTGCGTAGGGGGAAATTTGAAAATGGGGAAGTGGCTTGTGCCGTGCGTTAGGCAAGTTTCAAAACTTATTAAAAACGAAAACCCTTTCAGATCTCATCTTGTTAAGCAACGGCCTTTGTCCCGTTTCTCACTGCTATTTCTTTTGTGGGCTTCCTGAAAGTCAGGACTGAGCTGGCAAGCCTTTGGCACACCAAGAACGGGTTTGCTTCAAACTCAAGTAACAAAGAGTTCTGGAGTTGGAAGAGATTACGGGGTCTTCAAGACCAGCCCTGCTATGTGCACAAAGGCCAAATGACCGGACAGATGACCACCTAGCCTTTGCTTGGGGCAGTCACAGAGAAGAAGGGGTTGACTTGTTCTCCAAAACACCAGAAGGCAGGACAAGAAGTAACCGGTGAAAGAGAGAAGCAACCTGGAACTAAGGAGAAATTTCCTGACAGCTGGAACAATTAATCAGTGTAATGGTTACTCTCCAAAAGTTCTGGGCCCTCCAACACTGGGGTTTTTCAAAAAAAAAATAGACTGGACAACCATTTGGCCAGGATGGTATAAGGTCTCCTGCCTTGAGCAAGGGGTTGGACTAGAAGACCTTCAAGGTCCCTTCCAACGCTTTGATTCTATATTCAGTCAAATCGCTCTCAAGTCTCAGAACATTTTCCCCCCACAAATTCTATCAGAATCTGCTTTCTTGTACGTTAAGACCACAATTTGCCATCGTGTATTCTGAAACAAGGGGGGGGGGGAAAGATTCTCATTGTTTTGTATCGCCCTTCCAAATTTGCCAAGGTCTGACTCAAGCAAAATAAATTGGAGCAAGGACTTCTGGTGGTCTGGAAACCATCTTTCCACCGTTGGCAGCCTCAAACTGCCTTTGCCATTTTAGCAGCTATGATACAGGGCTGGCTTAGAGGGTGATGACAATGAACTTTTGTTCTAAGAGTTAAGATATTACACACACACACACACACACACACACACACACACACACACAGCAGGACCAAACCAGGCACACCCTGTTCTTTTATCTGTGTACTAATCAGTATGCTTTACAGAAGTGAACCCTTAAAAATGACGTAACTACAAAATCAATACATCTACCTCTAGAGTAGCTTGAAGACAGAAATTCTTAACACGGGATCAGAATACTTTGGAAATAAGTACTTCGTGACAACAAACGTGCAATTTATTTTTGTTTTATTTGATCCACCAGCAAGGCATTTATTTGCATGATTATTATAAAGTTCTGCAGATCCTATACATTTTTGCTTAACCGCTGAGTAGCCCAGAAGCAGTCTTCTTCCCACGCATTCTGGCATTTAATGGGAAAGAGGCACATCCACCAGCACACAAAAAGCAGTAAAACCCGAATACTCAGAGGGAGTCTTATCTCTATAAATACAGATTTAGCTACCCACAAATATCTACTTGTTTGAAGATTGATTTAAACGAATCGTTTTCTGAAGACGGCAGTACTCTAAATCATCACTTTTGTACCCTCTTAAAAGTACGGTGATCTTGGTTGAAAAAAAAAAGATGGACATAGGCACCAAACAGTTAATAATAAAAATTATGATCTTTTCCTCTTCATTCTTTCCCGTCAGCCACAGCTTCAGGTTGGTTGGTTTTTTTCTAAGATGGTATTGGCTTGTGCTATACTACCCTTACCCAACTTAATACCCTCCACAACCTCCATCATCCCCAGCCAGTATGGCATCTGCAGGATCATAGGCCAGGGTAGTAAAACGCTACTTTCAGCAATTAATAGGAGTCTGGAAGAATTCCAGAAGTTCCAGAGTCTATTCCTGTTAAGTATTCTGCTACTTGGCCTTTAATAGGAAATCTTTTATAGGCTACAGATACAAGTAGCTACAGCTGAGCCCGGATTTTTTTTCTTGCTAAGTGTTAATATTTGCCACGGGTATTTTGCCTCATTTTAACGACCATTTGTGCCACAGTTATTAAGGGAATCACAAGGTTGTTAAGTGAATCAATGGCCTCCCCATTGATTTTGCTTGTAAGAAGGTCAAAACAAAAAGGGGATCACGTGATCCCGGGACACTGCAACCGTCGTAAATATGAGTCAGTTGCCAAGCAGCTGAATTTTGATCATGTGACCCTGGGGAATGCTGCAACAGTTGTAAGTGTGAAAAACGGCAATCAGTTCCTTTTTTTCAACGCCGTTGTAACTTTGAACGGTCACTAAATGACAAAAATGCCAATATCCTACAGCTCAGAAATTGACAGCTCAAAGCAATCCAGACAGAATAAACGAAGGGTGAGCAAATCTGAGAAAGGAAGATTTATATTTGGCGACTATGACCTGTACTTATGCGCCATGGATTCAACTGTTATTTCCTATTTTTACATCCTATTTTTTTTTTACAACTGCGTATGCACAATTCATCAAAAGACTGTTGGGTTTTGGCTGAGAGTAGGAAACCACAAAACAGCAATAGCAATTTTTTTTAACACATGCAGGCAGTCCTCAAATTACAACTATTCATTTAATGACTGTCGGAAGTTACAACGGCACGAACAAAATGATTGACGACTGTTTTTTTTCACACTTAACGACCATTGCAGTGTCCCCAACCCCAGGATCAAAATTCAGACACTTGGCAACTGACTCATCTTTATGACAGTTGCAGTGTCCCAGGGTCCTATGATCCCCTTTGACAACCTTCTGATGAGCAAAGTCAATGGGGAAAGCCAGATTCACTTAACAACTGTGTTAGTAATTTAACAACTGCAATGATAGGTCGTAAAATGGGGCAAAACTCACTTAACCACTGCCTCTCTTAGCAATGGAAACTAGCGATTGTGATTGTAAACTGAGAACAACTGCTGTTGATAGGTGAGGTCTGCAAGCTGAAGAACCTCTATACCAGGGGTAGGCAACCTTGGCTTTTATGACTCATGGACTTCAACTCCCAGAATTCCTGAGTCAGCATAGCTGACTCAGGAATTCTGGGAGTTGAAGTCCATGAGTCATAAAAGAGCCGAGGTTGCCTACCCCTGCTCTATACGGTAGTGACCCTCAGCCTTGGCTGCTTGAAGAGGGTGGACTTCAACTCCCAGAATTCTCCCCTACAGAATTCTGGGAGTTGAACCCACACATCTTCAAGCTGTCAAGGCTGAGAAACACTGTTCTATGGAAAGGCCAGATTAAAAATTGAGGGGACTGAAATCCTTCCAGGGGTTTACCGGAGGGTAGAGCTGATTTGCATGAAAATACTTCCAGGGCAGAAAAGCAGATCTCCTTGTCAAAAATGAAACCTGGATTCTCAAGCCAAGATGGATGGAACATGAAATGCTGTGTGAATCCGTCATTTTTCCCCCCCTTTTCTACCGTTTCATCTGGAAGACTCTACCCCACCCCATTGCTCAGGAGAGCTCTTGCAAGAGGTAGAGGAAGCACCGTTTGGCATAGCTGAGGGAAGTTTGAAGAAATCTGGATTTAATTTACTGATGTGTGTCTCCCCCAGCTCTGAACAAGGGGCGTCCTTTTTTTTCTTGCTCCACCCTGTCTGAGGACAATCTTACTCCACCCGTCGTTTCAACGCAGAGCTTCTCGCCCTCTGGAAACATACCTGCCAAAAGGCCTTGAGTGACATGGCTCCCAATATGTCACAAGATGGTCAACGTGAAGGGCAGCAGTGTGTCTGAGCTATCCATGGACGTCCACTTCTTAAAAATGCAAATGTCGAGGCGGCAGCCAAAGGTTGGACAAACAGGCTGGAGATGACGGATGGATGGATGGATGGATGGACACAGTCAAGATGAAAGATACCAAAATGTCAGACAGCCTACCGACTGTTGTTGCCATGACATCCAACAGTCAACATCAGTCTGATAAGCTATCCGACAGAAAGGTACACGCCAAAGAGGAGTCACAATGCTAGACAGGAAGGCAGGTAGGTGTATGTGTCTGTGTGGGGGGGACACACAAGTGGGAGAAGATGGGGGACGTACCGCTCAGTTGACCAGAGGACAATCTGCCAGAAACCTAACTGGTCTTTGGAGGCACGATGACCATGCGTAAGGCAACATAATTGGGTGAATCCAAATTCTAATCAACGGACTTTTGATTAACCAAAGCTAATAACACCCTTACGAAGAAAAAATGATTTCTACCAGGCCACTACTGTCAAGTCCAATTCTGTCCTGCCAAAGTTCTGAAAATGTTCTTCAGCAAAGCAGAACATCTTGTCAGAAAGGAGAGTCTTTGTCCGTGCATCGGGAACCCAGATGCCCAAACGGGCCCAACCATCTACAAACCAAGCTAACACCTCCCACCTACGCTTTGGAAATGAGGATGATCTCCTTTTGGGAACGCAAGACGTGTCTTCCTTTGAATCTGCTTGTAGTTGGTCCTTTAGATCACCGATATCCTCTCCATCCTTTCTGAGAGGCAAGCATGCAACGAAGCAAAGAAACTGCTTTGGAACCAACGTCTACCCCCACCACCACCACCTTTTAACAAAAAGAGGCACCGTGATGCTATCTTTGAATGCTGTTTATTCCAGTTACCTGCATCTTACAAAACCAACTTCCTGTGCATTTCCTAAACTGCGCTCTGGAATCACTGCGAGAGTTAAAAAAATTCCAACACGAGGATACTCCAGGTGTCGGGGCTACGGGGTCAGTTAAATAAATAAAAAATAACCGAACAGTGTCAAAACCCTCCCTGTCTTATTTCTTTTATCTGAGCGAGGAGTTCTTGGGAAAATCCAAAAACCGAGAATTCCTGACGGAGCAGAGCAAGCATTCGACCACAACCGGGGGTGGGTAGGTGTGTGTGTGTGTGTGGGGGGGGTCGGTTGAAAGATTGTGGGAAGGAAACTAAAATTTTTTTAAAAAAAAATTGGGAGGGGGAGGATTTACCGGAACACACACAAAAAGGGGAAGAACGGAGGACAGTTTTAAAAGACCCAGAGAGGGAAGTCTGGAATGATCTGAGACGGTGTTGATTTTTAATGCCCTTCTAAATAGGCCCAAGGAAAAGAAAAAAAAAAATTAAGAGGCCCCCCCCAACTCTTCCCGTGAACATGAAATGGGGAATTTCCAGATGTTCATCAAAGGGCCACGCCTGCTGCTAGTAAATCTAAGATTAGTCAGGTTAAGACGAGGGATGGTTTCGCACCCATCAGGGAGAGGCTGGTCCATCTTGAACTTTAAACATCATGGCCAGTAGCCTAAAAGTTCTGGAAGGCAAGGAACTTTTTGTAAAAAATGAGAAAAGGCAAGGAGTGGGGGTGGGAGGGGTGGGGGTGGGAAATACCCCAACGCTAACTTAGCCCTGTAGTGAATTTGGAAGTGAGCATGTATGTTAAGACAAGAAATTAATTTACATTGAAATGATGGTACACGTGTTACCTTCAAACGTGTAGAGGGTGATCCGTGACTAATGGCAGAGTTACTTGAACCAGAGTCCACCCCTACCCACCCTCCCGTACCCCTGTCCCTCTTTTGCAAATTATTATTATTATTATTATTAAACGCCAGGCTGGTTATTCCAGTGGAAATTGGGGTTTATCCCTCTCTTTCCTGCTTATTTGGCTTTCCTCTCGGAGTTCCTCCGCTGTTGGATACGCTTGTCGTAACTTTGGGCCATGGAGTTAATAATGGATAAGACAAAATAGCACACCATAATTATAACCAATTTCTCAAACGTCCAGGAGATCCAGTTTTCGCCCTGCAGAAAGGAGGACAAGAGGAAGGAAGAAAAAAAGAAGAATATTAGGGTCACGCGTGATTCAAAACCCAGGTTGTCTTCAACTTAGGGCCCCCAAATTTCTGTTGCTATACGTGGGGCGTTTGTTAAAGTGAATTTCGCCCCATTTTATACCAACTTTCATGCCCCGGTTGTTAAGCGAATCCCTGCGGTCGTTAAGATGAGTGACACGGTTGTTAAGTGAATCAGGCTTTCCCCCGCTGAGTTTGCTTGTCGGAAGGTCACAACAGGGGATCACGTGGTCCCGGGACACCGCAATCGTCATAAATATGAGGCAGTTGGCGAGCAGCTGAATTTTGATCATGTGACCACGGGGATTCCGCAAACGGTCACGAGTGTGAAAATGGTCATAGGTCACTTTTTTTCAGTTGCAACTTTGGTCGCTAAAAGAGCCGTCGCCAAGTCAAGGACTTCCTGTATGGTACATGGAGGGGAGGTAGCCAGCTTCTACCACTTTCTAACCTAGCTTTGTTGGGCAGCAAAGCAAGCTTGCTAGGCTCTTCGGTGGGGGTGGGTGGGTGGGTTGAGTCCATGTTTCCTCCCCGACCCAGGCAGATGGGAATCCTGGGTTCAATGGAATCCCCCATTAACAGGCTTGGTTGGTCAGTAGAACATTTAGCAATAACAGGCAATGAGGGAGGCAGGTGGCCAGTGACCAATTCTATTACTGGAAAGAATTAAGTGGCCTTTCGTGGGAAGATGAGTAATAACTGGATCAGCATCCTTCCAGGAAGGAAGTTGATCTGACCTACTCGGTGTCTCAAGAATAACATGGGAGTATCAGAAAGCGTCTCACCCAAGACTGAATGATTTGTCCCGACAGTTTAGGCTGGCAGTGGTGCTCCCAGCTAACCTCAGATGCTTTTAAGTGGAGCGCCCTATGGAAAGTGAGTCTGTAAAACTGCTCCTTTAATTAACCAATGAGTAAACCTGCGTAAGAAGGACGAGGGCAGGGGTTGGCAAGCTTGGCTCTTTTATGACTCGTGGACTTCAACTCCCAGAATTCCTGAGCCGGCGTGGCTCAGCATGGAAACCTCTCCCTTTCTCCTCAGCGTGGCTGGCTCAGGAATTCTGGGAGTTGAAGCCCACGAGTCGTAAAAGAGCCAAGGTTGCCTACCCTTGGACTAGGGGCAGTGGTGGGATTCAGCCGGTTCGCACTACTTCGGCAGAACCGGTAGTTAATTTTTTTCTTGCCCAGGCCCAGAATGGACTTCCGGAAGTGGCATCCACACAGAGAACCGGTTGTTCACATATTTGAATCCCACCACTGAGTAGGGGTGACGTGATAGCAGAATTCCAGTATCCGAGGGGCTGTCACAAAGAAGAGGTGGTGGTGGGGGCCGTGGGGGTTTTCAACCTCTTCTCCAAAGCACCAGAAGGCAGGACAAGAAGCAAGAAACTCATCCAGGAGAGAAGCAACCTGGAATTAAGGAGGAACTTCCTACAGAGAGAACAATTAACCAGTGGAACATCCTGCCTCCAGAAGTTGTGGGCGCTCTAACACGGGAGGTTTTTAAGAAGAGACTGGACAGCCACTTGTCAGGAATTTTTTTTTTATTTTTTATTTTAATCCCATTTATATCCCGCCCTTCTCCGAAGACTCAGGGCGGCTTACAATTTAAGCACAAACCAATGTGCTTAGCAATAGCCTTCATTCTATGTATACGCCTGCTTATTAGGAATGGCATAAGGTCTCCTGCCTGAGCAGGGGGTTGGACTAGAAGACCTCCAAGGTCCCTTCCAACTCTTGTTACTCTATTCACAGATGACAGGAGTTGCTTAAAAACAAAAAAACTGGCCTGGTTCTTATTCCCTCTCAGGTGAATGTCCCAGTTTGAGGAACACCCCTGCCCACCGCTGGAGCTAAGAGCTCGGGCATGGATTTATTTATTTATTTATTTTTATTTATTTTAATTCCATTTATATCCCGCCCTTCTCCGAAGACTCAGGGCGGCTTACAAGCTTAGCAGTAGCCTTCATTCTATGTCTATGCCTGCTTATTAGGGCTTTCACACACACACCCCCAAGCGGCATTATTACAAAGTCAGCTTAATTGCCCCCAACAATCTGGGTCTTAAACAATCTTAAACAATTGGACGTAGAAACTTAGCATTGGGGGGGAATGATAACGTTGACAGGCCTCAGAGGACGTCTTATTGACTCCCAAGTTTTTCACTTGAGACATGGGAGGGCAGCGGTGAACAGGGAAGTAGAAAGTCAGAATAAAAACCACACTTTTCTATAGTTCCCTAAGAGCGGTTGGCTTTTCCTCTCAAAGGCCCGCTTTTTGGAGATGAATTAAGGTGGGACAGGCAAGGAAGGAAGAAATGCAGAAGCATTCTTCAACCTAAAGAATCTTCCCAGGATTGGACTAAAGAATCTTCCCAGGATTGGATTACGGATATTTTATCCAGAAAGCTTCCTTAATTTTTTTTAAATTCACAATATTCTCAATGCAGTCAATCTCTTAACCTGCTTCAACCAGCTGTTTCCTATTCAGAGAGTCTTGCTATTTTCCTTAATGCCAGCAAAAAAAAGCGGGGAGGGGGAGAAAAAAACGAGACCCAAAGACATTTGGGAAAGGAAAGAAGGCGAGATTTCTTACCTGGGGGGTTTTGGTGGCTTTGCTGTGCAGCTTGATCCGCTGGGCTTCCAAGTACTCTTGCAAAGGTTTCTGCAGTGAGGCACCAATGCCGGGCACGGAGCTATGGGTGAATCGGTGGGGGGAGTCGCGAGGGCGTTTGGGGAAGGGGGGCGAGGAAGAGAAAGGGGGAGGGAAAAGAGAGAGAGCACAAGAAACATGATTGGAGGGGGGAACTTACCCAATGAAAGCTAAAGAGGGAGAAGAAGAAGGAAAAAAAAAACAGCCCCCACGGAGGGGAAGGGGTGGCTCGGAAGAAAAGAAAAGTACACGGGCTGTCCTCCAGCTGGTGTAAAAAAATAAAATTAAAGGAAAAAGAAGAAGAAGAAGAAGAAGAAGAAGAAGAAGAAGAAGAAGAAGAAGAAGAAGAAGAAGAAGAAGAAGAAGAAGAAGAAGAAGAAGAAGAAGAAGAAGGAAATCAGCCAAGAAAAGAAAAGATGGGAGGGAAAAAATTGCTTTGGCAAAGTTGGCAAGATCAGCTAAAAACTCCGGCTGGGCGCAGAGAAGGAAGGTCTGAAGCTGGGACTGGCACTTCCTGAAGTGGGGCTGCCCTGTGGGTCAGGCCGGGTTGGCGTCCCCACCATTTGTCACCCAGGGGTTCCTGTAAGAACTGGCTTGAACCGATTAGCGAGGAAATGACTTGGCTGGTGTCAGTCCCCCGTTTAAAAAAGAAACTGCCCGCCTCCCGCTGCTGACTTGCCCCCCTCCTCCCCAAAAGAGGCGGGCCTGGCCCAAACCAAGTCCTTATTAGGACAACTCCTGCGTCATTCCTCCCCCCCTCCCCACACCCCCAGGGCCTTATCCCGAAAAGAATGCATTCCCCAGCTGCAGAAAGGTACCTCCCATCAAAAGTCAGGCAATGAAAGGGGGGGGGAATAGAAGAAAGAAAGAGAGAGAGACAGGGAAAGAGAAAGAAGAGAAAGGGAAGACAGGAAAGGAATAAGAGAAAGAATAAAACAGAGAGAGAGAAAGAGAGTAAGGAAGGTAGGAAAGAAGGAAGGAGAAAGAAAGAAAAAGAAGAGAAAGGAAAGAGAAAAAGGAAGGAAAGGAAGGAAGGAAAGAAAGGAATAAGAAAGAATAAAAGAAAGAATAAGAGGTAGAGAAAGAGGAAGGAGGGAAAGAAGGAAGGAAGGAAAGACAAAAGAGAAAGAAAGAAAGGAAAAGAAAGAAAGGGAATAAGAGAAAGAATAAAAGAAAGAGAAAAAGAGAAAGTAAGAGTAAGGAAGGTAGGAAAGACAAAAGAAAGAAAAAGGAAAAGAAAGAGGGAATAAGAAAATATAAGAAAGAGTAAGGAAGGTAGGAAAGAAGGAAGGAGAAAAGAGAAACAAAAGATAAAGGAAAAGAAAGAAAGAAAGAAAGAAAAAGAAAGAAAGAAAAAGAAAGAAAGGAAGAAAAAGGAAGAAAGAAAGAAAGAAAGAAAGAAAGAAAGAAAGAAAGAAAGAAAGAAAGAAAGAAAGAAAGAAAGAAATCGATTAACAAAGATTCTTGGCTTCTGAATCATGCCGCAGTGTTTCCTGGCTGGCTAAGGCTGCAGAGGAACTGTGCTGATTACCACTTTTCCTTAAGATAGAAAGAAATGCTGGCTTGGCACAAATGAGAGGGGTGGGCTTGGGGGAAATCAGGCTGAGAGCTGCCTTTTTCTCTGGAGCTAAGAGAAAGCTTGAATCCACAATGGAAGCCCCCCCCACCCCCCAAAAAAGTGATCCATGACATCCTTTGGAAGCATTATGAATGGGGTGGAGGTGGAGGAGTTTTTCTCTCTACTAGCATATTCAGCCCCCACCACGCCCAAAACAGGATCAGGCCAAAGCAGGTATCATTCTGTGTCTGTGCCCCCCCTTGTGTAAAGAAAGCGGGGGTGGGTGGTCTCCAGCAGCATGGACAAGGTGCCCTTTAAGATGCTGGAGAAAAATGGGGAAGGAGGGTCACAAATGGACAGTGAAAACAATTAACCAGTGGAACGACCTGCCTCCAGAAGTTGTGGGTGCTCCCACACTGGAAGTTTTTAAGAAGAGACTGGACAACATTTGTCTGAAATGGTATAGGGTTATTCTGCCTGAGCAGGGGGCTGGACTAGAAGACCCCCAAGGTCCCTTCCAACTCTGTTATTCTATTATTGTAGTGGAAGCCACCAATGACGGTATTTTCTCTACTGGCTGGCTGGGGATGAAGAAGGGGGGGAGGAAGAGAGAAAGAGAAAGAAAGAAAGAAAGAAAGAAAGAAAGAAAGAAAGAAAGAAAGAAAGAAAGAAAGAAAGAAAGAAAGAAAGAAAGAAAGGAAGGAAGGAAGGAAGGAAGGAAGAAAAAAGAAAGAAAGAAAGAAAGAAAGAAAGAAAGAAAGAAAGAAAGAAAGAAAGAAAGAAAGAAAGAAAGAAAAAGAAAGAAAGAAAAGAGACAGGGAAAGAAAAAGAAAAGAGGGAAAGAAAAAGAGAAGGAAGAGAAAGAAAGAAAGAAAGAAAGAAAGAAAGAAAGAAAAAGAAAGAAAGAAAAGAGACAGGGAAAGAAAAAGAAAAGAGGGAAAGAAAAAGAGAAGGAAGAGAAAGAAAGAAAGAAAGAAAGAAAGAAAGAAAGAAAGAAAAAAAGAAAGAAAAAGAAAGAAAGAAAGAAAGAAAGAAAGAAAGAAAGAAAGAAAGAAAAAAAGAAAAAAGAAAGAAAAAAGAAAGAAAAAGAAAATAAAGAAAGAATAAGAAGGTGATTGATTAACAAAGAATCTTGGCTTTTGAACACATTTGGAAGAGTCAGTAACGCCAGTGAAAACCAAAAATTGGGACCTGGGAAATCTGGGAGAGCTGGCTGACTTCAACGCCATCTCCGGAATCTCATGGGGTCCCCATTGGATCCCCCTGCCCCAAACGTTGCCCTTTGGGGCTTTCCTCTTTGGGGGGATTGCTGGAAGCCAAAAGGGGGGATTTGTGGGTCAAAAAAAAAATTCTCAACCACTCGTCTTCTCACAAGTGGACAAAGTATTAAAAAAAAATCTTCTCAATTAAATTAGATTATGGCTTCCTTTGTTATTTGCTTTGGACTGTAAGAACAGCAGCATATCAATTTAATCAATAAATAAATTCACAACGTTCTTTTGTCATATGTACATCAAGGTCTGAATAGCGCACATGCACACAAAATCCACAAAAAAAACAACAACAACAAAGAATGGACAAGCCCAGACAATATCGCAGATATTTCTTATACAAGCAGTCCTCAACTTAGAACAGTTTGCTCAATGACCGTCCAAAGTTACAAGGACTTTGAAAAAAGTGACTTATGTCCCTTGCAGCATCCCTATGGTCACGTGATCAAAACTCAGACACTTGGCAACCGGTTCATACACACACACACACACACACACACACACACACACACACACACACACACACACACACATATATATATATATATATATATATATATATATATATATATATATATATATATAAATTCCATTTGTATCCCGCCCTTCTCCGAAGACTCAGGGCGGCTTACAAGCTTAGCAGTAGCCTTCATTCTATGTATATGCCTGCTTATTAGGGCTTTCACACACACCCCAAGCGGCATTATTACAAAGTCAGCTTAATTGCCCCCAACAATCTTTTGTTCTTTTCAATATGTGTGACACCCTCCCTGTTTTAACAAGACACACAGGTTAAAAAGCACCTCTGCCTTTCAGTAAATCCAGTACCTTTATTTGACTGGGAAGTTTTAAGGCCACAAGCATGTCCTAACACAGACTCAACTGGTATGTACTGAAACCAATAATAATAATAAAAAAAATTAAAACAAATCCATCCCACAACCTGGCCTCCAATTTTATACCAGGAACAATTCCTCAATCCTTGAAAAAATAAAATGTAGCATATGGTCTCTTTTTTTTTTTTAAAAAAAAGGGAGTAAGTGACCCTCCCTGAAAAAAATTAGAGACCCATCCCCAAACATTTTACAGCGCGCTGTTGTAAAAAAAAAAAAAGGGCGATATCGTATTAAGAAAAACTCTCACCTTAGAGACACCTTTCCCGCCTTAAAAATTAAGACTCATCGTGGTTCTGGTATGAGTCTCCCCCCAATGCCTTTTGCCTGGCAAAGCGAGTCATCTTTTACAGACCAATTCTGCATTTCAGTAAAGATGACACAGACCCCCAGATCAGACAAATCTGTTCGAACTTACAAAGAGAGTCAGCAGATCTTAGATAAGAAAAGCCCAGACAATGAGTATTAAATGAGTGGCTGAATACTACTCATCTCGTAAGGGCTTAAACCCACTTGCTATTGAAATTTAACTGCAGAATAAAGTCCAACCAATATTGAAGATTGGGGTAAGGCTTGATTCTTCTGCATCAACAATTTACTTTTTTGGGACTTTGATTATTTGATTACTCTATTTAAGAATTAAGAATTAGCTAAAATTTAAAACAGAATCTGGTTGTGTATAAATAGTGGTAGATCGATAAACATAGGCTTGTGGTCATGTCAGTAACGTGTGATGTATTAGGATGTGAAACAGATAGTGTTTATTAGGTAGAACATAGCTACTCAGCCACTGTGTACATGTTAGATGCTATAGTTTTTGCTGTAATGAAATAAGGGAAATTTGGGTTGTGAATATTATTTGGGATGTTAAAGGATAAATTTGAATAATATAATAAAAATTAAAATTAGGTAAACTTTAATAACAGGACATAGATATATTTCAATGAAATTGAATTGACAAATTTTTCAACTGACCGTGCTATTTCTAGAAATTTATTAGTTTAAACTGGTTGTATGAAATGTTAAGGGAAATTGAGAAGGATGTTTTGATAATGTAACCTGAATTATGTACTGAAAACTCTGTTACTGAATCTCTGATTACCCAGTCATCATGTTGCTTTCTAAATATGTAGATTTTAACTGAAAAACCAATAAAATTTGTTTTAAAAAAACAACAATTCACTTTTTAAAATTTTCTCTTTTATAACTCTCTTTCCGGTAATCGAATGTGCCATAAACTAATCATCTTTTAAATCAGCTGCACAGTACAGGTTTTAATAGGTTTTGCCGTGGGGCTTGGAGGGTGCTTATATATTGAGACAACTACATTTAACTAGTGAAACTTTGCTATTTTCAAAAGCCAGAAGGTGAAATAAAAGCAGCTTTAAATAACTGGCTGTTTTTAATCTGCGGCCTCTGGTGCTAATTGTGGATTATTAGTTAAGGAGGCAAAAATTAAGATACCTGTTTTTTCATGTACATAATGACGTTTCAGTACATGCAAACAGGTAAGAGAGAGAAATTTGTTTCTCTTATCTAATGAAAAGGAAAATTAAAAAAACCCCCACCACATTTCTGATCTTGGAAAAAAAAAGTTTTACGAAAGCAGAAAATGAAATCTCTTAATGCCGGGTTCCTTTGAAAGGTTGGGAGGAAAAAAAATATTTCAAAAGGGCTGTGTGTTAATTTAATTTGTATAATGCTATAGCTGGGCAAAACCCTTTTTTTTTTTGGTAGATTACAGGAGTTGTCTAAAAATAGCAGTCCTTCGGGTACGATTCTCCATTAATTAACCACTTAATTAAGCATCTTTACTTAAATGGTGAATTAATTTTAATTTAAGCATTGTTAATTAACCATTAAGAATTAAACACGAACATGTGCTGCTGTGCTTTCTTATTTAAAAACAAGTTCCAGTTTTCTTGTGGCTTTTCAAAATTAGATAAATAAAAATAAGAAGGGAGGGTGGGGGGAAAGCAATTTTTGGAATGAACTTTTGCTGAACGGCTGTATGGTTTTTGACTTCACTTCTGAGGCGATCAGCCACCCACCCGGGGCAAATAATTCTCAACTTCTGCTAATTTTCCAGTTTAAGAAGACAAGTTGCTTTTCTCAAAATGAGGCTTCAGGGGGGTGCGAATTACAAATCCTTTATCTGGTTTAGAGATACACAGTCTAAAAAAGCTTCAACCCTTGAGAATTTTTCTGCATCTTATTGAAATTATTCATTTTTACAATGTATATCTTGGCTTTTGGTCCTTGAAGCATTTCTGTGAAACACCCTGAGAAGTGCCAGCAAGTTCCCCATTTTTTCTGAACTTATACACTTCCTTTCATTATGCAGAGCCCAGTTAAAAAAAAATAAATGCATATCTATCAGTTAGACATAGGTGAAGAGGAAAATATTATGTGGTCGCTTAACGGGGGTCTTCCAATTTTTTTTTCCAAATTTCAAAAGAAGACGATTAAGACGTATGAAATATAAATAAGAGAGGAAATTGGCATAGAATCAGCTGCACTGGTGGCATATATTCTCACAGATATTTTTGATTAAAATATCTGTGCATAGAAAATAAAGTTCAGGTATTAAAAATCATTTTGGTGTTGAATGAAATGGGTGTATAATACCTACACTCAAATGAAAAAAAAGTTTTATTTAACTGAAGGACTTATTCTTAGATAAGCAGACAAAGTAAAGGTACATAAAACTTGAGTCCTGAAATCTACTGTTGTAAGGAAAAGCACAACTAATTCAACAGTTTATTTTTTTATTTTTTTAATTTTAATTCCATTTATATCCCGCCCTTCTCCGAAGACTCAGGGCAGCTTACAAGCTTAGCAGTAGGGGAAAACTCTTCCATTTCAGCTCTCTATAATATTTTTAATAACAAGAAATGGGTGTTTAATTTTATAGAATGGAGGTATAATTGTACCAAGTCACAATCCTTAACATTTGTATTGCAGATATAAGGCTGGCTTTTATTTTCTTGAAGTACAATTTAGGTGCTATAAATGCAATCCCAGGTTTCAGATACATAAGTCACTAAAATCAATACAGTCTACTTAAATCATTTGGATTGTAATTTGTTGAATTACATTTTAAAACATTGCTTGAACAAGACCCTAATTGTGTGAAAATGAACGGACATATAAATAAAGGTGAGTTGGCACTTTTTTGTACTTCTTAAATATTTCTGCTTTAAGGACTATAAAATTCTAGTTTAAAAATGAGTACAAGGCAAAGGAAGACGCTTTTAAAATTGTATTTTTGAACTCTAGGGTGTCGTGGTTAAATCTGTGCTCCGATTAAAAACGGGTTTTCAAAAACACAATAAATCATTAGAAAAATGACTTCAGCCCTCTCCTAAATCCTTTGTTTTCCATCACAAAGCTTTGTCCCTGGGGTGAATGCAGGGTGCCACGTATTTTTCATTCCCTCCTTTGGCATCCGTTTCTACCTTTGCACACCGAAAGCTGGAGAATCTACATTTAAAAAATTGATAGGGACACTTTCCAACCTCTGAAAAGAACTGCCTGTTTCACTTTCACCAGTGACACAGCCCTTTTTGAAAGAAAAACAGTTTCCAAGTCCCAGTCAACCTGTTCTCTACGACGGTTAAGAGGTCCACGTTTCAATTTCTCTCCCGGAAAGCGGGAGGAATTGAACCTTCTCTGCTCCTGAAAGCAATATGCCATAAATTATTGTCGTGTCAGTTATCTTGCTGCTATTCATTCAAGCTCAAGGCTCTGTCGATGCCTCGCCAACGTTTTTTCTTAAAATATAAATGTATATCCTGCCTTTATTATTTTTATAAATAACTCAAGGCGGAAAACCCACTCCTTTCTCTTCCCATTTTCCTCACAACAGCAAACCAGCGAAGTAGCCAATGGAGAAAAAACAGTTGCCCAGTGTGCTCCCAATTCGAATTGGTATTCATCTCCCCAAACAGGAATACAAGCTTCCTTTTTACTCCACACTCCACAAAAAAGCCATTTTCTTCCGTGTATTCTCTGCTCCGATTGTTAGTGAAGAGGTTAAACACTGGGACGCAAAGCCAAGGTAAATGACGTTTGAACCACGTCCACTGCCCTTCGGTGATCCGAGCGCCAGCCGCCTCAGGAACCTTCAAATTTTTAAGTCCCCCCCAAAGCCCAGGGAAGAACCCCCCACAGAACTCAAATAATACTAATAATAAAAAATTGTAATGCCGTGTGAATGGCAAGGTTTGACCTAATAGGTGAGTGGCAAGGTTTGTGCTAACGTGTGATTTGTGCGAACACTCGCAATCCTGAGTGCTTCTCTCTGAAGCCTCTGGACTGATCGTTAGGATATAACACCACAGGGTTAAAAATTTCCCAATCTTAGTCAGAGACTAACTCCAGGTTGTTCGACAACAGGGCCTTAAATCCCAAGAACAGTGAAGCCGATCTGCGAGCCAGCGGCTCTGGGAACGCACCCTGATCGGCTGATGATGAATTCTCTTCTTTTTTCCCCGTTTCCCTGGTGGGGCACGTTACGGCTGGAGTATGGATGGTGGGGCACAGTCACGGAGTCCAACTTGATCTACAATTCTAAGGGGGCAAATTTAAAAGAGGGCTCTACTAGTCCTCATGCGGACGCCAAATATAAGGACAGGGTGGGGATGTCCTGTCCAAGTATTTCTTCTCTCAGGCCACATCACTTCTCCTACCTGTTTTAGCTCCTCTTTCCATTTATATCTTATCTATCTACCTATCTTTCTATGTGTCCATCTGTCTGTCCCATCTATCTATCTATCTATCTATCTATCTATCTATCTATCTATCTATCTATCTATCTATCTATCTAGTTAACTAGCTCTCCATCCATCCATCCATCCATCCATCCATCCATCCATCCATCCATCCTCTATCTATCTATCTATCTATCTATCTATCTATCTATCTATCTATCTATCTATCTATCTACCTACCTACCCACCCACTCACCCACCCACCCACTCACCCACCCAATCTATCTCCCCTCTTTATGCTTTCTCTTTTTCTTTCGCTCTGGCTAACATTTCCTTTTAAACCTCCTCTTTTCCTCTCCTATACTCCATCTCTCCCCTTTAAGTCCCCTTTAACTTGGGAGCCCCCATTGCCTATAAATATGGAAGCATTTTTAAAAAAAAGCAATGAAGGAATGCATAATCGCCCTTTCCGTATTCTGTGCAGAGGAAATGGAGGCACAGGCAGTCCTCGATTTACAGCAACGATTAAGCCCACCTTTTTTGATCCTAAGTAGTGACTGCTGCAAAGCAGGTCATCACATGGCTGCACCTGATTTTACAAACCGTTTTTGCAGTGCTCGTTAAGTGAATGCTGCAGGTTGTTAAGTGAATCCATTGTTTGCTATGGGGCATTCCCTCCACCCCCCCCCCCCAGGAACCAGAAGAGAGACTGAACGCATTTATTAGCTCTCTTTCAAAAGAGCTTTAAACCCGGGTCTGTAAGGATCCCTGACAAGTGCTGAACAGTAAATCGGTCAAAAAGGCTGAGGCTGGGATTCAGCACGACTGATTTTAAACAGCCCCTGTCTTATTCCAATGCTGTGTGTGTGTGTGTGTGTGTGTGTGTGTGTGTGTGTGTGTGTGTCTGTCTGTCTGTCTGTCTGTCTGTCTGTCTCCCACCTACAGGAAGTTTTTTCTGCTAGGCAAAAAGAAACACAGCATAGCAGTTTAATGTCTGTTACAATGATACAGCAAGTAGGCCAAGGTGATCACGAAGAAAATTCTCCTCAGGGTGATTAATTGGTAGTGGTTAAGGTGCTGGCCTAGGAGATGGGGAGTTTTAGTCCTGTCAGAGACATGAAAGCCGACTGGGTAACGTCGGGCCATTCACCAGGAGACTGCGAGTTCTAGTCCTGCCTTTGGCAGGAAAGCTGGCTGGGTGTCTTTGAGCTGTCACTCTCTCTTAGCCCAACCCACCTTACAGGGTTGTTATGTGGAAAATAGGAGGAGGTGAGTTTCTTGCCTTGTGTTACTTCTAAAGACGGGATAAAACTTAACTAAGTATGTAAGAGAGTGAGGGAGTGAGGGAGAGGGAAAAGAGAAGAAAGGAAACGGAAGGGAAGGGAAGGGAAGGGTGGAAGGAAGGAAGGAAGGAAGGAAGGAAGGAAGGAAGGAAGGAAGGAAGGAAGGAAGGGGTATAATTGGGTTTTTTTTCCAAAAAAGCACTCCAAAAATGCACAAACACTGATTTTGTGGCTACTCTCAAAGCAAAGGGCAATCATATCTTGCATTGAGCATCTTGGAAGCAGACCAATAATTGCTGTAAGGAACAAAAGGCTGGTTTGGTCGGAAGTTCCATCTGACTCAACTTTGCTTTTCAACTCTGCCTTTCCGCCCGTCACTTTTTTCGCTGGCAGTTTTCAACTTGACTCTGCAAGCCATTTAGCCGGTTGTACGTTGCCCACCCTGGGGCCTAGTGGTTTTTCTGGGGGTTTTGTGTGTGTGTGTGTGTGTGTGTGTGTGTGTGTGTGTGTGTGTGTGGTGGGGGGCACATGAGAGCTGAGGAATTTGACCTCACCACCCTGAAGCTGTGTTCTTTGATAACTACATGAGTCAGGTCCCCACAGTCATCCACGTACCCGAAGACTCAGACAAGCAGATCATTGAAACAGGTTTGCCTTGAAGGGAGAAACGATGGAGGGAAGAATGGCAGCTGAGCTCTTCGGCACAGAGGATGTTATGCAAACTATACAATCGGGCTTTCCAAAAAAACATGTATTTATGGGTGATTTCAGACTGAGTCACAGGCACGGTTTTCGCCCTCTCTCAAGGCACCCTTTCAACCCTAGAGCCTTGGCATCGAGGTGCAGCCAGGAAGAAAAGGCGAAGAAGAGTAGAATAGGCAACGATCTCCCCAAATATTTGGGTCTCCCGGTTGCCATCTGGTTATCCTGTGGAGCTTTGCAGCTCAGGTATGAGGGAGCCCTATTTTAGAAGAAGGTGGTGCTGGGAATGGCAGACAGCCCGTTCCTGCAGTAGCCCTTGGACTTCCTAACATCTTGATGGTTGACAAATCAATAAATCCTTCCATCAAAATAGACTGTTACAAGGTATCTATCTATCTATCTATCTATCTATCTATCTATCTATCTATCTATCTATCTATCTATCTATCATCTACTTACCTACATATTATCTGTCTGTCTGTCTGTCTATCTATCATCTATCTGTCATCTACCTACCTACCTACCTACCTACTTGCTTATCATCTATCTGTCTGCCTGCCTATCTGTCTATCCATCTAATCCAGGAGTATCAAAGTGCCGGCCCACCCCATTGCGGGCAATGGCAAAACAGTCATGTGACATTGCGAGTTTGACATGTCTGATCTAATCTATTCACACACACCCCTCTCTCTCATCTACTTTTCTCTCTCCAATAAACCAATAAACCTCCCAGGTGGCAACAACCAGACCAACCACTTACTGGGCTCCATATCACCCCGAGGCACCCCCAGGCCCGTTAGCAGAACCACATCTTCGGGCATTGCCAAAGAGTGTCAAAATGGGGATCAATCTTATCTCTGCAAGGATGATGTTCCACAGGGAGGGATCCACTACGAAGAAGACCTTTCTTCTTGGTCCCAGTAAATGGACCCCCCCTTAGGAGAGGCGACCCCATAATATTCCCTGCCGTTGCACTGTGGTGGGTTGGATGACTGGAAAAAGTTGGTCCTTCACGTAACCTAGTTCCAAGCCACGTGATGGATGGAATAGAGGTGTGCAAGAACAATGGACGTGTGGGTTCTAAGACAACCTCAGTTTAAGCAACACAACTAGAAGACAAGGTCTGACGGATACCAAGTTGAATAGATGTTCCTCAAAGAGTTTGTCCAAGAAAAAGACTTCTCAAAGAAGTAGGTTAACTCAGTGCTGGCTGGAGAATTCTGGGAGTTGAAGTCCACCCATCTTAAAGTTCCCAAGGTTGAGTAACACTGAATTAAAGCATCACTGTTCTTCCTCTAACATCCCCCTCTCACTTTCTCCTTATCACCCACATATCCGGGGACACACCTTCCACCTGGCTCAGCCCAACCTTGAAACTGTTCTTTCCCCCACCCCCTGTTTTTACACACCTCCAGGCTGTCATGCGAGTAGCAATAACGGCCAGAGTGTTTCTTGGAATGAGCTGTCACTTCCTGTAGTGATTAAAAAAAAATTATCTCAGCATTGAAGAAAAATCACCCTTTCTCAATGTGCCATATATTACAGGTCAGAGAACAACAACCACCAAAAAATAATAATAATAATCTACAGGGTGATTCAGAACAAATCCAGAATCATCTGGAATCGATTTTGGTGGGACCCAAATTTTAAATGCGGGAGAAAAAAAAAAAAGCAAGAAGAACTACCGGGACAAAATTTGAGAGCCCGATTTTCTGAATCAAAGGGGAAAAAAACCCACTTTCCATTCTCGCTTTTCAAAACAGAAGGAATTAAATTTTGAGGCGCTTCCTGTATTCGTCCATCTCAGCCCTGGCCAAGCATGGTCCTTGACGTGACAGCAGTCTTCCAATATCTCAGGGGCTGCCCCAAAGAAGAGGGAGTCAAGCTATTCTCCAAAGCACCTGAAAGCAGGACAAGAAGCAATGGATGGAAAGTAGTCAAGGAGAGAAGCAACCTAGAACTGAGGAGAAACTTCCTGACAGGACAATTAACCAGTGGAACAACCTGCCTCCAAAAGCTGTGAATGCTCCAAAACTGGAAGTTTTAAAGAAGAGACTGGACAGCCATTTGCCTGAAATGGTATAGGGCTTCCTGCCTGAGCAGGGGGTTGGACTAGATGACCTCCAAGGTCCCTTCCAATCCTGTTATTCTGTTACTTCTCACTTGAGATAAACCGTTCAAACAACACAAAGGTGTTTGTCACAAAAATGAAAATGATTTATTAAAAAATTAATACATTTGCTTGCCTGCACTGATGAGGTTATCTAGTTTAGTAATGAAACGTCTAAAAAGAAAACCACCAAGCTTGCAGATCACCAAGGACCGCACAATTGATTAAATAATAATAATAATAATAATAATAAATTGCTGGTTTCTTTAACTTAGTCATACAGCAGGTTTTTGATTTCCTGCTTCCCAGTTCACATGACTAGTGTTTTGTAGTTGGCCGTTCAAGTTGGGTTAAATCCTTGTGAGTGAAATTTCCCTCTTTGACCTCATCCTCTGAAGCCCTTCATTATTATGCAATTGTGGTTTATTTAAAAAAACAGTTTGTTTAGAGCTTCTTTTGCATCTATGTTTCTTCTCTCTCTCTCTCTCTCTCTCTCTCTCTCTCTCTCTCTCTCTTTTAAAAAAAAATTAAACTTTCTCTTTCCACTTGCTGTTAAATTACCTTTCCGGGCAGAAGACTCAAAACATATAATTCTACTGGGTTTCTGATTTATACTCTGTGGGAAGAGATAGTTGGCTGCACTAAGAAAGGAAAAGGCTTGGGAACCATTTTCACCGACAAATATTTTAAAAGGCTCTTGTTTGTCACGCAGACCGAGTGTTAAGACCAATCCAGTTAACACTCTCCTTGTTTAAACTTTCCGATCGGGAGGAATGCGACAGCATCTTTTTTAACTAACCAATTTTATAAAAAGACATAAGCTGCCCTGAGCTCAAAGTTACAAGGACACCGGAAAAAGTGACTTAGGACCGTTTTTCACACTTATGACCGCTGCAGCATCCCCGTGGACACATGATCAAAATTTGGATGCTTGGCAACTGGCGTGTATCTATGACAGTTGCGGTGTCCGGGGGGTAATGTGATCATCTTTTGAGATCTTTTTATCAAGCAAAGTCAATGGGGAAGCCAGATTCACTTAACAACCGTGTGACTAAACAACTGCAGTGATTTCCTTAACAAGTGTGGCAAGAAAGGTCATAAAATGGGGAAAAACTCACTTAACAAATATCTCACTTAGCAACAGAATGGTAGATAGAGCAAGGGGTTGGACTAGATGACCTCCAAGGTCTCTTTCCAACTTTATATTATTATTATTATTATTATTATTATTATTACTATTATTATTATTTACAACCATGTTACAAACTTAACAACCGTGGGTGATTCTCTTAACCACTAGGGCAAGGAGGGTTGTAACATGGGGCAAAACACACTCAACCGTCTTGCTTAGTAGCGGAAATTTAGGCTCAATTGTGGCTGTAAGTCAAGGACTATCTGTGCTTTAAATCTGATGCCCACGTGAGCCCAACTACACAATCTATTTTCAAACTTTCTTTTAGACTCAGTTCGGTGTGAATCTTCTCTCTCAGATATTGCTCATCTCCCTAATATCACATTGAACTTTGTCCAAGTAGGATTTTCTAAGCAGAAATTTCCAGAAGATGTAGAGGGAATATTTTACTTTTAAATAACTAAGTATTGGAAGCACACTAATTACAGGGTAGCAGAGAGAAAAAGTACCAGAATGGAGAGAAGAAGATTCAATTGATAGGATATAACATGGCCAATTTTTCAGCATTCATCCTATGACGAAAAAACAGGGCACTTAAGTCTAATACAATCATTTTCAAAACCAGAAATCTTTGCAAGTTTATGCAGAATCAGGCAGCCGACAAGGAAATAAATAACAAATGGATGAAATAAAAGGATAACAAAGGGTTAATTTCTTAAAATTGTCCCTAATGGTGTATTTTTTTTCCCTTCACTTTTTTTTTTAAAGCCAAAATAATACAATTAAGAAGTAAACTTTCTAGGAGTGGATGACAATAACAGTTTGTTAACAGAGAGTTTTGAAACATTTTTTTTGTTTTACTATTATTGTTCTTCCTCTTAACTACTTTATCACTAATATAACATATAGAAGACAAATCAACAATTTGCAAATAGATTGAATAGTTTAAAGTTTTTTGGGAGGGCCTGTTTCACAAGGGGCGGGAACTAATGTGGCAGTAAAATATTAATCAATATTCAACTAGAGGGGATCATATGTGCATAATGTGTTATTTTTGATGCACCTTTTTAATGCATTGGTTGTTTTGCGTTTTTTGTCTTTTGAGGGGGAATTTTGTATTTTAATCTTGTCTTGAACAAAATTTAAAAAATTGTCAAAAAAGAAATATTTGCTGATTATATCTTGAGTTTAAAAAACCAACAAACACACCATTCAGTATCATTTAAAGCCAAGATGATGTAATCAAGGCATTCTCCTGCTTGAACAGGGGGCTGGACTAGAAGACCTCCAAGGTCCCTTCCAATTCTATTCTATTCTATTCTATTCTATTCTATTCTATTCTATTCTATTCTATTCTATTCTATTCTATTCCTAATTCTTATTCTATTCTATTCTATTCTATTCTATTCTATTCTATTTTCTATTCTATTCTATTCTATTCTATTCTATTCTATTCTATTCTATTCTATTCCATTTTCTATTCCATTCTATTCTATTCTATTCCATTTTCTATTCTATTCTATTCTATTCTATTCTATTCTATTCTATTCTATTCTATTCTATTCTATTCTATTCCATTCCATTATCAGCTTAGCTTTAAAAAAAAACATTTGAACAAAAATCATGCCATTCAGTAAAATTTTGTGATAGAATTCCCTATGCTTGAGTTGGGGGGGCAGCTAAAATGTAACCACGTCTACAACAGTGTGATCTTTAAATTTTGAATGGCTGGTAGTGAAAACACTCAAATCTGTATTTCAAATGGAAATAACGGCACGGGAGTGCTGCAAAGTACATTTTTATGTCTGGCCAAGGAAATGAAATACATGGGGGATTTGTATGTTTGCTTTTGCAAGTCCAGCTTTCCTAATCCTAACATCTGGAAAGACAATGAAGCGCAAATCCCAAATCTGGAAAACCATTTTCCCGAAAGTCTGCAGGGTGAGTTAGGATCTCTTCCTTGCGGTCTGGGAACCCTAAATCAATTCTAAACATAGACAAAAGAATTTTCTCTAATCTCAGCTTCCTCTCCAGATTTCAGGCAGACTTCTGGAGAAAGCGAGAGATGTCAGAAGCATCCACCGAAAAAAAGTTGGGATTCTCTCTTCATTACAGAAGAAGCTGTAAGGTCCAGGCGGCAGCATTTCCAGGTAAGGAAATGGTGGATGGGCCCTATATATATATGCAGGATCATGAGGACCAGAATATTAATCCTTTTTTTGGAGATAAAGCATAACTTCACCTGTAGTTCATATCTCAGCTTCTCCAGGTAAGGCTGGAGAAGTCTACTCGCTAAAACCAAGCAAAGGTCTACTCTGGCATAATTCAACTTTGATCTCTTTTTCCTTTAGCTGGATATACCCTCAGCTGTTTTCTAAGACAATGGACCTCGCCTATCATCTTAACAAAAAGATTGACACAGGAGCAAGATCTTGCTGTCTGTATGAAAATCAGTAACATCTAGACATGTTTTTGGATCTTCCAACCTGAAGAAAGGAAAATCCCAGGTCTTCAGCTCACAAAAGATAGACGGGAGAGAGAAGATCTCCCAGAACTGAGATGCTGGAAGACACTGTAATTCCTTAACACCGTATCACTTTGTCTAATTCTCTGCTATTGTATAGGAAAATCATCGTTATGAGATGGCTGGGAAGCCCCTCTTAAAAACTTGAGATTTGAGAATGGAGAATTCACAACAGTGGTGGGCAAATTATTCCACTCTCGTCTGAAACTTATACTCAGGATTTTTCCTTACATTTAAGAATTTCCTTATATTTAAATTCAATTTAGATTCATTCATTTATTTAAGAACATTTACATAGCCGCCCAATTCGCTCTCAGTGACTCCGGACAGCTTACAAAGATAGTTGCAAGTTAGTACTCATTATTTCTGATTTTTTTCTGTTTCATGCAATGTCGGGCAAAAGGAATAATTTTTTGTACGTTTTCTAATTTAGCTGGTGGATTGATTTAAGATTTTTTTTAAAAAAAAATGGGGTTCCAAACTTGGTGTTAGGGAAATGCTTTTATTAGGCCAGCTGACGGTCTAATATAACGGATAAATTTAATTATCTTAAATTAAAGGAGAAGGCATTGTTAAGGATTACTAATAAACTATGTTGCTCGGGCTTCCTAGGTTTTTTTTATTCATGCTACAATTAAAAAACAAAATCTGGAAAAATAAATGTTTTCTCAGTTGTGGTAACTGTAACAGTCTTGATACAACTGACCTGAATTAATAAATAAATTGAATAAATAGATCTAATTTGTAATTTTATTTGTGACACTTATTTATAAAAATAAAAATAAGTTGCAAATGAAGGCAAATATATATGTCCCAGGAAAATGTTGCAGGATTCAGTCTGGCTCTCTGCTTCTGGTGACTGACCCAGATTGGATCCTGCAAAATCAAGTTATTTGTAAAAATAATAAAGGTAGGATACAAAGAAACAAAACAAACCAAATTAATACATAAATTCCAACTTTTGTTAAATTGAATTTAGATCCTTTCCAGTCGTGAGATAGAGTGGAAATTTAAAATGCTCAGTTCTAAATAGCATAATGCTCAGCCTTACCTTAATTCGAAATGAACTGAAATTAATGGAATTTCTGCAGTAATATTAGGGTTTCATTGAAAAAATGTTTACGTTAAGCATTTTGATTCTGAGCAAGTCCTGTGATTCTAGTCATGGTTACACTTTTCTTTTCTTTTTTTGGGGGGGGGTATGCTACTCCAGAGAGAAATGGATGAGATAATGTTACAGCAGGGGTCTTCAGACTTGGCCCTTTTATGACTCGTGGACTTCAACTCCCAGAATTCCTCAGTCAGGCAGGTGTGCCTGCTTGAGGAAAGGTGGGAGCTGAAGTCCCCGAGTCATAAAAGGGCCAAGTTTGAAGACCCCTGTGTTAAGAGATGGGAGGAGGGAATTCTGATTTTTAAAAATCAGAAAGATAGGACGACTTTCCAAGCATTTTTGAAGTCTGACATCAAGGGTTTAACAAGCTTCTGAATCCAGCAGAGTCTCTCTCTTTTTTTCCCCTGCCTTTTTCTTTCAAAGATGCTTAATGGTCTCCACAGGCATTCAAACGCCCCGATGAGTAACTGTGAGACAAAATGCTACTATATGCTTTCCGTCCCGAGACTTGCGTGCTTGAAAATCTCTCTCGCTCAGCAGAATATTTGATGCTGCAAGGGGAGCAGCCCGAGAGCCATTGGCACAGAGATCTAATCAATGAGCGCAGATTTAACTTGGCAGGAGTTTTCTTCCGAAGTTCCGGAGAGATGATTTAAAAAGCAAAAACAAAACAAAACTCAACAACCTACAGATTTATTCCAGCACTGAAGCTTCCAAGAATGTTATTTAGATCCTTCAGCTCTTTTGTAAAAGGCTTCTTCCCATGTCACGTTTACATACTTCAAGGGCAATGGCTTCCAGACATTCCAAATCCCCAAAGAATCCTTCAGACAAATTTCCCGCCTTACAAAATACCAAGAGTATAAATCATGGATATTAATTCCATCAGGCTATATACGTTGAACAAAAACAAGAAGAGGGGAAAAAAACACCCACCCACCGCCACCACCATTGAGAACACCACACTTTAGTTCCGGGTTCTTCAACTTGGCCCTTTTATGACTTGTGGACTTCAACTCCCAGAATTCCTCAGCCAGGCCCGCGTGCGTGGCTAAGGAATTCTGGAAGTTGACGTCCACAAGTCAATGAAGGGGCCATAGTTCCTCCATGTTGGCTGAGGAATTCTGGGAGTTGAAGTCCACAAGTCAATGAAGGGGCCATAGTTCCTCCATGTTGGCTGAGGAATTCTGGGAGTTGAAGTCCACAAGTCCTACAAGGGCCAAGTTTGAAGACCCCCTGCTATAGTTGGTGGGCTATGTTCTACAGCTGGCTTTGAAACGCCAACAACTCACACAAGATGTCCATGGCGTGGTTTGTTACGATGAGGTTTTTTTTTTTTGATATAGGGAAGTGTGGGGTCCTTGGTACTCTCTGAGTGTGGTGGTTTTCTTGCAGACGTTTCATGACTCAACTAGGTAATGTCATCAGTGCCAGAAGGGAATGGGGTTTGCTCTCCGTTTATAGACAAGTGGTAGTCAGATGCGCCCGTCTGCGTATGCGTTCACGCGTGCGTGCGTGCGTGCGCACATTTCTCTGCTCCTCCCTTTCCCTCTGGGCCACCAACTTGGAAAATTTGGGGAGCTCTGGACTAGATGAATTACAAGTCCCTTCCAACTCTGTTCTCCTATATGGTTACTCTAATATTAACCTAGAAGAAGGGGACGGCAGAGAACGAGGTGGCTGGATGGAGTCACGGAAGCAGTAGGCGTGAGCTTAAATGGACTCCAGAAGATGGTAGAGAACAGAAAGGCCTGGAGGAACGTTGTCCATGGGGTCGTGATGGGTTGGACACAACTTCGCAACTAACAACAACAACAACAATATTAACCTTAACCTTTACTAGAAGGCTCCGTTCCGTCGTACTGACAGGTAGTCCTTGACGTACGACCACAACTGAGCCTAAAATTTCTGCCGATAAGTGACACATTGGTTGAGTTTTGCCTCGTTTTATGACCTTTCTTGCCACGGTTGCTAAGTGAATCACTGCAACTGACTGTCAGTAACACAGTAAGTGAATCTGGCTTCCCCGCTGACTTGGTTACAAAAGATGGTCACGTGACCCAGGGACACTGCAACAGTCATAAATGTGAGCCAGTTGGCGAGTGTCCGAATTTTGATCGCGTGACCACGGGGATGCTGCAACGGTCCTAAGTGTGAAAAACGGTCCTAAGTCGCTTTTTCAGTGCCGTTGTAGCTTTGAACATTCACTAAATGCACGGTTATAAGTCGAGGAATACCTGGACAGATTTCCATCCTTATGAATTTTAATGTTAATATTTATCGTTTTAATGATTTGTCATTTTTGCCCTGTGAAGCGGCCTCGAGTTGCTTGATGCTGTGATGGGCGGTATATAAATTTAACAATAACGATGAAAATAGTAGAGTTGGAGGGGACCTTTGAGGTCGTCTAGTTTATTTAATAAATAAACTTCAAATGTGACTAGACGGGAATCAGAGTCAGAACAGAGTGGAAGGGACCTTGGAGGTCTTCTAGTCCAGCCCCCTGCTCAAGCAGGAGTTCAGACAAGTGGCTGTCCAGCCTCTTCTTAAAAACCTCCAGTGATGAAGCACCCACAACTTCTGGTGGCAAGCCGTTCCACTGGTTAATAATTGTCCTCACTGTTCGGAAGTTTCTCCTTAATTCCAGGTTGCTTCTCAACAACAAAGACAGCAAAGTAAAGGGCTTTGTTGTCTTCTTTTGGATGGTGGGGCGGGATGGACTTGGACCCAGAATAAAAACGAACGGGCAAGAGAAAGGAAGGCAATCCAGCTGAAGCGATCTGGCTCAAAATACAGGCAAGGCTTCAGCTTACAGCCATTCGTTCAGGGACTGCTTGACGTTGCAACAGCACTGAAAAAA